>NC_140999.1:161457616-162015882 GCF_052327205.1 Somniosus microcephalus
GTAAAATTTTGGAGTCCATTATTAAGGAGACAGTAACAGGACATTTGGATAATCATCATTTAATAGGACAAAGTCAGCATGGTTTTATGACGGGGGAGTCATGTTTGACAAATTTGCTGGAGTTCTTTGAGGAAGTAACATATAGGGTGGATAAAGGGGAACCAGTGGACGTAGTGTATTTAGACTTCCAAAAGGCATTTGACAAGGTGCCACACAAAAGATTATTGCTTAAGATAAAAAATCACGGGATTGGGGGTAATATTCTGGCATGGATAGAGGATTGGATATCTAACAGAAGGCAGAGAGTTGGGATAAATGGTTCATTCTCAGAATGGCAATCAGTAACTAGTGGTGTTCCGCAGGGGTCGGTGCTGGGTCCCCAACTCTTTACAATCTATATTAACGATTTGGAGGAGGGGACCGAGTGTAACATATCAAAGTTTGCAGATGATACTAAGATGGGAGGGAAAGTAGTGAGTGAGGAGGACATAAAAAACCTGCAAGTGGACATAGACAGGCTAAGTAAGTGGGCAGAGATTTGGCAGATGGAATACAATACTGGAAAGTGTGAGGTTATGCACTTCGGCAGGAAAAATCATAGAGCAAGCTATTATCTTAATGGCAAGAAACTGGAAAGTACTGAAGTACAAAGGGATCTGGGGGTCCTGGTGCACGAAACTCAAAAAGTTAGTATGCAGGTGCAGCAAGTGATTAAGAAGGCCAATGGAATGTTGGCTTTCATTGTTAGGGGGATAGAATATAAAAATAGGGAGGTATTGCTTCAGTTGTACAAGGTATTGGTGAGACCGCACCTGGAATACTGCATACAGTTTTGGTGTCCATACTTAAGAAAAGACATACTTGCTCTCGAGTCAGTACAAAGAAGGTTCACTCGGTTAATCCCGGGGATGAGGGGATGGACATATGAGGAGAGGTTGAGTAGATTGGGACTCTACTCATTGGAGTTCAGAAGAATGAGAGGCGATCTTATTGAAACATATAAGATTGTGAAGGGGTTGGATCGGGTGGATGCGGGGAGGATGTTCCCGATGATGGGTGAAACTAGAACTAGGGGGCATAGTCTTAGAATAAGGGGCTGCTCTTTCAAAACTGAGATGAGGAGGAACTACTTCACTCAGAGGGTGGTAGGTCCATGGAATATGCTGTCCCAAAAAGCCGTAGAAGCTACATCATTACATAAATTTAAAACAGAAATAGACAGTTTCCTAGAAGTAAAGGGAATTAAGGGTTACGGGGAGCGGGCAGGAATTTGGACATGAGTCTAGGTTCGGATCGGACATGGCCCTGTGGGTAGCGGAGCGGGCCCAGGGGCTGTGTAGCCTGATCCTGCTCCTATTTCGTGTGTCTAATTCTGTTAGATTCAGGAGATGGTTCTGTGATAGTAGATTGGCGGTTAGGATCAGATCAGCCATGATCTTATTAAATGGCGGAGCAGGCTCGAGGGGCCGATTGGCCTACTCCTGCTCCTATTTCTTATGTACTTATATCAATGATGACCCGAGAGGTGACGGAGCCCATGGCAGTGACCTCTGGCCATTTTGAGTGCAGGTCATAGGTCACCACTAGGAACCGTTGATGGTGGGGGACACCATGGATCTCCCCGCAGACGTCCAGCTGCAGGTGCTCCCAGGGCTGAGAGGGCCAGGCAAGGGGTTGCAGGGGTGGGGGAGCTTGGTGGCCAGTCTTGCCACTTACAAGGCAGGTTGCACAGTCCTTGACCAGGGCCTCGATTTCCCTATCGATACCCGGCCACCACACTAGGTCTCGGCATCGTTGTTTGAGCTTCACTATGCCCAAGTTGCCCTCATGCGCCATGGATAAAACACGCGCACGAAGGGCACTTGGGACCACAGTGCAGAGCCCACGTGCCACACAGGAGTCATTCCAGCAGGAGAGCTCCTCTTTAACTCTGGAGTAGGCAGGCAGTTCCTCAGGCACCTTGCGAGGCCAGCCATCTCTGATGAAGGTGCACAGCTGGGAGAGGGCCGGATCCCGTTCAGAGGCCTCTTTGAGCTCCTGGAGAGAGACTGTGGTTTGGAGAGGCGTGTGCAGCATCTGGACGATATCCTGTTCCACTTGTTCAGACCCGACAAGTGGGGCTGGGGCAGAGACAGTGCGGGAGAGCAGATCTGCAACAACATTATCACGTCCTGGTGTGAACTGGAGACTGAAATTGTATTGGCGGAGGCGGTCAGACCAGCGGTGTAGACGCAGTGGTCTGTGGCCCGTGCCGGATGTCGACAGCAGGGCAGTGAGAGCCTGGTGATCGGTTCGCAGGGTGAAGGCACGGCCATACGTGTACAGGTGCCACCGCTCACATGCCCAGACGCACACCAGCGCCTCACGCTCGCCTACTGAGTACTTCTGTTCGGTGGGGCTAAGGGCTCGGGAGGCAAAGGCGATTGGTTTCTCCACTCCATTCTGTATCTGCGATAACACCACCCCCACAGCTGCAGCGGACGCGTCGCAGGTGACGAGGGTGGGGCTGGCGACGTCAAAGTGAGCCAACACCGGAGGCGACGTGAGCTGCGATTTGAGGAGGCGAACAGCTTCCGTACAGGCTTGTGACCACACCCAGGGCTCATCCTTTCGCAGGAGCTGGCGCAGTGGGGCTGTGGTGGCTGAGTACTGGGGCAAAAACTTCAGGTAGTACCCAGTCATGCCAAGAAAGGAGGCAACCTGTGCTGCAGAGCTGGGTTCTGGGATGCTGTGAATGGCATCCACGTTTGACTGGAGTGGGGATATACCGTCAGCTGACAACCAAAACCCCACAAATTCGATCTCTGAAACAGCAAAGACACACTTTTCGCCATTCAGTGTGAGCTTGTGTTTTGCTAGAGCTGTGAAAACTCTGTGAAGGCGTTCGTCGTGAGTGGAGGTCGAGGGCCCATGCACGACGATGTCATCCAGGTAGATGGCCACCCCAGGAATGCCCACGAGCACAGAGGCCATCACCTTTTGGAAGCAGCTGGGTGCAGAGCTAAGTCCAAATGGCATCCTGGTGTACCGAAAGACGCCAGCATGTGTCACAAAAGCAGTGTGGCCCCTGCTGCTGGGGTGGAGGGGAACCTGTAGATAGCCCTGTCGAAGGTCCAGTTTCGAGAACAGGATGGAACCATAGAACTGCGCTGTGAGTTCCTCTGACGTGGGCAGTGGATACTTGTCAGGGATTACGGCCTTATTCACTGCTCGAAGATCGACACAGACGCGTAGACCACCTGACTTTTTTGCTGCGACCACCAGGTTGGAGACCCATGGGGAGGCATCAACTGGTTCGATGATGCCGGCTTCCAGTAGCTGCTTTAGTTCAGCTGTGACCCCGTCACGGAGAGCAAGCGGGATGCGGCGCAGTGGCTGAATGACAGGGGTAACGGTGGAGTCAACCATGGGCTGGTGGGTGAAGGCAGTCAGGCAGCCCAGACCCTCGAAGAGTGCTGGCCATGTTTGGCGCCACGGTGAGGCGACGTGCAGAATCGCAGACCCGCCAGTGTTCAAGAGAGAAAAACCCAGGTCAGTGAAGAGATCCAGTCCCATCAGGTTAGCTCCTTGGCGTGCCACATGAAAACAAAAATCTGGCAAAACTTTTGTTCCATAGCGTACTGTGAGGTTGACTGAGCCCACTAGTCCAATTTTCGAATTACCATACCCGCAAAGGGTAGTGGAGGGCGCAGAGAGTGGCAGGGAGCTGAAAAAGCGTTTGAATGTGTCCACATTCAGCAGTGAGACACTGGCACCGGTATCCAACAACAGCGGGATGCACACATCATTCAGGTTAATTGTGCATGATTTGAAAGCCACTACTGGCCCAGAGCTCACGTTGTGGATTATAGTGCTTGACGACTGAGAGTGTTCATTTATAGCAACCGGGGCAGAGCGGCAGACATTGGCAAAGTGATTTTGTTTTCCACAATTTCGACAGGCTTGGCCGCGCGCGGGGCAATTCTGCGCTCTGGTAGCATGTGAATGAAATCCGCAGTTTCCACACTGTTGCCGCGGTAGCGCGCGTTGCTGCCGTCGCGCGAGCATTACCGTGTCAGAGCTGTCGGGACCGAGGGCGCTGTCACTGGGTGTATGTGCTAGTTTCGCTGCACATTCGGCTGCAGACTCCACTTGAAAGGCAATGTTGACTGCCTGTGACAACGACAGATCGTCGGACTCGAGTAACAGTCTTTCACGCACTCTCACGTTGTTTGTGTGCTCTATTAGTTGATCGCGCACCATCTCATCTTGTAATGCACCGAACTTGCGCGAGCTAGCTAACCCCCTCAAATTAGCCACGTATTGATGCACTGACTCGCCGAGGAGTTGGTGACGCTGTCTAAAAATGAATCGCCGCAGGAGGGCACTTTGTGGGGCAGAGAAGAGTGTGCTTAACAGAGCCACAGCCTCATCATATGTTTGGATTGAGTCTGCTGTGCATAATGTCCCAAGAACACGCTGGCCCTCCGCTCCCAAGCAATGGGATAACAGTGCCTTTTTCCGAGCCGTACTCACAGTTTCTAGTCCAAGAGCAATTAGATAGGTTTCAAAGGACTGTAACTAGCGAACCCATGGGATCGGGGGCTCACCTGGTAGTGCAAGGAAGGGAGGAGGTGCTGGAAGAGAGATTTCAGCCATCCTTGTCGCCAAATATTGCGTTTGCAAAGATAATCCAGAGACCGTAAGTGAGTTCAGTTCATGCTGCTTTTAATATCGCTGCCACACACACACACTTCCAGGCACAAGCAATCGAATACCTATACACAATACAATGATCACAGCACTATCAAACTGCATGTGCTCAGGCCAAGGCAATCGAGTACCTATCACCAGATGTCAGACATAACAACAAGCAAATTGCAAAATGAGTAAAAGGAGAAATAGAACTAAGGAGCTATTGCTGTGAAGATATATGCGCCTGCAATAGTTGTGAGATCAGCCTAGCAGACAGCTATTTTATCTTGTCTGCAATCTTGACTCATGGCTAAACCCATAAGATGAGCAAAAGGATTGAAGATTATGCTGAGCACCAAAGTATCTTAGTTGCATTATTAAATCATAAATATAATAAATCAGATTCAAATGCTAATGCTGATCCATTGACGCAGTGCATCACTACAAAAACATTCTTTTGCAAAATTGTGGCAAAGGATTTGGTAATATAATCAAAACCAAAATTTGAGTCTTAATATTGAAAGCTTCAGGAAGACAATAGTGTAAATTTCACAAATTTTATATCCTATGAATAATCTTATGGACAGAAAATCTGTATGCTAGAATTCCTGATCTGTGCTCACGGCAGCACACAATTACCCTCAATATCATCAGATATTTAAATAATATAATGCAGAATAAGATGGCTTACCATTTGAGGCAGTTTTATGTCAGCAAGGCTACGAATGAGGGCCTGACTCAACCCAGCCAGCTCTTTGAATAAGGCTTCATTTTGCTCTTCAATCACTTTGTTTTCATCCTCGATGGTTTTCAAATTTTTTTCCATGCTGGAAATCTGAAAAGCATTAGCGCTGACTTTTAGTACATTGGTTCAGCGAACACAAGACTCCTTTTACTCGGTTTCTAATCTGGTTAAATAATACACCTACAACTGTTTCAGTTCCTGCTGGTATTATTTCAGACCAATGAAAATTAAACATGTTAAAGAACATGTGGAAATAACAAATACTGCTCTTACTATCAACTATGATCTGGCTGTTGAAGTGCACATCGTAAATAACTTGCCTCACAAAGGTAAGAACAGAGGAACGCCAATGGCATGACAGATCCTGAAAGCTCTACACCATGGGAACGTGTTATTGCACACAGTTAAACCCAAAGAAATTATTTACAACCATCTTTTACTACATAAAGAGACTAATGGATAAAGGCAAATGGGATACTGCAGCATTAGCAGTGTGTTACTGTGTGGGCTTACTTAGGAGACCAACGACTGGGGCAAGTGGGTAATTAGTGAGCTTTTCACCTCTGGGACTTTGGTGCAAATCCAGCCCAGACTATTAAGATAAAAGTCTCCTCTATCTGGTGCCTGTAATGGTCATGAGTTTAGGCAGTCTCAATCCAGTTTCTAGGGTATAGGGTTATAACAAAAAATTGGCAATGTCACTCAGACAGGCCCAAGGATGGTTGGTATGGGAAATAGAAAAAATGTCACACTGCTGCAGTAGAGGGTGCTCTACTGAGGTTGAGGCAGAGTACAGAGAACTTTACTCTGCAGCGGGCTACATATATATATATTGCACAGGAGCGGGAAAGATCACATGGGAACATCGTCAAGATCTCAAGTCAAAAATTTTTCAACGAATGATGTTCCTTACAATTCTTCTCTGGCAAAAACAGTGCTGGTGCCAGTCCACTCCAACAATGTGTGAAGGATGCCAAAAGTTAATGGCATATTTCTCAACAGTTTTATGTTTTATAACCTGATCTATTTCACATGCTAAAAGATTAGAGAATTGGCATTCTGATGAAAGCTCATCGACCTGAAACGTTAACTGTTTCTCTCCACAGATGCTGCCCGACCTGCTGAGCATTTCCAGCATTTTTTTTATTTCAGATTTTCAGCATCTGCAGTATTTTGCTTTTCTATAAATAAGTTATCTATCCAGTTCTACTGAAAATAGTATCTTTTGATGTTAGTAATTTATTTCTACGTTTCTGTTGTAACAACATATGGACAAAAAAAACCAATTTGTATTAAAATAAGACTCTCATTAAATAAATGCTCTCCTTTAACTGTACCTGTGACTGCAACTTCACCATATTGGATTCCATCTCTGTGTTGGATTCATTCAGTTCACTGATCTCTTTGTCAAGTTGTTTAATTTCTTCATCATTCTCTATTGCTGTGAGAAAAAAAGTGAATTTGAGACAGTACAGTTACTGTTTCAATACAGAGCCTAGAAAATGCTGTTTGTATGACATTCCACGGCCTACTCTTTCAGTGGAGGCATTAATCCATTTAATTTAAAAGCAACACATATGAATGGGTTAAGTGCTGGCCTGGTATTATTGCCAACAGTCATTTCTAGCCTGTAGATAGCAAATGCAGTCATTAAAAGAGAAGGAAAGTGTTGGGAAAGAGCTTATTTTTCAAAATACCCCCCTTTTATATCTCACCAGATATTTAAAAACCATTTACTTTAGTGCCACCATGGAGACCACTGAGTAGCGTCTCCCACCCTCCCCAGCCTCTCAGGTGATGTCAATTATAAGAAATGTCGCAAAGTGGCTCCATTTCTGGCAAGTTGGCCAAGGGGCTGCTCTGGAGCTGGCTGACCCTGAAAAGTCATCTTAAATTTTGGGAATACAAATTTACTGGCCTGGAGCTGGATTGACCAGTTTCGGAACGGCTCTCAGGCTGATCTGGTCTAACCTACTGATGTATGCAATGGAGCTACTTTGTGATGATTCCTTATAATGGCTACCACTGCCAGGGTTGAGCACAAAAGGAGACCTTGTTTAAGGGTTTTCAGACTGGCCATAAAATTGGTTATTTAAAAAATACCCGCTGAGAGTATAATTTTCCTATGAAAGCGGGGAGTACTCCCCAGCATTTTCCTTCCCATTAAGGCAATCAAAAACACCACTCCATTGCTTGCTTTGTCCCACAATGCAGTTCATATGCTTACTTTGTACATCAATGGTTTAGGGTTCAAGTGAACATAATTCATCGTATTCTGATAGATAAATTTTATTCGTTACATACATCCTTGAATTGTAGACAAAATAAAAGTTCAGTTATAAGACAAGGCCACTCATTTACAGTAACCTATAAATCAAATTCTGTTTTTATTATATGTGATTATCATCAATATTTGGGGAGGGGGCGAATCAAGTTCTGTGATTCCATCCATTTTCTATGAAAACCATAAATCAGTGGCCTTGCAAACAGTACTTACACAGTTTAACATCACAATGGAAGATTGCATTGATTTTTAATTTCCCTTCATTCTTACCATCACTAGCTCTAAATTTGGTAGTTAGTAGATCCTCCCCTGAGAATTTTGCTTTCTTCATGGCCAAAGTAGCCCTTGGACAGCCAGAAAGACTTAAAAAAAGGAGATAAAAAAGTTATAAGCAGGAACGAGTCAAGAAATTAAGGTTGAAAGTATGTTAAGAATTTTGTCTCTACATTTATGGATACACATTTATCAAAAACTGGAATTAAAGTATAATAGTGGAAGCATAACAACAACAACTTGTATTTATATAGCACCTTTAACGCAGTAAAATGTCCCAAGGCGCTTCACAGGACTGTTATAAGACAAAAGAATTTGACACTGAGCCACATAAGGGGAAATTAGCCTGGCAGATGACCAAAAGCTTGGTCAAAGAGTTAGGTTTTAAGGAGCGTCTTAAAGGAGGAAAGAGAGGTAGAGTTGTGGAGCGGTTTAAGGAGGGAATTCCAGAGCTTAGGGCCTAGGTAACAGAAGGCACGGCCACCAATGGTTGAGCGATTATAATCAGGGATGCTCAAGAGGGCAGAATTAGAGGAGCGCAGATATCTCGGTGGGTTGTGGGGCTGGAGAATGTTACAGAGATAGGGAGGGGCGAGGCCATAGAGGGGTTTGAAAACAATTATGAGAATTTTGAAATCGAGGCATTGCTTAACCAGGAGCCAGTGTAGGTTAGCGAGCACAGGGGAGATGGGTGAATGGGACTTGGTGCAAGTTAGGACATGGGCAGCCGAGTTTTGGATGACCTCAAGTTTACGTATGGTAGAATGTGGGAGGCCAACCAGGAGTGCATTGGAATAGTCAAGTCTAGAGGTAACAAATGCATGGATGAGGGTTTCAGCAGCGGATGAGCTGAGGCAAGGGCGGAGATGGATGATGTTACGGAGATGGAAATAGGCAGTCTTAGTTATGCAGCAGATATGTGGTCGGAAGCTCATTTCAGAATCAAATATGGCACCAAAGTTGCAAACAGTGTGATTCAGCCTCAGACAGATGTTAGGGAGAGGGATGGAGTCAATGGCTAGGGAACTGAGTTTGTGGTGGGGACCGAAAACAATGACTTCGGTCTTCCCAATAGTTAATTGGAGAAAAATTCGGCTCATGTCGGACAAGCAGTCTGAAAATTTAGAGACTGTGGAGAGGTCGAGATAAGTGGTGGTGTCGTCAGTGTACATTTGGAAACTGATGCTGTGTTTTTGGATTATGTCGCTAAGGGGCAGCATGTAGATGAGAAATAGGAAGGGGACAAGGATAGATCCTTGGGGGACACCAGAGGTAAAAATGCAGGAGTGGGAAGAGAAGCCATTGCAGGTGATTCTGTGGTTACGATTGTAAAGATAAGAATGGAACCAGGCGAGTGCAGACCCACCCAGCTGGACGACGGTGGAGAGGCGTTGGAGGAGCATGAAGTGGTCAACTGTATCAAAGGCTGCAGACAAGTCAAGAAGGACAAGGAGGGATAATTTACCTTTGTCACAGTCACAAAGGATGTCATTTGTGACTTTGATGAGAGCTGTTTCGGTACTATGGCAGAGGTGGAAACCTGATTAGAGGGATGCAAACATGGAGTTGTGGGAGAGATGGGTACGGATTTGGGAGTCGAAGACACGTTCAAGGACTTTGGAGAGGAAAGGAAGGTTGGAGAGGGGGAGGTAGTTTGCAAGGACAGATGGGTTAAAGGATGGTTTTTTGAGAGGGGTGATGACGACAGATTTGAGGGAGAGGGGGCAGTACCTGAGCAGACAGAACCGTTAACAATGTCAGCTAACATGGGAACCAGAAAATGAAGTTGGATGGTCAGCAGTTTGGTGGGAATAGGGTCGAGGGAGCAAGACGTGGGTCTCATGGGCGAGATGAGCGCAGAGAGGTAATGAGGGGAGATCAGAGAGAAACTGGAGAAAGATGCAAGTTCAGGGCTAGGGCAGGGGAAACCTTAGAGGAAGTTTAGCCCGGTGGGCTAGGGGAAGGAAGGGAAGTGGCAGAGGTAGCTGAACGAATGGTCTCAATCTTAGAGACAAAGAAGTCCATGAGCTCCTCACACTTGTTGTCGGAGGTGAGGGTGGAGGAGACAGGGGAGAGGGGTTTAAGAAGACTGGTAGCATTCCAGAATAGAAGCCGGGGTTTATCTTTGCATTCCAGAATGATTCTGGAACAGTGAGCAGTTTTGGCAGATGAGAGCAGGACCCGATAATGCTTTATGTGGTCCAGCCAGATCTGGCGGTGAATGGCTAAACCAGTTGTCTGCCATATCCGTTCAAGTCTGCGTCCCTTGGACTTAAGGGAGTGAAGATTAGGGCCGTACCAGGGGGAACGGCCAAGGTGAGAGAGAGTAATTGTTTTAATAGGGACGAAGGCATCAAAAGTGGTGGTGAGGGTGTGGTTGAGCAGATCGGTAGCTGCAGAAATTTTGGGGTCAATGGAGGTCCAAAGGCTGGACAGTTGGGATTTTGTAAGTGCAGTTATAAGAGAGTTGGGAGAGAGTTTTTTCCAGGGGCGGACACAGAAGGAGGTAGGGTTGGGGGGTGAGGAGGATGTGGGTGGAGAACGATAGGAGGAAGTAGTCAGAGATGGCCATATCTGCGATTGACACAATGGGAGTCGCGAAGCCACGAGAGATGGCAAAGTCGAGGGGGTGGTCGTGAATATGGGTTGGGGAGTTTACATGGAGGGAGACATCAAGGAAGGATAGGAGGCTAGTGAACTCAGAGGAGAGACAGCATGATGAATTGAGATAGAGGTTGAAATCACCAAGAATGCGAAGTCGCTCAGTGCAGAGGCTGAGGGAGGAAAGCAGTGAAGATATCTCGGTAATAACATTTTTATGGTACTTGGGTGGGCGGTAGAGAATGAGAATTTTGAGAGGTGAGAGGGGTGGAATAAGGTGAGATGCTCAAAGGAGGAGAAAGTGCCGGAGGAGTGGGTGGCAGACCAAGGTGTGATTTGGTGATGAGAGCCACACCGCCACCACAGCAGTCTGGACGGGGCAAGTGGTGGAAGGTATAGCCAGGCGGGGAGGCTTCATTTAAGGGTAAGGTGTCATCACCCCTCAGCCAAGTTTCCGTGAGGGCTATGATGTTGATGCAATCATCCACGATAAGCTCATGGATGGCAAGGGCCTTGTTCGCAAGTGAACGGGCATTCTGGAGAGAGATGCGGAGAGGGTTGGTGATGGCTGCTCCACTGCCAGGGTCCACAGAGTCAGCACTGAGAGGGGTGAGTTGGGTGGGGAGGAGATTGGCAAGATTAGCCCCAGCTGGGTGGGAAGGTCGGCGAGAGAGGATGGGACAGTTGGGGTTGCTGCTCATGACGAGTGCATAATAAACAGACACTACGACTTCAGCGCCTGTTAAAACTTTTAACCGCTTGAGCATGGTGAAATGAGAAAACAGTAGACATTCTGGTCAGCAAAGTTTACGTATGAATGCTTAATGTTTTTGTGCTACATCCTGTGAGCACTAACTTTAAGCAGGCTAAACAGGTTAATGTGCTGCCAATGATTTATCTGATCTGGTACTCAGATTGATTCTGGTTTTTGAATGCTCAGAGCTTTGTGTGATCCGGTTGTTCCAAATACCTTTGCGGCTGTTTTTTTTTAGCCAATCCGGGACCGATTCAAAGCTATACAGGTCTCAGGTACATTAAAAAAAGGAGGGTAGAGGAGGCTGCTGCAAAATGGACAGCATTATTTAAATGTAAAACAATAGAAGCAAAAGCAAACAAGACAGAATAAGGAAGAAAACAAATGCAGATAGAGCAGAAGCAAAGATTTGAAAGCATTTGAGCCTAGAAATTGCTGTTGGCGTGATTAGCGGTCGAACATTTAATGCATTCCTATGATATTTTTCTGTCTGCAATTTTAATGCAGGTGGTAACCCACTTATTTTAACTCGGTTAATATCTCCACTAAAATAGTGGATCGAGGAATGTCACATGAGTGCACTAAGTTTTCATCAATATCGCCAACAGTAATTCCCAGGCTTTTGTTTTTACTGTATTTCAAATTATTAACAGTTGTATATTTTAATAGTTTAGGATTAATGTTGTGGTAATAAAGTTACTCTTGGCATTGAGTAGCTTTATAACTTTTGTTTCAACGCAACATTTGTGTTTGTGAGCTCATTTCTTTTTAAAGATTGACCAGGGCAGGGAGCACAGTATATTCTAGAGCTACTGGCAATGTAATGGCCATAGCTTAATCTGATTATAAAGCTGCAGTATTTCATAAATGCTTTGTTTTCATTCTAAAGTTCAATACTCCACTCCTCCTCACTCATTTCTGTTTCTCAGACTCCTCTACCATGTGGTTTGTTTACTGACGGCACACCCCTCCAAATTGTACTGATAGTTTTCACCCATCAGAACTTAAATATTGTGGCATTAGGAGGGGGGAGACATTAGTATTTTTCTAAACTGGGCATTCCATGCGGATGTTTGATATCAACTGAAAAAAAATGAAAAATAAATCTGGGCCCTAATGGTCAGCAAATTTGTCTGAAATTCCTCTCACTGCTATTTCAATGGAGACTATTTAATGCCTTCACTAATTAATGGAGAGAAAATTTTCAGTTGAGTCTGTTAAGCATTCATAATTTCAGGACTTAGGAATTTTAGACCAGGAGTGTATTTTAACAATAATAGAACCAGAAGATGTAAATGGGGCTATTGCAGCTTTAAATATTGTTTGGTTTACTTAATTACAGGATAATGATATATACCTTCGATGTGTAAGAAAACTGCCATTAGCGTGCCCTGAGCCATCACACCCTGGGGTTGGACAAGCTGGCCCATCTCCTTTCACAGGTTTCCAAGTAAATGGTGACCCATTGTGGAATCCTTCCTTTTGTCTGCGTGCAGCCAAAGGACAGCCAGATGCACTGCGATGCGATGCATACTTGCCACTTACATGCCCGAGCCCATCACATCCAGGAACAGGACATCTAAAGAAAAACAAAGACTTGATACTGGCTATTTGTGCGAATGACTCTATCAAAACTAAAGGCAGAAATGTCACAAAAATTCAAGGAAAACTTGTTCAAAACACAATCAAAAGTACTATGAAAGTCCAAATGTGAAAGTAAAGAGGCCCATTTTTAGAGGATCTACCCTGCATCGCTCACAGTTAGTCTAGGGTCCGGAGTATGGCTGTGATGTTTAGCTGCAAACCAGGCATGTCTCTTAAGGCCACTGCTCAAGTACATCCTGTGGGATTATTGTAGCTGCTTGTAACTGACATTAAATAAAGGTTAGTAAATTGCATGTAAATTTCAAGCCCCGGTCAATAACTGGCTTTGCATCCAAAAAGTGTGACACTTTGAAACGTGATGTTTGGTACGTGATGGATGAGCACATGATGCAAGCCTTTAATATCTATGTAATATCCATCTATACTTTTTAACTGGAATATATTTGCAATTTATTTCAAGCTGTTTTTAAATGCGGGTTCTGCATTTAGTTCTTTGTTTTTAAATGGCAGAGTTAGTGTCTCTTGCAAATGGAAATTTCCCATCATGTTACTTTAAAAAAAAGGGATAGATTTCACTTTCACCACTTGGGTGATAATCTAACGGGGCAGATCATATGACCTTTATAGAACCCACACGATTTTTATTCTATTGCTTTAAGGGGTGATAACCTTGCTGTATTTTAATGCATAGTTTAAATGGGTGAGTTTAGTGCTATGCAGAAAATCAAGGAAATCATGGTCTGTCTCATTATGCTCTAATTTGAATAAAATTTGGCTGCTAATGAAGCTCTCACAATTCTGACAAGTACCGCAATGACTGATTTTCCAGCTCTTATAGATACTTATTGAGGAATACTGGAAAACGAATTTGCTACTTTTATTGAATTTATTTTTATTCTACAACTTTAACACATACATAAACTGATAATAGTCTTCATCATTAGATTTTTAAAAATTCATTCACAGGATGTGGGCGTTGCTGGCAATGCCAACATTTATTGCCTATCCCTAATTACCCTTTGATACAACTGAATGGCTTGCTTGGATCTGGAGTCACATATAGGCCAGACCAGGTAAGGATGGTAGATTTCCTTCCCTAAAGGACATTAGAACAACAATATGGTAGTTTCATGGCTCACCGTTGCTCATACTAGCTTTTTATTGCAAATTTTATTTAATTAACTGATTTTAAATTCCCCAGCTACAATGGTGGGATTTGAACTTCGAGATCCTCTGGATTACTAACCCAGTAACATAACCACTATGTTATCGTTCCCAGCAGTAGTATGTAGGCAATATGTTATGTTACGGTGAACTCAATTAAATTAATGTTGGCTGTACAAGCAAGTAATATGTATAACTTTGCTTTATACAAGCAACCTTTCTCCAAGAAGAGTAATGATATAATAAGATCTCAGCCTGTAAGTATATATGTGCATGGGACTTTTCTCACAGTCTGGAGCATGGTTGTGATGATTAGTGCTAAGGTGGAACTGTGTTTAATTTGACCTGTCTCTGAAAGGCCACTGCTCATTGTAATCCCGATGGGGAGATGGGCTAAACAGGCAGAGTTGAGCGATTGCAGCCGCTTGCCAATTTACGATTCCAGATCAGAAGAACCCAGCCTGCAATGACTGCCTGGGGTAGATTTTGACTTTTGGGTGCCCGACTGGTGGAGTATGCTGGGCAGCCGACCATTCCAGCGGCAAAATAACCCCAGTGATTTTGAGGTTCTGGCCTCATTTACATTCGGCAGGCGTCCCGATGTAACTCGCTGGGATCAGTGCTGGGAAATGGGCGGGAGCTGCCGCCAGGAAGTTGCAGGTTGGGAGTCGCGATCGCAGAGGGTGGGTGGCGGGGGGGGGGGGGGGGTTCCCAAGGCAGCAGCGGCCACTATTATTTTGTGGGCTCCTGCTCCTCTGGGGCCCACAAAAATAATTCAAGACTTACCTTTGCTGGGCCTCTTCTCTTCCATCACCCATAGAACTGATCGGAGTCTGCATGGCGCTGGCTTCGACCAGTTCCTACATGAAATGCCAATCGGGGTCCTATTTACAAATCAGGCGGGTGCTTTGGGCATCTGGCGGTAGTGCTCTTTTAAAATGGCACCGGCCGCATCGCCGGTAATAATGGTGCGGTAAGGCTACCTACACCATTTTGATGCTGTTACCATCCCATTAATGCCAGGTGAGGCCACTCAAATTCGACACCCCTTTCTTTTTTTAAAGAAAGTTTTGCATCTGTAATAAAGTGTGATACTTTGAAATCTGGGAGTAGAGTTTCCACGTTGGGTGCAACCGTCGATTAAGGTGCAAATTACGCACAAAATTGCGCCGGTTTTGAAGTGTTTGGACTGGATTTTCATTGGGCCATGGAGTCGGGATTGGAGGCGTGTGGGGGTTTAAAATCCTGAAATTGGAGGTCCCAACCCCACCCCGTCTCCGTGCTAGTTTCAAAGGAGACGGGTACCCGTCCCGCACTGGGACCTGCCTCCCCGAGGCGGGAAGGGGATTAGTGCCAATTAGGTGTCTGTTAACAGGTAGTTAACAGGCAGTTTTTAGCCTAATCCCTATTTGCATTGTTGAAATGTGGGATTCCCGACGGCTCCAAACCATGCCAAGTTAGCGAGGCGGGCCGTCGGGATGAAGGGCTTGGAGGGTTCGAGATGTCCGGTGTTCAGGTGAGTGATGGGTGCATGAGTGCAGAGGTAAGTGTGTTTGGTCTGTGTAAAGTGTTTAAAGAAGTTCTACTAACCTTTACTTACCTTTACAGCCTTCCTTCCTTCAGGTCTCAGGAGTCCCTCATCGCACCGGCACAGAAAGCAGAATGGCCGCGATCTGTCAAAATCTGCAGCCTCTGCTTTCTGTTCCGGGGAGAACTCTAAATCATCCTGAGAGGAAGGAATTAACCTGGAGTACAGATTGTCAATGTTTGACAGCTTCAAACAGCTGTGAAACGCTGATATTTCATCTGTCAAAAGGTCTTGACAGATGAAATTTCAATCTGTGACGTCACCTGTTGCCAGGTGGCCCTTAATTGGTCTGCTGAGCTCGCTGGGTGGGTTCAACAAGGTCAATCAAGTCTAAATCACGTGGGTTGGCTAGAACTCGATGGAGGCGGGACTACAACCCCGTAAGTTGTAGTCCCGCCTCCTCAATGAAAATCCAGCCCTTTTCCTCCCCCGAGTTGCCACTCAAACTCATTTGCATATTGCCAAACGCAAAATGTGCCACGAGCCAGCGCAATTTTAAAACACAATTTAAAAAAAACGTTGCTTTAAAAAATATTCCTCGATATATTTAAAAGTGGCAACTTGGTGCCGTTTGACTCATACAGCTGAAAATGGGTTTATCACAAAAAATAAAGCATTTTAAATCACAGTGTCAATCCGCCACCTGTGAGTAACCCGATTTTAAATGACTGAAAATGACTTTTAAAAAATATACAAAACTAGCTTCTAGTTAGATTAGGGTACAGTAGTCAGTTCCTTAGTAAATTAAAAAAAAATTCATTCAAAACCTTTCAAAAGGTACCTATTAGTGTCCTTGCACCCAAAAGTTCCAGCTTAATTTTAGGAGCCTCCTCGAAGGCCTGCAAGCCAGCGCAATTAGCGGAAACTCCCAATGGTGATTAATTAATGGGCAGGTTTGTGGGCGGGGCCTGCTTCTAGCATGATGTTTTTAAAACTTGTGCAAAAGATCGCGGAAACTCGCGTGCTGAACACAATTTGCGCTGAAAATTCCGCGATCTTTTGGACCGGTTACACCGATATCGAGGGAATTGCGCTGAAAAACCAACGCAATCGAGCGGAAATTCCAGGTCATGATATTTGTTGTTGTGTTATCTAGTGTTACAGACACACTTGATGTTAGACTTTTATATATATTCCAGCAGATCTCTTATAACATTGCTCATGGTGAGGTGCAGTTCATGCTGTTTTGTTAAAATACGGATGTTATGCCATGTAACAGACGATATTGCCAGGGCCAGTGATTTATGGTGACTGAATAAGATAAATACTGTTTTATTATTTGGTATTATGGGATTTTTTTATTGGTGTTCAGGAGACTGAATTCTGAGGCTGTTCAATTTTACTGTGAAATCAGTAAAGCAGTGGACCTGATTATTCTTACATTTATAAATCAGTGGCCTTTACCTTATAAATATTCCTTTACCTTAGTTTTAATTTCTTACCTTTTTAAAGCTGGCAATGCATAGCAGTAGGGTATGGTATGCAAGACAGACCAGATTTGAGGTAGAGATTCCTCTTGTTTACGCCAATAATATCAGCGCAATCCGGGCGGAATCTGCAGAACCAGCACAAAAGATCGAGGAAGTTTAAACGTAAGCGAGTTACGCCCAAAACTACTTATGTTCTTGTGTTCTGCGCACTTTTATGCTGGTTCAAGATTCAATTCGCCCGGTCAGGCCCTGGCCACAAAACTGGCCACCCCCCTGGTCGATATTGCGAGATTCCGCCGATTGCGCTGGTTTGGGAAGGCTCTTCAAATTGCGCTCATTTTCTTAGGCGCAAATGCACTAGTAGGCACATTTTAAAAGTTTATTCATAACAAAAAATATTTAATTTACTATGAAACCAATTAGTGTACATCAATGAAAGTAATAAATGGTTCAGTATAGTTTTAATAAGTAATTTTCAGTGATTTTAAATCAGGTTACTCACAGGTGGAGTATTAAAAATGCTTTTTTTTGCTGATAAACCCATTTTCAGCTGTATTGATAAACTGCACCAGGTTACCACTCTTAAATACATCAAGGACTATATTTTAATGGAAAAAAAGGAAACAACAATGTTCTATGACACTGCCCAATTGTGCTGGTTCATGGAAGATTTTACGTTTGTGATTATGCAAATGAGTTTTTGAGGAAACCTGAACTGTAACTTAACCAGTGCAATTTCAAGCACATATTGGGCACAATTTCCCAATTGTGCACAAAGCAGAAACTCTGCCACCTAGTGTCTAGCCACACTGGGGGTGGTATTGGGTTTAACAGCACTGGGGGATGGTCGTGCGATTTGGTGGCACTGAGGTGCAGATGCTGGGATTTGGGAGTATGCAACAAGGGTGAATTTAGTTTGGCAACACTGTGGAGGGGAAGCCTGAGGTTTGGCAGAACTGAGGATTTGGCAGAATCAGTAGCATCGGCACAGAGATTGTGGCAGGAGCCGAAGATGCTGGCTTTGGTTTTCCCAATGTTTAACTGCAGGAAATTGCATCTCCCCCAAGACTGAATGTTGGACAAGCAGTCTGTCAACTCAGAGGCAGTGCAGGGGTCAGGAGAGGTGGTAGAGAGGTAGAGCTGGATGTTGTCAGCATATGGAAGCTGACTCCTGCGGATGATGCTGCCCAAGGGAAACATGTAGATGAGCATAAGGAGGGGTCTGGAGCTAAATTGCTATGCATCATTGTGCTTACTTATAATTTTATTTTCAATTGGTCTTTTGTCAAATTTCTTTGCTCTTTACTTTTGAGGCAGCTAGTTTTGCTTAGAAGTCTCCCTTGACATTTTTTTGTGTGGAAAAGTTCCCTAAAATTTGCTGTATGGTTTTCCCAATGGGGATTACCCACCTTATTGATTATATATGTTGGAGAATGAAGAGGTGGTGGAACATCAGGAAAGCTGGCAGAGTAGGTTTATATGCAGCACTGCAGAAAATCCACATCCTCTCACAGATACTGAGCTACCAGGACGTGTAGACTGAGAAGATCTTACAGTATTTAAATATATTCCTGGACATAGCACAAGAAGGCCTCTAACAACTGTGCTGCATCCGAAAGAAAGATCTGAAAACTTCCTGAAGAACCAGGACATTACTTACTATGGCTCAGAAAGTCACTATAGCATCTAATTTTCTGAATATAGACATAGGAATTTATAATAGAAATAAATGACAGAACATATGACTTTAAAATGGAGGCTGAATTATATGCCCTGGTCCATTTACCCCGACCCAATAACACTGCTTCATCCGAAGGCTACATTTGCTTTATATATATTGTAAGGTAGCTATAGTAGAAATTAATGGAAAACCTGGCATCATTTTAATGACAATTAGAAAAGCTAAACTTGTTATATTTAGCATCTGGTGTAAATTGTTCCTTTAGCATGCACAGAGATAATTGATTAATTAAACAGCAGTCCCTTGATATAAAATGCACTAAGAGTTGCAACTGGGAAAGAGGCTGTTAAACATTGCTCTACCATATGTTCCCCCCTACTCATACAGTATAAGGTAATCTATCTTAAGATAACTGTGTCAAATAATATAGCACTGCTGTGTTCATTACTTAAAAGTACCATTCTTTAGCCTTCATTAACACAGGGCAAGATTTCCCTCTTTTTGCTAATGTTAGCAAAAAAGATATGAATAAAAAAGGGGTGTGACGTCAGTAAAAAGTGCAAACAGACTGCGTTTAACGCTGTTTTCAGGATTCACATCCATCCCAAAATGGAACAAGCATTAGTGAAAATTGAGTTAAAGGAGGTGAAATTAGTCTTGGGCAGTAGCACAAAATGGGCAATAGCGGATTGGCAGCCCGTTTGACATCCAGCTCTAAAATAAAATCGGGCGGGGTGTAAAACGAGTTGCCGATCTGTTATCGCTCATTTTGCACTATCGCCCAAGACCAATTTCACCCCCAAAGTGTCTATTTTTATTTCCTGTTTTAGCCTTGTTAACTCAGAGCATTCCACTGTGTCAAATCAGACACTGTGTGTAACTCTAGACAAACCTGGTGCTAGTGACTTTATTTTGAAATGCCACTGCTGCAGTAACAGAAGTGAATAGCAAATGCCCATATCTTGGTGGAAGGTTTGAACCCCTGAAAATGGCAACAGTTTGAGATTCAGAAGCCAGAAGTTGCTGGTAATAGCTCAGTTTGAGGCTCAACTATAATATCTTATTGCAATACTATATAACATATTGCTTTACTGCCTGGCATATTATTGCTAAGTTCACATTGGAAATCAAGGTACAATTTTGAAAAATGCATTGTTCCACAAAACAAGACTCCAAACCCTAATAAACACACAAAGTAAGATTGCAAACATGTTGTGAAAAATAAAAATTTGTTACGTTACAAATAGTGCATTGTGTATTTATAAGCACACGACCGTTTAATTGTCAGTCAGTATAGTCATTTGATTTAATGTATTTCCGTGACATGAGGTCAAAAATGAACTCTACTTCGCAAAACCACATGATATAAATAAGAATTCTGGATAATAATACATCAATTGGACTTGGAGTTTTATCCTGTACCTTACATGAACCTTCTCTAGAATATAATTTGCTCAGAAGTGTTTAGCTATGCAGTTTAGTAACGCTATCAGTATAATTCTAAATGGAATTCTAATAATGACATTCATCAATCAGGAGTGTGGGAGTGAGTTCAGGGTTGGAGCCTTGAATCAGTTATTAACCACTTTCATTAATTTGGGAAAATGTTGGTGTGAAGGTCACGTTAATGGTAATCCTATTGCATTATCGTCAACTATACAGATGCAAACCACAGCAAACTAAGAAGGTGTACAGACATAAATGTAAGCTGCTACTGAACAGCAAAACAGGCAAAGCTTCAATGAACATGTTCAATGTGGAAGTATTTTATGTTAACTGTTAGAACAAGAGAAAAGATGGTTCTGTAAGGGTTGATTTGATGAGAGTTTGTGTTGGGGGAGAAATTTGATTGCATTGTACAAATTTTGTGGGCATAAAATGGGCGTTAACGAGGGCCAATTTCGGCCAGCAACGTCCTGTGCCTCAAGAATGTCTGAAAGATGTCCAACCCAATACTGGGGCTGCGATTTCGCTGACCGAGGTGGGTCCGGGGCGGCCGGGGTCAGTGGTCAGTCTCGCAGTCCCAGCCCGCTGCCTACTGCAGCCCGCACTCTCCAAGTGATTTTACGTTAATAGGGCTTGTTAAGCCCGCCCTGCGAGGTTCCCAGCCAATTAAGAGGAAGCGGGTCTGATGACGTCATTTGATGACGCATCATCAGCCGGTTTCCTTAAAGGGGCCATGTCCAAATTGATCTTGACAGTTCTGCTGTCAGTGTTCTACAGCATTAAGGTGCTGCAAACCCTGACAGGCACTGCACGAAGGTCCACGGCTGCACCCAGGCTCTCCCATGACTCCCTCCATATGCTTATGGAGGGAGTCACAGCACGCAGGGAGGTTATCTTCCCTTCCCATGGGCAGAAGAGACTGTCCCAGGAGATCAACGCAGCCTGGTTGCTCATTGCACAGGAGGACACACGCAGGGATGTCATCAGGAGGACCAGACTGCAGTGGCGCAACCCTTTCAATGATCTCAGTAGATCACGAAACGTTACTGCCAAGCCACACTCAACCTCATCCTGCTGTGTCTCTCATCACATCCCTGCCTTCCCTACCCCATTACTCTGCCTTCCCTACCCTACTCCTGCACATCCTTACTCACACCAACTTACCTTGCACTCCACCCTTCCCTCTCTATCTATATTATCACTTCCCCATCTCACTAGCCACCCCTCACACTCTCCCTCATCCTAGTGCAATCATACCAACTAACAACACACAAGAGTAGGCAATTGGATGGTTTAGCCAATGGTCATGTAATGTGCTGTCAAACATTGAAACCTTTATTTTCAACACTTTGCGTTCTTGGACAGATTTGTGTACACCTTTGGAAATGGCCCAGTGAGTTGCAGTGAATGGTGAGACATAATGGAACCCCCCGCAATGGTGGTGAGTGTGAAAGGAATGGTTTGGCCATTGTAGGGATGCTTTATGGTGATGGTGTGGGGTGGTGCCAACCTGGCGCATCATGTGGCAACCAGGGTGTACAACGTCAAGTGAAGTAAATCTGGCCATGGTGAGGCCATCCCTGGCCTCCCGGGCAGCAATGTGGTCGGGTGCTGATGCCCTGTGTCCTGTGCAGCATCAGGTGATTGTGGAGAAGGCTGGTGTTGTTGTTGCTGCTGGTGTGCCCGGTGATGCTGGTGTTGGGGCTGATCTTGGTGGGATTCTGAGAACCAAGGTGACATAGTTTCAAGGGCAATGATGCTGATGGAATAGATGGCAGATGAGGTTGAGATGACAGAAGCGAACTGTCAATGGTGAGAGAGGTTGTTCCAATGAGGTGACACTGGGTAGAGAGTTTGCTCCAAATACTTGCAAGCTGCAGAGAGCTCAATATGTCTTCCAAATGCAGTAACCAACAGTTTCTGAGCTTTGAAAGTGAACAGCTGCAACATGGGATCTTTTATACAACTTTGACAGCTGTCAGGTCATGAGTTAATTCAATGCTGAATCCACTCACGACACACTGAGATGACGTGTTCCCCGAGCAGCGGGTAATCCGTAGGGGAGCACGTAAACTTGAAATGTAGGCTAAAAATAACAGTTAATTGGATGTTAACAACCCATTTAATGATGTGAATTGCCTCTCTCGCCGCTTGGTGTCGTGTTCAACGCCGACAGACCTGCCACCTGGGAGACTCGCGCGGAGGCGGGTTGACAGCGGGTTCCCTGCCCACTGTCAATCTTTGCTATTTTGACAGCTGACCCGCCTCCAAACCCGCCCTCTGAGCGCAGGCATAATTCAACCCCAGGTGAGGGCATTTTACTGTCTTCCCCTAAAACAGGCGTTAGGCCTCCTATATATGTAAATGAGGGGCCTCTTTTAGGCTCCCTATACCAAAATGGATTGCACTTAGGATTCTTAAGCAGCCGCTGCGGTCTAAGCAGTGACCGATACCAAAAAATATGTTTTTTAAATGAAACAATTTAAATAAAAGCCTATGGAGCCAGGAGGAGCAGGGATGCGCCCCCAATTCCATACTACTCACGATTGCCCGGCACCCCCGGCTCCGTTCCTTACCGTAGGCAAGTGGCCCGATATTCAACTGTGTAAAATGGGTGAGCTGCCTTTGGAGGCACAACAGGCCGCTCATCCAAATAATGTGAATCAGGCCTGAGGCCGAATTTTGAGCCGGCCTCGAGCCTCCCGTTTGGGGCTTGCGGCACCGAAAACGGATCATAACCAATTCTTAGGCTAATATCTCTTCTTCAGTGGGGTCAATAAGGAAAACTTGGCCAATATTTAACTCAGCACCAAATGCAGCATGAATTCCTACTGAAGAAAGACTGAAAACCCCCCCAAGTCTATTCTGTGCAGTTGACAGCCGCAGTTGGGGGAGTCAAGGAGTAGTTTGAATGGCAATGATAAATTGATAATGACCCGGTGCTTCACATGACAGCACAATATAAGAGAGAGGGACTAGATTAAAGGGGATTGGATCAAACAGAAAGAGATAACAAATATCTGATTCTGTTCTGTGCTAAATGAGCTAATAGTCCACGATAGCAATATGGCTCTCGGAAAGATTTCTTAGATGATTCACAATGAGAAAAAAGTGTAGGCAACGTAATTTAAATCTTGCTTTGTGTTATTGCATATTATGAAAACTACAGGTTAGCAGAGTTTTGTATCATCGATAGGAATCCATACATTAAACATAGGGGACCCAAAAACCCTTAGACCACTGCACTGGTATAAGTGCAGTGGGTGCAGCTGACCTCTGCTTCTGACCTCCAGGGTCGCACACTGATAGTGTGCCCATCAGTTTATATCCAGAGGTTTCTCGGGGAATTATATCTATATTTATCTCTATTTTTAAAACAATTGTAAGGTAATAGGAAGTTAAAAAGATAAAAGCCTAAAATTTCTGCCCTTTGCAGTTTTTCAACCAAAAGGCCTTTCTTAAACCTACTGCAGTTACGTCCAGGGACAACTTGGAGGGCATGTCTGAGGAAAGTTCCCGAGTTGCTCCAGGAATTCCGCCCAGCTTACCACTGACAAGCTCTGGGGGACTTCTGGCTACGGGGAAGGCCCCAGCAGTCAGAAAGAGAATTAAGGGATCTCTAAGAGATCAATTACTGTCAAACGTTTAGCCTGCCAATCAAGAAAATTTTTGTTATCATTTTTTGCAGCTTTTCTCTTCGGTCTGATTTGGGCCTCTGGCACCCATTTGCTGAGCAGCATGGTGTTGCTCCGACTTCTGCTATTTCAGCAGAATGTGTACCTTTGTTGCACCACTACAGGCACAGGTGCCTGCCCTGAATACTTAAATGACTCCATCGCCAGGATCTGGAACAGGATCAGCTACAGAGCCAAACCGTGGGGAGAGGTCCTGCTCCCTCAATAGGGCCCACCGAAGTTTTAGCCTAAAAAGTTCTGCGGACACTGGCAAACAATATAGGCAAAGCAACAGCAGGTTTTGCTCCTTTATTATGTTCTATGTCTTGTGGTGAGCTCACTATTAAAAAGAAAAAGAAAATACTTCATGCAGTGAATGAGCTTGTAGGGATTAGGACGAGTCCACTCTTCAGCAAAAGGAAGTTGTGAAAACTGGGAGCTTGCTCATTTCACAACACAGCTATGTGTGTCTGGAAATACAGCGGATAAATTGGGTTTTCTCAATTTTCGTTGAGCTTTTTAACAAAACCTGTGCCCTTCGCAGCTGAATTAATGAATGTTAGGACATTTATAGAAGTTAAACAGGTCATCAGCTGCTTGAAAAATGTTAAAGGATCATCATTACTGGTGCATTGTGATTAGATACTAGTTTTTCAACTAACAAAATCACACTCTAAGGAAGCGCATACTTTAAAAAGCAATTACTTTGTAAATTGAGTCAAACATGATGAAGAAAAAACAGATTTTTTCCCATCCCAAAATATTTTCAAAGGGAGTTTGTCAAAAACACTTTTCTAATGCTTGAGGCAAATATTACTGATATCACTAATAAAAATGTATTACTGGACACAGTTAACTTTTATTATTGGTGCAACATTTTATGCAAAATTAGTGGGCCACATTTTTACATAATAGACTTCACGCAAATGGTTGCTGATTTTGGGCAGGTATAAGTAGCTGAAATAACTGACAATTGTTTATTTTCTTGGATGTTGAATATGTTGAGATTTGATATTGGTGGATAGAATGACACTGTCTGGTTTATTTTTAGCAGGGATGTTGTACACGTCAGCAGCAAAGGCTGTTCTGCCATGTCAACATTGTAGCACTAGTCTCAAATGATCACCAGGAAACATTGCAATCCTCTTGATGCCATATTTAGGTCTGTAACAACTATTGTTTCTAAATCAAAAGATTATTTTATTTTATGAACCTAGATATGACTTGAGTCAGTTCATTTCACAATAAGAAGTGTTGTCCATCCTTCCCTGAACTTAACCCTATGCTTAATTATTTTAAAGTTTGCTCTTGGAATGTGGATATTGTACATCCCTGGTTGCCCTGAGGACAATTAAGAGTCTCCACATAGTGAGGGACTGGAGTCACATGTAGCACAGACTGGAAAGAAGTTCCTTTCCCAACCATTCTTATATACATGGCCAGATTTATTAATTCAATTTCACAACTTACCACGGTGGACTTATGAACTCACAACCTTTGGGTTGCTAGTCCAGTAGCATTACCACTAGGCAACCATGCCCTGGAACTGAATGACGGTTTACAACCTACACACAGCCTGAATCTGGCTCCTTTTTAACCTACCTGCCTCTCCTGAAACTGTATACGCTAAGGGTCTCAACTTTGGCTTTCATTACTTTGAATTACTGTAACATAAACTAATGGTTTTTGGTACAGTCTGGTAATAATAAAACTCAGTTTTACAGACTTGAAAGTCTGTACATCAGTTCCCAAAGACACAAGAATGTGGCATTCAAACTGGCCCATAGGTTACTTGTAGGTACGAGCCCTGTCAATTTGGCCCACAAAGCCCAGGCAACTTAGTTTCTATCTCCACAGGTGGAGATATATGCAAGTTAGTGGGAACAATGGTTTAAACTTTGCATGCAGCCTGTGAGGATCTATAATATGTACTTAAGTGTCCCACAAAGGCAAAATACTTAAAGGGGCTGAGCTTTGGAGTGTTGAAGTGTTCTGATTTAAAACCTCAAAAGTTAAAAATGTTTTGTTTCAGTGGTAATCGTAATGCAGCCCAGGGCCCACTTGTGCCTGACTTGCTCCTCACCTTTGACCTTCAGCAGCCAATGCTCTAAGTGTATCTAGTTCTCCATCCACAGCCCACTAGCTCTGGGATGTTGCTGGAGCTGGGATAGAGACAGGTTTAGATATAATGGGGTAGTGGTCTTCAAAAAAAACACTAGTTTAGTTTAGTTTAGAGTCTCCTTTGACATCATCAAGAGATGTGTCCTTTATAATCAAGTACACCTATGTTGAATGTACCAGGACTATTCTTGAGACAATTGCCCATTTCCACCGCCCCCCCAACAGTCCCCAGGAAATTTTGCCATCAGTATTTTCTATAGAGCATTAAATTACCTCCAATGCCCACCCCCCCATTCAACTAATATATTGATTTCAAAACCCTGGTCCTTATTTACAAATCGCTCCCTGTCCTACCTCTACAACTTCCTCCAATAGTACAACTTAGCTCACACACTCTGTTCTTCCAACTCGGGCCTGTTGTGCACCCATCAGTGACATCGCTTTGAACCAACACAGCCTTGCACTCTGGAATTATCTCTTTAAACCTTTGCATCTTGCTATATCTCTCTCCACCTTCAAATGCATCTTCAAAATCTATCTTGTCAACCAAGCCTTCAGTCACTTTCTCTACCTCTGCTCCTAACTCCTCCACGTGTCCCAAATTCTTTTTCCTGAAGTGCCTTGGGAGATTTTGCTATGTTAATGGTGATACATAAGTTCAAGTTGTTGCTGTTGTATTATTGAGTTACCTGCAACTAACACTGGTGTGATTAGTGAAAAACAAACTGATCTCTAACTATTTACAGCATGTGTAGGTAGTTCAGAGTTTTAGCAGTTTTTCAGCTTCTGATGGGGGAAGTTATGAGACATAACTGAATTAGCTTCTGCCACAGGAGAGCAGAGCCAGCAATATGTTCAAAACTTACTTCATGAGCTCAGGGTCCTCTTTATCATCCTTGGTGGGTGTTAATTTCTGTCCACTTTTCTTTGCACGTGGGCAACCTGACAAGCTGTAAAAACAACCAGAATGGGACTGACTCACAATGAAGGGTATGAACTGCTGCTGTTTGATATCAACGCATCTCACACAAATGAATAATTGTGGTCGCTGTGTGTTAGTTGAGAAGATATGTGGGTAGAAATTACTGTTTGTGATAATAGCTGATGAACACTTAATGGGGTGGATTTTAACTTTGGGATGGCTGACTGGCGGAGCGCGCTGGCTGCCCACCCATTCCTGCCTTCGGGAGGCCTGGGCCACTTAGAAGGCTGGGCTTCATTTCCATGGCGCCATCGAGCTGCTTGTACTGAACGGGTGTCCCGCTGTGGCTCACTGATTCTGGGCCGGTGCAATGTCAGGCAGTTCTGACGTCGCACTGGCCCACAGGTAGGTCCGGGGAGGTGAACGTGGATAGGGGTGAGCCCGGGCCAGCAGTGACCAACAGTATTGTTGTGGAGCCAGGGCAAGCGTTCATGCTCCTCTTGGCTCCGCAAAAACTTAACCTAGAAACTTTTCTGGGACGATTTTTGGAGTGGCCAGCAGCAGTTCCGTTAAGGCCGCTGAATACTGGGACACGTGGGTGGATCATGCGTGGTGTTTGCTCCACCCACGTGTCCCTGAAATTTGCAATCGGCCTCCTAATTATGTCATAGGACCTCGATATGCATAATCAAGAGGCCTACCGCCTGAAACAGGCGGGTGGTCTGGCCACAAAAGGGAAGGCCCCTTGCAAAATGGCGACGGCCGGAGCATCAGTGTTAGCAGGGTCTTGAGTCTACTGGCCCCGTTAATGCCCATTAGGCCATGTGAAAATCGTTTGTGTGACATTCCTCTGTCAGCTTCTTTAGTGGATGTGCTAACCCATTTAAATTAAACTGGCCATCTCCATTAAAATAGTGAGCATCAACAGCTTTAAGTATTAATGTGCTATTATTGCCAACAGTAATTTCCACTCCATAGTTACAGCATAAAGCCTTTCAGGGTAGTCGGTCATTCTGTTAAGTTTTTGATTCCTAGATTGTACAGAAGAGATGTCTTTTAGCAAACTACTTTAATGCCTTGTCATTAATTTAAAAATGAATAATGAATTTAAGACATTGATTAATAAGGCAGATTAGGGGTCCACAAGTTAATTAAACTATTCTGTAATTGAACAGTTTAAAAATGTACAGAATTTAAATAAAAATTGACCGTTCATTTCAAGGAAAATCATCACCCAGAAAACCTAGACCTTGTTAACTCTGAAGTGATTGCAAGGTTTTTTTATTTCTTGTTTAATCCTTGTATTTTAAACAGTTCAGCACAGAATAGTTCAGGTTCTGTATGCAACACAGTGACTTAAAGCTACAACAGTGGTTTCCAAACATTTCTGTGTGGGGAACCCCCTCAAAATACTGACACGCTCTTAGGGGCCCCCTCTCCTAATCTCAGGAAAAGACAGTGTCAGCTACCCAAAGGAAACCAATGCTCTCGTTGTAGAAATTATTTTTCTTAGTATACAACAACAAAAGCAACCAGTGAATCAACAAATACAGGAAAATATAGAATTCAGAGCTCTTGAGAGACTGTGCTTGTGGTAAGCCCAACCTTAGATGGACAGAAATCTGATGACTTTGTGGACCTCCTGGGATCCCCTTGAGGATCCCATAGGGTCTGCAGACCCCGGTTTTAAAACCGATGAACTACATCAGCATCTCTGACCAAGAGACAACCCATCTGATATTAAAGCTGATCAGTGTTATAGGCCTCACCTTCTGTGAGAAGTATAGTTCCCTGTCACATGACCAGACCCATCACAACCAGGAGTTGGGCACCTTAAAATGAAAGGAAACTTACTTTAGCATATTTAGTAGAATCCTTTTACATGCAATTAGTCAGGACGGACAGAAGAGTTGCTTATAAATTGAACCATACAAGAGTAGCTATAACAGCATTGACTGAGGCTCAACTCACAAAGATTTATTGATCTGATAAAATGCAATTTCCTGTAACTTTTCTGCCAAAATTATGGAAAAATTGCAAAAGCTATCATTTAACAATTCAGCAAAACTTTGTAAATAGGAGCCTGACTCAACAGCAATGCCATTTACAGACAAAAGATAATTTAAAAACTGCAAAAGCCCTACAAATTTTAATCGTTCGGCAAATTCTTACATAAGAGGTCGGGAAAAAGAACAGAACTTATTAAAAAATTGCTCCTTTTAGACTTGCACTTAAGCAGATTTGACTGTATCTCACTTATGAATAAACAACATGGCCATCGTGAGTTGCTGCAAAAAGATTTTACTGGAGAAATTCTATCAGAAAGTGATTAAAATGTCAAACGGTTATAAGAAATAAAAGGGAATGATGTGATGTGGCTGAACATGCAGATATTACAAAAAACAAACATACCTGAGTTCTGAAGAGTGGGCAGCCATGAGGTTTCTTAGACTTTTATCTGCCAAAGGACAACCAGAAAGGCTGCAATAGAAGAACCAGTAGAATTGAATAAAATGTATTTTTATATAACACCGAGTGAGTCATTCACCAAATTTTTATTGCGCTGTGATTTTCCATAGAAAACAAAAATCACACAAAATACCTGCGATGCGAGGCATAATTTCCAGTTATGTGACCACTGCCATCACATCCAGGGGTTGGGCAACTGAAAGAAAGTTGAAGGAACACAGAAAAGTTAGAATGGGGCCATTTAATTTTACCTTGTAGAAACTGTATGAAAGAAATGTGTCCGAACAAAACTAAATAAAACTGCCTTATCCATTAGGGTCTTCAGCTCTTGACCTAATTAATTACATAACAATGATGTCTGACTTCTCTTTCCTAAAAAAAGATTTTGTAGATACAAAATATACTTTTTTCTTTGCTTAAAAAACTTTATTGTTCTCCTAATATCTTTCTCTCACTGTAAGAGTTTCTTATCACTGCCAGCTTGAAAGGCAGGATAACCTTGGCCATACATTTTTTAAGCCAGTCACTGCTGTCTGTAAGCAATTTGATGAAAGGTGCTTACTGCACAGTGAGTTGCCCATCTCAATTTCCCCATGATCTCCAGGTATCATTAGTGACCCAATGGGAACGTAGAAGTTGGGTCCCAGTGACAGATAAGCTGCAATACCAGGCAGTTCTGGGCCTCAAAACTGTAACAATCTGCTTTGGTAACAGACACTCTATCACTGTGGCACTAAAAAAAAAATGTCAGTATAACAAGTCAGGCATGTCAATAAATGTTTGTATATATGCCATCTTCAGGTAACAAAACGTGAAGCAATGAGGTTATTTACGTTATTAATTCCTTCTTGGCATCCTTGCATGAAAATTTCAGTTTGAGGCTGGAGCTTGTGACCTCCCCAGGGTATTTTTTATCTTCCATACTTTCATCCATCACTTCCAGATCTCCAGCCTCTGATGAAGGGAATGAAGAGGTGGCAGGTTCCATCTAGGATCATAGAATATCATTATTTTCAAAGTACTTTAATTGTTACTATATTCCCTTCCTCTTCCTTTGTCTCACAAAGACCTCTGACAATCATGAGTTGGCTGCCACTCATCAGAAGGTATAATCCATAAACTCTGCTCAGGCGGGCAGCCACTCAACAGCGCATTTAGCGCTGGACTGCACGCTAAAATCATTTAAATTAGCAGGCAGCACGAAGTTTGCATGCTGCCTGCATCGGACTCAACGGGAGCGGGCTAATCGCACATTGTGATACCTGTGCCCATCTAGGGTTCAGCCGTACAGCACTGGCACTTTGATTCCAATACAGGTAGACTATCCTTTATCCGCACTTCTGAAAACCGAAAACCTCTGAAAACCGAAAGTTATTTTGTGCAGCGTAAGTCGTGCGCACGACATAACCCGAGTGGCGCCAAACATGACCCGACGCGGCCGATGCTTTTCTGACCTGATTTGCGGGCCAGCTTAGCGTAGGAGTCAGCCGATATCTGGCTTTCCCACAACTGGTGGCGGCAGTCGAGCCCCAGACCCCCGCTAAGTCACGGAATTCAGATACGGAGCAGGGGGAGCTGTAAACAGACTGGGAGCGGCAGCACAGAGAAGCAGGAAGGGGAATGAGACACGGAACAGTCGCAAGAGGTAGCCTGAACTTTTAAAATTTATATTAAATACAAATACTAATTACCAAATTAATTTAATGTTCAGAGTTTCCCAGTCTGAAATAATACCTTCTGAAATCCGAAAATTTCCGAAAACCGAAACACAGCTGGTCCCAAGGTTTTCAGATAAGGGGTACTCAACCTGTAGTAGTATACCGTGAACCAGGGCTCTGCTCCCCGACTGGTAGATCGTGAATGTTTTGAGGATGCAGGTGGGGAGCATTTACACTCTCCTGTAAGTTTTTTAGTGTGTGTTTTGTTTTACTACATTTTATTTCAAGAAACTAAACAAGACAAATAGATTATGAGTTGAAGCAGGAAAACATTTGAACTATTAATGGCCTAGATAGAAACAATTTTTAAAAGTTAAATTTACAAAAACTTTTTTTTGTAAAAGAGAAAACTTGTACACCAGTATTCACACAGATGTTGTACTGCTGTATATTCTCAACATGGCATTTATGGAGGGTACATTGGTGGTCTAACTGAGCATATTTGTACAATAATTTAACATATTTCAGGTTGGAGATGTGGGAGCAGCACAGCTGGACAGCACCTTGAAACCTGGCTTCACCTCTCACTGATGTTACACTCCACTTGTTGCCAAGACCAAGCGGGTTAAGTTGGATTTCTCGGGGCAGTTTTTATTTGGTGCAGTCCGGAGTCAGGTTGAGACCTGGCTATGGAGTTGTGCTGCCACTGTTTTTGTTGGTGGGCACACAAAACTGCTTCATATAGATGTGAAAGTAACCAGGACTACACTGGAGGTACACTACTTTGAAGAAAGACTGCAGTATTCAATGTGTTATCCCTCCCTGTATGTGTAGTTTTCTTACAACCTATGTAGTAGTCCTATTGTAACTGAAATGTGCTTTCTTGGGGTACTAATTGATCACTTTCAGCATCTCAATGCTACTTTTTAATTCACATATGCTGTGTGTTGAGAAATGTCTTAATTTGATATTTAAGTTAGATCAGCACGCAATGTAAATGCTGCCATAAAACACTTTCTATCCAGCTGCTCCAGAGTCTCTCGGGTCCAATTTTCCCCCTGTGGTCTGGGTCTAAATGCAAAATGAGATTTTCACACTTGGCAGGTGGTTTCACCGAAGGATCAGGAAAGAATAGCTGAAATTAGAACACCTGTTTGCATCCTGTGCTCCATGTTTCCATATTTCCTTACTGACAGTCACAAATGAGTTCCAGAATTGGATTTGCTAAGACCCACTTAGGTGCTTCTTAGATGCAGCAAACAAGCTTTTTTTTTGTAAATAAGACATTTTTGAGATGATCTAATGTTGCGAGGCACTCATATGTATTTGCACTGAGTCACAGAATAACCATAATCAAAATTTCCCACATGGGCAGTTCCACATCTGAGCTGACTCATCAGGCAGGAAGGGGAAATTAGATGTTGAGCCAACTTAGATCACCCTTATGAGTCAGTCACCACTTGCAGGAGAATAAGGCAGAAAAGAGGGAGTGATGAAAGTATGATTGAAATAAATTATTTTGAACCAAATGATGTGTTGAGCTATGTTGTTTCCTGTATCTGATAATTGAGTTTGTTCATAAACCAAATGATGTATACTTTGGCAGAAGTTTTGTTGCTGAATGCCACTAACCTTACAGAAAACAGAGCACATTTCTCATTAGTTATCAATCAAGTGTGATCCTTCCAAGAACTCACCTCTTCAGACTCTTCCTCCCTTTGTCTGCTTGGCTTTGTGTAGTCAATAGGGCCATCATATTCATCCTGTTTAGAAGTTTGACTGGACTGCGGAGAACCCATTACACTGCTACATGTGCTGCTGCTTCCATGAAGGTAGGAGGACGATAAATCTGCTGACCTCACATTAGAGCTTATAGCAGAAAATACATTTTCCCTTTTTCGGTTTTTATTCATGCTGAGGTCCAGGGTTCCATTTTCATCTACCTCAATATCCATGTTCTGCAAAATAATTGAACAAGGGTTTCATCAAAAACTATTTTTTCTTATTTTTGAAAATGCAACCAGATGTTTTGTTACCTTGGTCAGCATGGTTAATAAAGTTTGATATTATTAATGGATCTCCCCATATCTTTGCTCATAGTAAGTTGTTGGGTGTACTGTTTTATAATGACAGGAGTGTTGCACAATATTACACACAATGTATTATTCTGCTGTATGATGGAGCTGTGTGTAAATTGGCTTGTCCTTTAAAGGCCATAAAGGCTAGCTGGCATAATAGGCACATGCTGAGGTCAATTCCAGGGTAAATGTTTCTGTGTAGAATGACAGCTTGTAAATCCCTGGCTCTTCCGAAGATCAGAGGAAACCAGCAATACAGGACGACTTTCCTTTGCTTCGATTTTGTTTTGAAGTGTGACATAAAAATTTGCATTGGTGACAACTGTGACAGGCATGTCTCAAAACATTTCTATGTATATACAACACTGTTAACTATGTCATCTGATGGCAATAATGAACTGCAACGCACAAATACTTTTGGTGGTTTTAACAGTTGGCTTTGCCTGGTGCCAAACAAATCCTAAGATGTTCACAATATATATTAATGATCTGGACGAGGGAATTGGATGTAATATCTCCAAATTTGCAGATGACACAAAGCTGGGTGGGAGGGTATGCTGTGAGGAGGATGTTGTGAAACTCCAGTACGATTTGGACAGGTTGGGTGATTGGGCAGAAACATGGCAAATGCACTATAATGTGGATAAATGTGAGGTTATCCACTTTAGTGGCAAAAACAGGAAGGCAGATTATTATTTGAATGGCAATAGATTGGGAGAAGGGAAGTGCAAAGAGACCTGGGTGTCCTTGTGCACCAGTCGCTGAAGGTAAGCATGCAGGTGCAGCAGGCGGTTAAGAAGGCAAATGGTATGTTGGCCTTCGTAGCAAGAGGGTTCGGGTACAGGAACAAGGATGTCTTGCTGCAGTTGTACAGGGCCTTGGTGAGACCGCACCTTGAGTATTGTGTGCAGTTTTGGTCGCCTTATCTGAGGAAGGATGTTCTTGACATGGAAGGAGTGCAGCGAAGATTCACCAGGCTGATACCTAGGATGGCAGGAATGACGTATGAGGAGAGATTGTGTTGATTGGGCTTATACTCACTGGAGTTTAGAAGATTGAGAAGGGATCTCATCGAAACCTATAAAATTCTGTCAGGCCTGGACAGACTAGATGCAGGAAGGATGTTCCCGATGGCCGGGAAGTCCAGAACCAGGGGTCATAGTCTAAGGATAAGGGGTAAGCCATTTAGGACTGAGATGAGGAGGAATTTCTTCACCCAGAGAGTGGTGAACCTGTGGAATTCTCTGCCACAGAGGGCGGTGGAGGCCAGCTCATTAAATATATTCAAGAAGGAGTTGGATATATTTCTTAAGGCTAAAGGGATCAAGGGATATGGGAAGAAGGCAGGGACAGGGTACTGAATTTGGAGGATTAGCCATGATCTCATTGAATGGCGGAGCAGGCTCGAGGGGCCAAGTGGCCTACTCCTGCTCCTATCTTCTATGTTTCTATGTTTCAAACCTCAGAATTATACCTTCCTTGTTCAATATTTCCTAAACAACCCATCCAACTGTACAGTTAGTGGAATGCAGTGACTTACCTTAGAGGGGTGATCCTGATGCTTAGTGCTTAGATTCTCTGGCATTTCCCAACAACGTGTAGATAGATTGAGGATAGCCGTGGCAGCCATATGTGCGGCTTCTGCATCATGAGCGTAGTCGTAGCCACCAGATGAGGATGAGCTTTTAACATAGTTAGTAGACAGACTGTGACTGGGTGAGGAGGCTTTTGGAAATGGTTTTGCTGTGTGGGAAACATGGAATTTTAAACAGGTCAGCAAGATTCCACTTCAAATGATTTCAATATTAATCCCATGGTTCACAAAATGATATGGATCATATCAAAGGTACAGTGATTGCAGCAGATCTAGATTCTGAATAATCCTAATCTTTTCAGGTTTCATGCAATGTATCTGTGTTTGACTGAGATGCAATCGGAAATACTCATGAATACAGATATTTAAGCTATTATTTATATTGCCATTTAAGAATCAGCTTTGTCATTTTGTTATGCAGAATTTCCATGCTAAAATTGCTAATAACACAATCAATTCAGTCGTGCTAAATCTGAAGCGTGAAATAAATTGCTCCTCTGTCACTCCTAATATCAAGTGACAGAGGCTACAGTTTCTGGCTTTCATTCAATCTTGATGTTTGATTGTTTTGGGTTTCAAAATACATACTTACATTTAAAGGTTTTGGGTGAGTTTTCAGATGCCTGAAGTTTTGGAGCAATCACACGTTTTCCAAAAACCTGCGCATCAAAACTAGCATAATCAAACGTAACCTTGGAATACTTCTCCAACTCCTTCGCTAGGTTAGCACGAGGGGTGACTGGCAGCATGTTAGGCCTGTAGCTATAGTGCGGAATCTCCAACTGTTTCACGAAGCACATCGGCCTGGAAGTCACAAAAAGAGTTAAAAGTTGAATTGCAAAGCTCTGTCCAAGCCTGTGTCTCGTTCCATTTATTTAGAGATGTCAGTCGGAATGAGCAAAGCAGTCTGAATTTTCATTCATTTTGTGCTAACAACATTAATTTGTGCAAAAATGTAAAAGAAACTTCAAAATTAACGCCTGCTAATTTCTCCAAGAGTGGAAATTGCTGGATGTCAACTCACTGGCAAAACTGCCACAAGACTAAGATAGCTCTATTATCCAAATTTGGGTTATCAAGGTAGCACCACCTAGTAATCTATCTGAATGCCACATGTGGAAACTTTGCTGAGATTGATATATTCCATCCATATTTTATCAGACTTATTATTTGAGTTTGTAACTATCAACCGATTCACTGAAAACATGTGACTGAATATAATATCCACAGTACTGATACAGTATGGTATATTTTAAAAATTCACACACTTGGCGCAGATCTTCCCCCAATGGAAATGCATATCGGAAATGCAAGGATGGAGGTCAGCGGGTCCCACAGAATTGACCTCCAATGAATGGGAAGTCCTGCAGGATACACTGACCTCTGTGCCTGAATTCCCGATAAGCGCTCCTGGTCAAATAAAACTACGTGTTGAGAGTGGGGAAGAGCAAACCTATAGGCCATCAATATAAGACAGTCACCAAGAAATCAAATAGGGAATTCAGAAGAAACTTCTTTACCCAGAGAGTGTTGAGAATGTGGCACTCGCTACCACAGGGAGTGGTTGAAGCAAATAGTATAGATGCATTTAAGGGGAGGCTAGACAAGCATATGAGGGAGAAGGGAATAGAGGGTTATGCTGATAGAGTTAGATGAGGAAAGACGGGAGGAGGCTCGAGTGGAGCATAAACGCTGGCATGGATTGGTTGGGCCGAATGGCCTGTTTCTGTGCTGTATATCCTATGTAATTTGTAATATACCCATATATGAATATATATATGTATAATTATTTCAAGGTATTATTTACATTGCCTTTTAAAAAGCAGCTTTGTCATAATGTTATGCAAAATTTCCATGCTAAAATTGATAATACAAAAATATTCTATTATTCAATGTAAAGAATAGTTTGTAGACTGTGCTATTTTATGATCTGTGCATGTAAATAGGATACCTGGTAGTTATTTCTTGATGATCTAAATAGTGGTGCACAGAAGGTGTTTCCTCTAATTTGCTGTAATTTTTGCAGCTTTCACTGGTTTGCCTTAGGCTCTTTGATGTAGTAAACCTACCTCAACACTCTGTCAGAACTTTGGCTGCTCTTGGGAGATTCACTGTTATGCTGTTTCTCATGAGATTTTGCCAGCTTCTCAGCAGCAGCAATAGGACATCCAGAAAGGCTGTGACAAAGAAAGCAGTAATTTAAGTTAGCTACACTTCTGAGGATGGCTTCGAATCAAAATGATAAAAAAACGATTTGATGGAAATATAGGGATGCATTTCATGACTGGTCCTGTATGAACCCTTAACAATCTTGTACTAAATCCCTCTGTGCACTTTTTAAATGTAGGGATGAACCCATTTGTTTTAAGCATGCATACAGAAACTGCACCAGACAGAAAATATATTCCTTAATTTCTGGAATACTGTGAATTAAAACACTGGCCACACTATTTTTGATGTTGGCTGTATTCAGTGTTTCCTTTTATTCAGCAAGGTAATTATTAAGTCATCTTCTTGGTTCTATACATTTTACTCTATATTAAATTTTAGAAATGTTAATGAAAAAAATAACTTTGCATTTATATAGGGCTTTTCACAAATTCAGGATGTCCCAAAGCATTTCACAGGTATTTAAATACTTTCTTAAATTGTAGTCACTGTTGTGATGTAGGGAAACACGGCAGCCAATTTGCATACAGCAAGGTCCCACAAACAGCAATGAGATAAATGACCAGATAATTTGTTTTGGTAATGTTGATTGAGGGATAAATATTGGCCAGGACACTGGGAGAACTCCTCTGCTCATCTTTGAATAGTGCCATGGAATCTTTTACATCCTCCTGAGAGGGCAGACGAGGTCTCGGTTTAATGTCTTATATGGAAGCCAGCACCTCCGACAGTGCAGCACTCCCTCTGTGTCAGCCTAGATTATGTGCGCAAATCTCTGGGGGGCTTGAACCCATGACTTTCTGATATGCTACAACTGGGCCAGGCTGACTCCCTAGGCATGATAACCATGGTTTCTGCTCCAATATGCGAGTGCGAATGTCGGGTGAGGACAAGATCAGGTTCAGCTGTGATGATTTCCAGGAGGCACTGGACAGTGATCAGGGGCAGCTGATTTCTCCCCCCGCTCCCCACACCCCCGCTCCCCTAACCCAGGGGCAGTGGGGCCAAATGTACCCCAGTTGAGATAAGCAAAGTCAGCACAGGCTGGGAATGGAACATGGGACCTTACGGTTTGGTGTGGCTGAGCTTCTCACTAGATAATTGCAATGAGCCATGAGCAGTGCAAATGAGTAGCAATGAGTCAACATAATGAGAGTTCCGCCTTGGCTGGGGTGTCAGGTAGCAGAAGTTCCTCCAGGGAAGTCAAAACAGGCCAATCTTGCCAATCTTGCACACCTCCTAGCAACCTGTTCTGATACAGTGAGTCCTGGAAGGTGGCAATCTGCCTCCTCTCTTTTTAAAAACTTTTTTGGCCTACTTAATGTTATTTTCCATTTCTTTCAGTAATCAGACAGCAATACCTGACTGAGAGGACAGGTGACAATCTGCTACCAGGTCTCTGCCTTTAGGTGGTTGTTAGTAGTTGCATGAACACAGCTTGAATTGCCTCCCTTGTATTGGGGAGATGTCCAGCGTTGCTCCCTTGCCTCCTGCTGACAGATTAACCATGACTGCGTGGTACAGTGCACTGGAGCAGCATTAACCTGCGATGCCAGCTACCTGCCTGCTCTCTAAATTAGGAAATTATTTCTTCAACCCTCCTTCCTGCTTTCAAGATCCAAAGGAATTGGCAGAAACTATTTTTTCCCAGGGCTATATAAAGAAAAAAGGGTGCAGATTTTGAAAATAATCAAAGACTTCAAGAATACATTTTAGCCAGATTTAACATCCATTCTGAAACACTGTAGTACAATTGCTCTGCTGCATCTGTCACCTTTAAATGATTTCAAAGTACCAGTTATATGAAGAAAGCTTCCCTACCTCCTGTGAGTATTTCGGTTGCTGTTGACATGCCCCTGTCCTGTGCAGCCTGGTGTGGGACACTTCAGAACGTTTTCATGCATGGCAAGAACTGAATAAGCAAGTGAAAAGCAAAAAGTATCAAACACTGCCTGCCTTTTTATAAGTAGTATCACCACTTCATTCTAGGGTTCAGATACAGCTTGTAAAATGTAACGTTACTTGGCAGATTTATTTTTTGGCAATTGCGTCAGAGCTGTAGTTTCATGGGCCGAATCATAAGCATTAGTTAAGTGGCTGTTCTTTATACGTGAGTGCTGGCAGGGTATTTAACCTTGGGGGAGGGAATCACAGGGGAATATGATTCTGTCCTCACCCACTATCCACACACACACACAGTTTTCCAGCAGGGGTCACTGGATAGCGATCAAGGGCAGAAACCCTGAATGATTTTCCTCTTGCTTGCTCAGGGATGCTGAGGCCAACTGTATCACTTCAGCTGCTGCTAACTCAGCACGGACTGGCAACTTAACCTGGAACCTTTTGGTCTGTATGACTCAGTCATAAGCTTATTTTACGTACAACTAAAACCATTGAGGGACTGTATAGCACAGACTTAAATTTACTATTTTAAAAAGCAGGAAGCCTTTACCTAAAAAAGTGTACAAGAGAGAATCATATCTCTGTGACAGTCATTACTAGGATTGTTTTCAACTAACCAAGGTGCGGGAGCCCACTGATAATACCATGAGCTATGCAACTATTTCCACATTGGGACTAATGCTTTTATGTCTATGTAAGCTCATAAGTATTGATTTTATTTAATGGAGCAAATAGTTCAGTTTATACAGAAAGCAGGACCCTTTTCACTATTTCAAACATGTAACACAGGGAGGAGTTGAGGCGAATAGTATAGATGCATTTAAGGGGAAGCTAGATAAGCATATGGAGGAGAAGTGAATAGAGGGCTATGCTGATAGAGTTAGATGAGGAGGCATGGGAGGAGGCTCGAGTGGAGCATGGCCTGGTTGGGCCGAATGGCCTGTTTCTGTGCTGTATATTCGATGTAATTCTATGTATTTGCAGATTTAGGCCACATTTCCTTAAAGAAATATATTGCTTTCACACAGTTCATTTTTGATGTTATGCTTTTGATTTAAAAGTGATCTTCATTATCAGTATCTGAGCCAATAACGACCTAAACACATGTTTTAGCATAAGGTTATAAATAATAATTGATCATGGTCACCCCAAACCCATGAGTAGCAGTAACAGAAACAATACTACACTAGGCCTGACAATTACTGTCAGCAGGGTTAGTGCACGAATACTTTACATGCTCATCAAATTACTCCACTATTTTAATGGAGACATTAACCCATTTATTTTAAATGGGTTAACACTTCCATTTAGAATACCAGCGAGATAATTTAATATGAGAAAATAATGCGTTCGTACAATACCATTGCTAGCAATGCTTTCTGGACTCTGGGCTGTCAATGACACACAAGGGGTAATTTTACAAATTGGCACTCCTGGGGTACTGCCTCGTCTGCTGGGAGTGCATTCGGAACTCTGGATGAAAACCCCCATGATTTTCCATCCATTAAAAATAATAGTCATAAAATTGCCCAAGTAATGCTATGAAGCTCTGCGCTGGGAGCACCAATTGGTAAAATGAACCTTGTTTAGTAGTGCTGTGAAGTTAAATCAAACAAGGGTCAATCTCACAAAAAGAAGGTTACTCACTCTCTGGAGGTATTTTATCCTTGTGCGGGCATCCAGAAAGACTACGATGGTGTGGATACAATCCTGTCACATGACCGGTGCCATCACAGCCTGGGGTAGGGCACTTGATCTCCCTCTTCTCAGATCTTGAGGGATCTATACAACAGGGTGTACAGAAAACACCAATACTAAGAATTCCTTTGTGCGCTCCCTGTAGTTAACTTATCCTCTAAGGTCATAGGAAGCTCGTGAAGTACAGTTTTGTGTCAGCTGCAGAGAACTGTAGCAAAAGCTTGTGTTGCTATCACATTCACTATCTGTGCCTCTGGTAAAGTGCTAAAATCTATCTACTTTACTAGTACAGGTCCTTTCTTTTTTCTTTTTTTAGTAAACTAAACCAGTGGATAATTTAAGCCAAGGGAAGATTACAAAATAGATTCATATGCCGAAGGTCATTCGGCCATCTCATCCACCCAGAAATACCCTATAGCTCCTCCATCAGTATGCAACTGTTTCTTAAATGATTCCAGGGTTTTTGCTTCCACCACTCTACCTGGAAGTCAATTCCATATGTCGACCACAGTTTATGTGAAGAAGAACTCCCTGACATCAGACATAAATTTACCTTTTACTGGTTTGAATTTGTGTCCCCTTGTCCTACTATCCTAGTTTAATTTGAAGTAGTGTTCAGGATTGACCTTTTGTATGCTGTTTATTATCTTATACACAACTGTAAAGTCCCCTCAGTCATCTCCAAAGATAGTTACATTTTTGCTGATGGATTTTAAAGTTTCATTCAAGTTAAGTACAAAGACATTGAACTAACTGTATGTTAATGAACATTTGAAGATACATTTTAAATGATAATCGTTTCATACAATCTTCACTGAACAAAATGTAATTCAATTAAATATGGAAAATTACACGGGTTGCAGTTGATTATGGTTGATAATGAGTGTAAAAGCCCATTATTCCAAGGGCGTGAATTATAATTCCACTATTCAGCAATGTGAAATTAAAAAAAATACAGTTCACTCCGGCAAATTATCACTTAATAGTCATTTCAGGATGGATTTAAATCTTAAAAATGAATCACACATGAAATAAATAGACTATTGCATTATTCATCGATATGTTACTGATGCCCTTTCAATTGTATCAAAGTCCCTTCCAATAATTTATTGTTCTAACACACAGTCACAAATGGCTTATGCTTTATGCATTCAGTCTCTGATACTGAAATTACTACATGTGACACTAACGTATAAACACTTAATGCCTTTGTCTGAATTCCTCTCCGCTATTTCAGCAGAGGCAGTACCCATTTATTCTGAACAGGTAAATGACTCCATAAAATAGCAGAGTTAGGAATTTCAGAAAAACGTGCCAAGTATTTGTATTGTATCACTCTACCTCGATTTCAGAGCCTCGGCTTTTTTTTCTCTCCTTACTTGTCCTTGCTTGCTGAACACTGTGGCGCATGCTGGCAGACAGCAGCAACAGCACTCTGTGCCTCAGAGAGAGAGGATTTTTTAAAGAATGATCCTGGACAATGAATGTTGATAGGACTATTTAACCACGGGACCCATCACAGATAGGCCAACGTTTCCAGAGAGACTTTCAGCAGAGGTCACTTGTTAGAGATCAGAATCAGTGACTCTGGCAACACTTTATCCTTCTGGCCCTTCCTTGTCTACACAGCACCACACAATGCATTTAGCCAGTGGAGTCAGCCTGGGGACTATCAGCTGGATACACTATACATAAATAACAAGCCACTTTAAGTTCTCTTCCTCTTTCACAAAAGTAAAATACCAAAATGCTATAATCAACTGCTGTTTCTACAATATTTTGTGTTTTTAAACAGCACCAGGTTGAATTATTCAGAGAAATGTTTCAGTGTGTTTAATAGCTCTGGCTTCAGTGCTAGCACAGCTGCAGAACATGTGTAATTTTCTCAGTGTGTGATCAGTTATTTTATGCATATGGTACAGCACTTTTTATGCTCAATGTGGTGGAATAACAATGTACTGAAAATTAAATTCATGTACATAGAATAATCAAGTAATTGTCATCCAGGCCACAGCCTGCCACTTACCTTTACTATAAAGGCTCTTCCTGATGGAATCCAAAGATTTGTTTGGCTTGTCTTCCATGTGGCTATGCCTCATCTGTTCCCCTGATATCCTACTGGGCTCTCTGTTTACATCTTCTCTCTTCATCTTCACCTGCTCAGCTTTCAGGGCAATGGCTTGCTCAAGGAGCCCAAGATTTCCTTTTGTCATCATGTCATACATTTCTGACTCTTCAGTGATTGCAGACTTTGGAGGTAAACTCTCGCTCTCATCAGTGCATTCCTCCAGATTGTCCTCTGCAATTGCCGAGCTTTCTGACTTTGGTTGTCCTTGACAATGAATTTCCTGTTCTGTCTCTTGTGATATCTGCACTATTACTTCAGCACTGTCCTTGTATTGCACATCAGTGGACTTGTTCTCCTCCATATCCTGCTTGTCAGCCTCATCAAACTGTTGTTGGAAAACAATTGTCTGCTCACTGCAGTGAGAGGAATCAGTTGTGTCCTTAAATTCTTTACACTGTTCTTCATTTGTTTCATCTGCAGATGGAAGCACATTTTCAACTGTGTTTCCTTCAACCGAGTCATGATCCTGGTCAACTTCCTTTTCGCATTCAGAATCTTCAGTCACAGTCTCACTTTCGATAATTTCCTTCCCAGAATCACTTTCCTCTTCCGTTGCCTCCTGATGCGTGCTGTCTTTCGTATAAATGCAAATCTCAGTAGGTTGTGACTCACTGTTACTTGGTTTTTTATCTGAGAATGAAGGAATGGCGGTATCGTCTACTATTTTGCCAAGGTTTAGAAGTGATTTGGCAACTAATTCCTGATAGCTAACAAAATCGTCCTTTCGAGTGCTGACATTCTTGGCTCCATCCTCCCAATAATGCCTATCATCTGGCCCTTTATGCCTTCCACCTGCAATAAAAAAAAATGATACAACATCAGTTTGCATTATAACTGTGTACTTTTAGAAGAATATCCCAGAATTTTATCATTAAATGTTTTATTTCACTTATACTAGTTGATCACCTGTGGCGTTGCTCATGGGAAGTCAGATGATATCTGTTTAATAATGATAGGAGTGTTATATCAGATAGCACGCAATGTATTACTTTTGTTACTGAGGTGAAGCTGTTTAAAATAGTCTGTCCCTTTAAAGCCACATAGTCTAACTGCTGCAAACCTGGAGGACAATTAGAAAAATTAGAGGTTGGTGAATTAAGCTGCAGCAAAACAGAACATCTGGATTGTGACAGGTGCACACTAAATTGTTATATATACTGCCCATCTCTTGGTGATCCAGAGGTTTGTTTATTATGTTATAGCATATACTCAAAATTAATTGTAATATTTCTGTGGATTTTGGTGAATTATACTGCACCTGATACTGATTCAGTGCTTTCAATTTCTTCCATATTTTTTTCTTCTTCCTCCTCTTCTTCTATTTCTTCTTCTACTTCAAGTGCTTCTTCTGATTCATCTACAACCGACTCCTCCTTTATCTCCAATTCATCTACTCCATCGCTATCTCCATTATAACCTTCATCCAAAGCAAGTTTCAAAGGATGGGATTTCCTTTTGGTTAGAGGTTGATCGGAATCGGTGTCTTGTATTTTCCTTTTCTTGGCCAAAGGGCAGCCTTGTGAACTTTTAATAAAAAGACCACAATTTTACAGTTACTTGAAAGGCACTTTCACTTTTTTAATATAAAAGTTCGAATGTACTCAAAATTGCCAGTAAACTCAGGCCTTGAAATTATACCACGAGATATAGCATACAAAAACATTTGTCTGAACCTACTCGCTACTATTTTAGCAGAGGCGTTATCCCAGATACTAGTATCTCCTGGTGCAATTTCAGGGACATTGACCGGGATTTTCCTTACTTCAGCAGGTCCGGGGTGGGCGATGTTGGTGGTGGGTCACGGCCCCGCTGTTGGCTCCATCCTGCTGTCTAAAATGAATTTATGGTGATAGGGCTTGTTGAGCCCGCCCAGTGTGTTTCCCGGCCCAATTAGAGGAAGTGGGTCTGGTGACGTCATTCATGACACATCATCAGCCAGGTTCCTTAAAGGGACCATGGCCAACTTTCTTTTGACATTTGTGCTGTCAGTGTTCTACTGAGGTGCTGCAAACACTGACAATGACTGCACAGAGGCAGAGGGCTACACCCAAGTTCTCCCATGACTCCCTCCATATGCGTATGGAGGGAGTCGGAGCACGCAGGGAGGTCCTCGTTGGGCGGAAGACACCTCCCCAGGCGACCAAAGCAGCCTGGTTGCACATTGCAGAGGAGGGCACAAGCAGGGATGTGTTCAGGAGGGCCAGGCTGAATGGCGCAAACATTTCAATGATCTCGTTAGATCATGAAACGTTAGTACAAAGCCACACTCACCCTCATTCTGCTGTGCCTCTTATCACATCCCCATCACTCTGCCTTCCCTACCCTACTCCTGCACATCCTTACTCACACCAACTTACCTTGCACCTCCACCCATCCCTCTCTATCTACATTATCACTTCCCCATCTCACTAGCCACCTCTCATACTCACCCTCATCCTAGTGCAATCATACCAACTAACAACAAACAAGGGTATCCACTTGGGTGTTTTATCCAATGTTTATGTTAAGTTTCCATTAATGTGCTGGCAAACACTGAGGCCTAGAAATTCAGTATAGCCACGTTTGGGGCGCTACAGCCGGGCGGCCGCTAAAGTTTGCGCCCAGCGCAACTTCGCACCACCTTCGCCGATATTCAGTGGCATCGCCCCAAGAGTTTGCTGCTGCGCTAAAACAGGCGATGCACGACTATCATTAGGCGCTAAGCCGGCGGCCCGGGGCGATACCCCCGAGGGCGGGCGCAGCGCAGGTTCGGCGAGTTGCTGATTGACGGCAGACACTCTGGCGCCGGTGAGCTCTTAAAGGGGGAGGGTGGATATGTTTGCCTGCCACGCCCTGCACACTGCAGCCCTGAAGCAAGGCCTGACCACTGCTGCTTGATCTGTACAACGCCCAGGACTATGGAGAAGGCCAATGTTTGCACCCATTGCAGCCCCCATTATATGTTTCCAATCAATGCTATGGCTCTGAAGTTAAAGACAAGTGCAAAGCTGTGGCCTGAAGCCACAAGTACCTGTGCGAGTGTTGAGCCAAACCAGAAAGCTCTCTACCTTTGTCTCTCTGCAAAGATCCGTCTCTCACAAAGAAGGAGTGTTGCAAAATGGCTGCCATTTCTACTGCAGGAGGAGTGCCCTTTAATTTGCGCCCCCCTCGCCCCGCAGCGACTGGGAACCGTTCCCCTCTACCAGTCGCTAGGGGCGCCAGGCGCACAATAGGCCGGTGCCACTGAATTTCCGGTTTGGGGCGCACAAAGGGCGTTGCACGATGAAATGATGTCAGGATCTGCGCGCGCAGCTGAGCGCGCGCAAAGGCTTTGCGCCGCCGCTAAATCTTTACTGAAGTTGGGGAGAGGCGCAGATCGCGCTGCGCCCGGCCGCTAGCCGCCTAGCGCCCCACATCTCCTCCTCCTAAGGCGCTAGCGGCTGGCGCAAACAACTGAATTTCTAGGCCTGAAATCTTTATTTTCAACACTTTCCGGTCTTGGACAGATTTGTGTGCACCTTTGGAAGTGGCTTAGTGAGTTGCAGTGAATGTTGAGACATAACGATACCCTCGTAATGGTCATGAGTGTGAAAGGAATGGCTTGGTCATTGTCGGGATGCTTTATGGTGTTGGTGTGGGGTGGTGCCAACCTGGCACATTATGTGGCAGCCAGGGTGAACAGCGTAAAGTTAAGTAAATCTGGCCATGATGAGGCCTTTCCTTGTCTCCCGGGAAGCAATGTGCTCGGGTGCTGATGTGCTCTGTCCTGTGCAGCATCAGGTGATTGCGGAGAAGATTGGTGTTGTTGTTGGTGCTGTTGGTGTGCCTGGCACTGCTGGTGTTGGGGCTCATCGTGGTCCAATTCTGAGGACCAAGGTGAGACAGTATAAATGGCACCCATGCTGATGGAATAGATGGCAGGTGAAGTACAGATGACAGAAGCAATCTGTCAATGGTGAGAGAGGTAATGAGGTGAGACTGGATGGAGACTTATGGAAAGATTTGCAGCCTGCTGAATCTGTTGTGGAAATGCAGTGAGGAACAGCTTGTGGCTGAGGAAAGTGATCTCTGTCAGGTGGGAGCTTTTACTGTACATTTGAAGCTGTCAAATGATCAGCTGGAGCAATGACCGCTGAACTCCCGCCTCAGGTTGACAGATGTGGTCACCAAACAGTATGGTTCCCGTGGCCATGAAGTTAAAGTTAAAAAGTAAGGTAAAAAAAGCCAATAAGGGTCTGGTAAGTACATTATAATTAGTTTAATTGGATCGCCTGCCTCTGCCTGTCAGGTTGGCTCAGCGCTGACAGATCCGACATTGGGAAAGGCGCGTTGCGGCAGGTTGACAGCAGGTTCCCAACCCGCTGTCAAAAAAAATACACATTTCCACCCAACCCGCCACCGATCCCGCCCACTGACACCCCATAAAATTACAGCCATTGGGCTAGATTTTCAGTATAGACAGTTTTGGGGCGCTAACCTTAGCGCCCGCCCGCAGTTAGCGCCCGCCCGAAAGTAGCGCCCCGTTGCCGGAAATTCAGTGGCTTCGCCCTAAGAGGTTGGTGGAGCGCTAAAAGAGGCGTTCCACTACTATCTTTAGGCGCTAAGCCGGCGGTGGAGAGCGCAGCGCCCGGGCTCGGGCGCAGCGCCCGGCAGACACTCTGGTGCCAGTGAGCTCTTAAAGGGGAAGGGTGCATGTGCTTTTCGTCTGGGGGGGACAGGTCAAGAGAGGAGGTGGTGGTGGTGGTGGTGGTGGCGGTGGCGGCGGTGGTGGTGGCGGTGGCCGGAAACATAAATACACCGTTCACAACAACACACTGGAGCCTTCCACACAACACTTGCAGAGTGCCTGTTATAGTGCAGGAGGAGCGCCCTTTAATTTGCGCTCCCCAGGGTGTGTTGCGTTCCATTTTACAAACGCTCTGGACGCCAGCCGCACAATGGGGCGGTCCGACTGAAGTTTGGATTCGGGGCGGCCAAAGGGCGTTGCACAAGGATGTGACGTCATTTTCTGCGCGCGCATCCGGGCGGCCGCTAAACTTTGCGCCGGCGCTAACGGGCAACTTAATTTGGGGCGGAGCGCAAACTGCGCTGCGCCCGGGCGCTACATGCATAGCGCCCGAAAATCACTTCTCTTAAGGCGCTAACTGCTGGCGCAAGCAACTGAAAATCTAGCCCCTAGTCTTTAACTTTGCAAAAATAGAAAGGTTTACCTTCTGTGCCGTGCGTATTTTCCACTAGCGTGACCTGAGCCGTTACATCCTGGAGTAGGGCAGCTGAACAATAAAATTATTAAAATGTCAACATTTTTGCATGGTAGAGCACACAATACAATATTACATGGTCAAGCTCTTCATTTGTTAACTGACTTCAGGGGTGTCAAAAAGTTTAATAAAAAAAGAGGCGCGAGTATAAGATGGGATTTCCCATTTCTGTGTCCACACTAGCCTTAAAATGGTATCATGGGATATAGGTGTACAAATATTTGTTTGCAATTCCGTTACCACTTTAGTGGACAAGTTAACCTATTTATTTTAAAAAGGGTTGACAGCTCTGTGAAAATATTAGTGAGTGAAACTTCAAGTGAGCGCATGAAGCATTCATATGTTAGTATCCGCCTGATATTTTCAGTAAACTTATGGATGATGTGAAAGTCACCTCCTTTATTATAAGGAAGAATCTGAATTCAGAGATAAATGCTAAAGATAATAACATGGAATATTCAATAAATTATCTAAAATGTGGGATAAATAATCTCCATTTTATAGTAATTTATTTTCAGTATTGAACATTGCTGCTTCTCAGGAGCCTGATGTAAAAGGAAAGCCACAAGCTTCACTTTTGCCACTATTTGGTTGCTAGTAGACCTGCAGTTTTGAATTAATGTCCACAGATACTAGTTATTTACATGCCTTGCGGTATTAGGAAACATTTTATATGGTTTGACTTATATGGTCATGATTTTCCCTGTGGAGGCGGGTTGGCGGCGGGAGAGCTGGTTGGTCCCTCTCTGAAAATGATTTTCCATAGATTGGCCTTGTTAAGCCTGCCCTGCGGGGTTCCCGGCCAATTAACAGGAAGCGGGTTTGATGACATGTCACCAGCTTGTTTCCTTAAAGGGACCACGGCCACATTTATTTTGACAGTTGTACTGTCAGTGCTCTACAGCATTGAAGTGCTGCAAACACTGACAAGCACTGCACAAAGGTGCACGTCTGCACCCAGGCTCATGCATGACTCCCTCCGTATGCTTATGGAGGGAGTCACAGCATGCCCATGGGCGGAAGAGACCTCCCCAGGAGATCAACGCAGCCTGGTTGCACACTGCACAGCAGGACACAGCAGGGATGTCATCAGGAGTTCCTGGCTGCTGTAGCGCCAACCTTTCCATGATCTCAGTAGATCACGAAACGGTACTGCAATGCCACACTCAACCTCATCCTGCTGTGCCACTCATCGCTTCCCCATCACTCAGCCATCCATATCCTACTCCTGCATATCCTTACTCACACCTCCACCCATCCCTGTCTATCTACATTATCAGTTCCCCATCTCACTAGCCACCCCTCACACTCACCCTCATCCTACTGCAAGCATACCAACTAACAACACACAAGGGTAGGTACTTGAGAAGTTTAGCCAATGTTCATGTGAAGTTTCTGTTAATGTGTTGTCATACATTGAAATTTATATTTTCAACACGTCACCTTATTGGACAGATCTGTGCGCACCTGGAGAAGTGTCTTACTGAGTTCCAGTGAAGGTTGAGACATAACTTCTCCCCCCCCCCCATCCTGTTATTGTGATGAGTGTGAAAGGAATGGCTTGGACATTATAGGGATGCTTCATGGTGCTGGTGTGGGATGGTATCAACCTGGCGCATCATGTGGCAGCTAGGGTTTACAGCGTCAAGTGAAGTTAATCTGGCCATGGAAATGCCATCGCTGGCATCCCGGGCAGCAATGTTGTCGGGTGCTGATGCCCTGTGTCCTGTGCAGCATCAGGTGATTGCGGAGAAGGTTGGTGGTGTTGTTGGTGATGTTGATGTGCCTGGTGATGTTGGTGTTGGGGCTGATTGTGGAAGGATTCAGAGGACCAAGGTATGATTTTTTCAAGGGCACCGATGTTGCTGCAATAGATGGCAGCTGCAGGTGAGATGACAGAAGCGATCTGTCAATGGTGAGAGAGGTTGTTCCAATGAGGTGGCACTGGATATACAGTTGGCTCTAATCACTTGCAAGCTAGAGAAATCTCTGTATGTCTTACAAATGCAGTAACCAACAGTTTCTGAGCTCTGAAACTGAAGAGCTGCAACATGGTATCCTTTATACCACTTCTGCAGTTGTCAGGTTATCAGAGAAATCAAAGCAGGTTCAACTCACACCAGGGTGAGCTAGCGTGTTCCCCGAGCAGCGGGTAACCCGTGGGGAGCACATAAAATTACAAGGTAGGCTCAAAATAGCATTAAATTGGCTGTTAACAAGCCATTTAATGTTTTAAATTGTCTCCCGGACCACTTGGTGTCGGGTCAGTTCTGCGCAGACAGACCCGACAACTGGGAGACTCGCGTGGAGACGGGTTGACAGCAGGTTTCCTACCCGCTGTCAATCATTGCTATTTTGACAGCGCACCCGCCTCCAAACCCGCCCTCTGAGCGTCGGCAAAATTCAGACCACTGTTTTACTTGGCTGTTAAAATTGTATTTTTAAAAGCCAATGCTCCAAGGCAAATCGATTACCTTTGAGGTTGGAGCCTCTCTCGTTTTTATTTTAAGAGGTCACATCACACTTTTCAGATTACAGTGACTATCTGGGCTGCAACTCTCTCCCCTTGCCATACCAAATTACGGCATCTCCCCAGGTCGCTGCTTGGTTTTTTTTGGCAAGGGATTCTGCTAACAAGATAATTTTGCCAGATTTAAAATGCCACGGAATAAAATCTTATAAAAGTATTATCGGAGAAACTGGACTTTTATTGTTTCCTAGTTTTTTTCTTTCTTTCCAGTGTACAGCACCTTTCTTTGTGCATATAACAGATTTTTTTTACCGAGAGCAGACTACATTTGCCCAAAACTATAGGGGTAGTTTTTAACTAAGTGGCCGCCTGATAGTGCCAGCAGAGGACCCAGAGGGCCAGGCCTCATTACTATGCTGCCGGCGGGTTGCAGGAGCTAAACATGCGCCCGCTGCAGCTTGCTGGCTCTGGGGTACGGGATGTTGGGCAGCCTAGAGGGCAACCCGTCCAGCTGCAATGTAGGTCCTGGGGCGGGCGGAGGGGAAGGTGATCGAGCGGCCAGGGGGCGGGTGGGGGAGCCAGGGTGGCAGTGGCCCACATTATTCCTGTGGAGCCTGGAGGAATATGCTGGGTCGGGATTGGGAACGGGGGGGTCATAAGGTTTTCCCCATGATTATTGAGCTGCTTTTGCCCCATTTCTGCCTGGCAGAGCCAGTGAAAATCTCCTCCATGTCCATTCAGAAAACAATCTTACTGAGTCTTAAAAAAGAACAAGCTAAAATCCAAATGAATATTGAGAACACATCGTACCTTACATCCTGTCCCACAGGCTCCACGGGTACTGGGTAATTTGATGAAAAAGAACAGTGAGTAACCATGACTCAGTTTTAACAGCTGTTTGATATCAAACATGGGTGCTAATGAACCATTATATAATATATTGTGATATAAAATCGACATTTAAACTTAATCATGTGATAACATTTCAAACATAGCACCACAAAAGTATCACTGAAATAGATTGATAAATCTATGCAATAAGCTATTTCATTACAAAGCAAGGTGGAAAATGCAGTATCAGTAGATATAGGTTATATAGGGCATTATAAGGTCAATTGTACCAAATTAAAATATACCTGCATTGGTTAATGAACTTGCAGTAATAAAATTAGTAGCAAAATTATTGCAAATCTGCATCATTCCAGTAACTATCAGTGATTACCAAATCATCCCAGGAAAGGAAAGGTAGTTACACTTACTCCTGATTCCCTTTGAGCGGGTGCGCAGCCTCTTTTCATCAACATCTTGGTTCATCTGTAAAACCAAAAATTGCAGTTAATGGACTGTGGGTTTAATTTTCCCTCAAATATGTGCAGCTTATACTACGCATGATCACATCAGTTTCCAAAGACGTAAAAGAGAAATTACTGTGGTATTTATTATAAATTATTATGGTATAAATGCTTAATGCACTCATACCAAATTCCTCTCTTCACCATTTGAATGGAGGCATTAACCCGTTTATTTTAATCTATTTATCCATTAAACTAGCAGAAAGATACGAACAACTTGCATTTATATCGCGCCTTTCATGTATAAAAACAGCCCAAGGAGTTTCATACAGGTGTAATCAGACAAGAATAGATGTTGAGCTAACAAAAGAGACCTTAGAAGTGGTGACAAAAAGCTTGATCAAAGAGGTGGATTTTAATGCGGGTCAAAAAGTAGGAGAGGGAGTGGGAGAAGCAGATGAGTTTAGGGAGGGAATTCCAGAGCTTGAGATCTAAACAGCTCAAGCCAAAATATTAAGCATTCATATGATAACATCATTGATAGTGATTTCCCGGCTATACTCTTCAAAGTAACTGTGATGCATTTAAGATTGGTTAATATTTTATATTTAGGACAGAAAAAATGCCATACTGTATTATCACATCAGCAATAACAGAAAATGCAATTAATTTCTATTTTTAGTGTAAATTCCCATTGACAGCATGGTTTGCACTTACTGCAGTGGAGCAGGTGTGGGATAGGCTGCAATTCTATTTATTAGGCTTTCAATATACAGCACTTCAGCAATTCCATGATCTCAGAGGCTTTTTTCACAATAGGCATATTACTTTTCATTATGGAGGCCTAAGTTCAGCTAAACCTCTGTTTAGCATTTTATTCACATACATTTGGAATTTGGCAGCTATGCAAATTATATGTACTATGACTTGGCAATTGCTGCTCTCAGCAAATAAATTATTAAAATAGATGCCACATAAAACTCTAATGTGTAGTACACACGATCTGCTAAATTTATATATATGTGTTGATCTGGCAAAAACAAATAATAGGATGGCATTCTTTCCCTGAATTTTAACACAAAAAGAGGCTAAGAAGATTTGAGAAGGATGGTTTCTAATAAAGCTTTTATATTGAAGCACTCCGTAGGTCATAAGTGTTTATATGTGCAGCTTTCTACAGAAAACAGCATCAATAATTTGAGGCCACAGACATTCTAGAGATAGACACTCTAAGGTCTTTTAAATTCTGCTACTTTGCGGGAAGTGATCTATTGGTCTAATGCTGTAGCATCGCTTTTAAATTGGCTTACGCATCTAAATCTAACACAAATCAACTGGTTTTCCTTCTGTGGGTGGCGGAGGGAAAACACAGAAAAAAAGTAACGTTGAAATTAACAAATGATCATGGGAAATAATACACTAATTAAAGTAAGACAACAGGGTCCCAAATTTTAAACTTTCATAATTTTCAGCATGCTGTAGTTCTACATACGTGCAGGAGGAAAAAGCTGCAGATGGAATACTGTTATATAATCAGATTGCTATTCTGAATATAACTCTAAAACAAGTTTGTGGAGCAGATTGTTGGGAATTGGGCATATTATAAGCAATATGTATACTGTCGTTCTCATATTTATAGTGTTTAGATGCCAGATTGCATCAGCAGCAGTTAGGACCATTGCAGAGTTCCACTATTATTTACAACTTTACCACAGTAAATGTATCACTGAGAGAGTGGAAACCTTTTTGTCACCTTGGTGTGTTTGTTGTGCAGGCTACTGGGTGTTTCACAAGTGCTGAGCTTTTCAGTACTTCCGTGAGTCCAAGTCTGATTCAGCAGCTCACCTCTAAATTCATTTTCTGTGTGATTTAAAACAAAATAAGATTTTTTTAAAAAGCACAACGTAACTACTCAAAAGACAATTTATAGTCAACTTGAACACATTCTGAAAACTTGCCAAGCTTCATAAGAGAAAAATGCTTAGTGTATGGTGAGTAACATGCAAACTAGCTATTTGGCCATCAGTGGCACAGCTGCTACCCTATGAATCCTGCATAATATTAATGAGATCACTCATCTCTTTTTAATTATTCTTCCAGCTCATTGTACAAATGATTGAAATAGCATTTTAAATCTATATCAAGCAATAACATTTACTAGTAACTTATTCACATAATTTGACAGTTGTGCGACTAAATTCTACAACACACATGTCTCTATTGTAGTTGTATCTTCCGACAAGCAATGCAGTTATAATTCAAAACAAAAATGTTATAGAGATAAAAAAAACTTTACAATGTATTTGATTCCCTTAAGCTGAAGAGTTTCAAGAAAAAGTTTGCTCCATGTATAACTGTGTGAAAGCTGGTAGGTTGCTTGCTGTGCTAGTTGTTTTTCGAGCTGCTGGTGCCAGAAAGTATATTTGACATTTTTCTTTGGACAGTTGGGTGTCCGACATGTTCAGAAATCCATCACCATGCTTAAGACTCTAAAATGCAAGCTATTGAGAAATCCATACAGGTAAAGTTTCTGTCTGCCCGAGATGGAGTGAAAAGCTCCCTTGCAGTAAGGACACACACCATTTACTCGAATCCAGAAAGCTTACATGCATTAGCAAAATACTGTGGATGCTGGAAATCTGAAATAACAACTGAAAACGCTGGAAACACTCAGCATGTCAGGCAGCATCCGTGGAGAGAGAAACAGAGTTAACGTTTCAGGTCTGTGACCCTTCAGATGCCGCCTGACCTGGTGAGTGTTTCCAGCATTTTCTGTTATTATTTAAGCTTAAATGCATGTTGGCAGAGCCAAGGTTTAGGGACATTCAAATGTGTGCAAGGATACTGTTGGGAGTTTAACATGCTAAAATCATGCAACTTGCTAGCATAGAGCAATGGTAACCTTCCTGTCAGAACCACCATATCATTGAAGGCATTGACTTACAGAGTTATCTGGATACAAGTGGGAAGAATCTCAGACCTCAGTGACAGCTCTCCCCTTCCAGATTTCATTAGTGAACCAGGTTGCCTGGTCAATCATCAACAGTGTCTGCAGTACTGCTGATCTGCCTAGGTCAGGTACTGGATTACTGAGTCTGCCACAGAGTTCTGAACTTGCATCAGCAGATATGTCACCCTGGAGGCACTACAACCCCAAAGAGGCCCCACTTACTTCCCCCTAAGGAAGATAGTCACGAGCTGGTCACTGGACAACTGATAAGTGTGGATATGAGCCCTCGCACTCAAGAGTGGCTTGGTGAGCAGCATAACTCTACCATAAAATGTACAACTGCATTGCCACCATCCTTCTTACCACAGCATGGATACATACCATAACTCACAGAACAAAAGTTCCACCAGTTGGAGATGCGGAACTTCAGCATCAGTTGTTTGTCTCTCCATAACCTAAGCATATATCTGTAGGTAACACTTTCCAGCAGCTGTCATCCCAAGTCTCAGAGTTTTCTCATAAGCTATATGACAGACAGCTGCTTTCAGTGTAGTGGAATAACAGGCACAGAGCAGCTTGTGATGTGCCAGTCATATTAATGTTCTTGATTTCCAAGTTCAGGGCCACATACCAGGCATACTCATCCTCAGTTGGTTCGTCCAGGTCCTCATGTGAAGAACTTTGGCAAAGAAGCATGTGCGCTGTGAGGCTGGGTCCTCCTCAAGGGTACTCAGTGACAGGCAGGCTAAGGTTGGAGCCTTCCCTACAACTGTTTCCTTTTTGCCTCAAATCCATGGCACAGCTTGATCTTGGAATTCACACATGGGCCAGAGTAAACACTTCCATTTCATATCTATGATTTCTGAACCATGAGGGAGAACTGTTTGGACATGTCTTATACACTACAAGCCTAAATTGAATTGGAAGTAAGACAAGAAAATCAAAGTGTTTCTCACCACGTCCTAGCCCTCACTGACAAGATTTGCTTCTCCAGGTTCTTAATAAGCCAAGCTGACTAACCAAGCATCAACAGACTTTTGGACAGAAGAGGGGAAGGAATCAGCAAACTTTCTTGTCTATCCAGTATCTGCAGTAGTACACAGGGGGTTATTCTACATCACTTCCTGTGGTAGACGGAAAACTCAATTGCAATGTCTTCTTCTGCTTTAAAATAAATCAAAACAAAATGTTATTTATGTAGCTCTTCGTGAAAAAAGTGTTGAGAGAGCCCAATATTCCCATTTTATGTTGTTTTCTTTCCCAGACCAAAAATGAGCCAATTCTGAATATCAAAATGGCAACCCCACTATTGACCCAAACCCCGACCCTACATGATGTAGCTCAGACATCAGTAGCTGTTTTATTGGTTAAAAGATCACTGTAACTCTAATTAGCTTGGCCAATTATTTGCAATTATAAATAAGGGAGTGTTATCAGATAAATACATATCAGTTAAATTGCAAAGAAAAAGAAAACAATTTAAAATTAATTCATACTGGTCTTACATTCAGTACCTATTTAACTAATAAGTACTCAGTTGGCCCAGTTGGTAGCACCTTCACCTCTGAATCAGAAGGTTGTGGGTTCACAGTCCCACTCCACGGACTTGAGCACAAAACCTAGGCTGACAGGGTCGGTGGTGCCGTCTTTCAGATGAGACGTTAAACCGAGGCCCCATCTGCTCTCTCAGGTGGACGTAAAAGATCCTATAGCACTATCTTGGAGAAGGGTAGGGGATTTATCCCCATTGTCCTAGCCAATATTTATCCCTCAATCAGCATCACTAAAAAACAGAAAATCTGGTCATTATCACGTTGCTGTTTGTGGGAGCTTGCTGTGCGCAAATTGGCTGCCGCGTTTCCTACATTACAACAGTGACTACACTCCAAAAAGTACTTCATTGGCTGTAAAGTGCTTTGGGATGTCCGTGATAGCGCTATATAAATGCAAGTCTTTCTTTCTTTAGTTCTAAAGTAACTGATACAGGACTCAAGCTTGCTTTTTGTTTGAGACAGTTAAGCTGAGAGGTCACCTGATAACTGCACTGCACTCCTACCCAGATACTGCGTTCAAATCTCAGTCCAGACTGACATTCAAGCTTGTTTGAAATGAGTGAAGCTGTTTCTTTACGATGAAACTTCAAAACAGGTTACTGATTTCCTAAGTTAAAAAGTGTTACTCTCACTCGGAAAAAAGTGAGACTTGACAGGTCGACAGTAACTGGAGAATTTAATGGCGCACCAAAGTTTTCCTGCATAGAAAAATGAACATGTTTTTCTACTCTACTTTAGAAGGCTAGTTTGTTTTTTGTCATTCTTTGTTGATACCCAGGACCACTATTCTATTCAGTGACATCAAATTCTAATTTTATTCTGTGTCATATATCAGTGTTTTGGGATCACATCCCATGATTCCATTCATTTATAATTTAGTTCCATGGTTTATGCTGATTAAAAAAATCAATTCTATTTTTCTTACATGGGATTAAACAATTTTCAGGGATTATTTTTATACTTTTTTTTAAATACTCGATTCGGTTCATTTTGCCTTGTAACCTATAGATCAGTGGATGCTGGTAACTAGCAAAAATATAAATGCTTTTCCCGTTCTTAAATTTTTGCAATTACCTCAACAGTCATTTTTCATTTAACTGATTGAAATTCTATATCCAGAATCTGTTAACTGATATGACTTAAAAACAATCAGTTGTGCTTATGGATTGCTCGGTATAAATATTTGACATTTACCCAGAAGTAATCTAATTTGTTGGAAAAGCGAACATAGTATTTTTTTTCCTAAAACTATTATACTATCAATATATGACCTGCTAAACATGGACTCTACAATCTCCTCCATTTCATGTATAATCAATGGGCTGTGTTGTGTGTATAAATAATCAGATTATTCTTTTTCTTCACTTATTTTCCCATATGAAAATCTCCACAAACTTTTTTTGTTCTTTCCTCTCCGGGGTAAAGCACTTTTCCAGAAATCACTACTTATGCACTGCATATGGTTAATTTCTTGGGTGCAGCAGCAATCTTGGCTGCAACCCCATCTGTTCCTTTTCCCAGAAAACAAGGAAGGAATAGGACACAGCTGATAACTACCATCTCCACAGATGTGAGCACCAACAGAAATTAAACAAGCTTTGGTTTATTGATTTTTTGAGCACTTAACTCAAGAACTTAAACTTCATGTTAACAATGTACAATTGTTGAGTCCTTACCCTTATTAATAATACAATTTACTCTCTGATTTTGCAGTGCAAAGGTAAGGCAGGTTTTTGTAAAACTTGCAGCACAGAGATGTAAAAAATGCTTTTGATTTGTACCTTACTAAGTCCATATTAGTTAGAAGCTTTAAAATACATGGCACTATGTATGTTAGGTCTACTTCATGTTTGAGTTGCATTTTAAGTATAATAAGTTATATACACTGCAATAATAAACAGCTATTGACCATTTTGGAGTCTAATTCAGTACTGAGAATGGTTATATCCATGCATACAGTCCTCCCATTGTGCAACATGGTTTTGGCGCATATTGATTTACATTTTGGGAATTTAGGGATATAGACATGTGAACTGAGCTAAAGCAGATACTTACTGAACCTTCAGCTCAAACAATGCACTATACCACAGTGCATTATACCACACTCACAGCCAAAGTGTATACACAATGGAACACACAACTGCATGCTATACAGCTTTCTTGTCTAACGATTGGTCATTGGAGATTAGATATGGGTAAATTATACCACATACATATATGTAAATAAAGTAATAGTAGCTTATCTTTTCATCTTGTTTTTCTTCAAAGTTGTCTACTTGCTATTATCCTTCACAGTCACTACTTTACACTGTCAGCAGCCAACATCAGCAAGTTGACTCTGACAAATTGGAAGACTTTAGATGTCAGTGCAATAAACCACAAACAATTAGTTTCTGCTTTTGGACAGTTTTGGCTAAATTTTGGAACTATGACTTTGAGAACCCTGCGATGGGCTATAAAACAGGAAATATTATAGTTTGATTTCATTTAAAATGCTGCGACATTAAGTAGAATGTATACAGTATTAACCCTGAGGCCAATCAACACTGCCAAGATTTAAGGCAGCTTAAGTTGATTGCTCAGTTTAACTGAGATAAACGATGTTCAAACCGTTCTAGTTTGCTTGCTCTGATCAGTATTAATGTATACTTCCTGTAACATGCACAAAAGCTATAAAATCAAGCTTCTTAGATAGCGACATGACAGACACACAAAGTAGTAATAGAAGTTCCCTAGGTTGTCACATTTACCCTGTGTGTATAATGTATGCGTATATATGTATATAAAAGTTACAATGTTCAGCTAGTTGAAGTTTTAATATATAAAAAACTTTTACTAGCTGAACATAGTAACATTTATATACAAATCACTTGATCAAATTAAAAATGAATGATCAATTGCATACACATTTAGAAATGAATCCTTTGTGACTCTTCTCATGTTCTGCAGATTTCAATTTGAAATGTGACAAGTGTGGTGAGGTTAAACAAAGGCTTCCTGCTGACTACACTTACAGAAACCACGTGATTCCTTTCTTGCAAATGTAAATGGCTCCTTTAGAGCTTGCAGGAGATATACAGTACAACACATGTTTTACATCTCATCCTATATTTGAATTTTTTTAAACAGTTACAGTGTAATTAGTATTTCAAATTAGAACTGAAGGATCGCATCTTTAATAATACTCAAACAGCTATGATAAAACTTCTTTACACTGTTATTTTCTCGTTGCTGTGTATGGTGTAAAGCAGTTGCAGGACTTGTACACTACTGTTAGTGAATCATCCCTTTTATATAATAACCATTTTAAGAAGGATTTTCTAATCATGCAGCCCAATAAAGAGCATACCAAAATCCCTAAAAACAAATTCACAAATTAAGTGGTTTTAGGAAACAATTTCTTTGATTTTAATATAACAAATGCACAGGCAGTTGAGAGGGAATAAAGGGCTCCCTTCTCTCTGCTGCACCGAGAGGATTTGTTTCTCTTGGTTAAGTATTTTTTTCACCGATTATTGACCATGCTCTCTGGAAAGCAAGGAGCTGCTTGAAACAGCTGTTCCTTTCTCACAGCTAATTGCTTTTTTTCCAGGTCTTTATTAGCAAGTCACCTGTTCCTGTCACTGTGTAATCAATGATAGAAATCAGCACTTTCCCACAAATCATGCAAACAAATCTGTGCAAAGCAAGTCTCGGAGAATGCCTACCACCAAATTATCTGTCGGCATTGTAAACATTCTGCCAAATGGCTTTGAACTAAAATGCAAATAATTAGGAGATGGGAAGTATTCAAGCCACTTCACATTGAGCAAGACTTCCACATAAAAGTAGTCTTTGCTTTTCAAACACTAGAACAAATCACGATAGCACTTAGCTAGAAATTTGCAATTTGGTAATAAACAGTAAATTAATGGAACTTACAACTTAAATCATGATTTTTTTCTGTGAAATTAATGATTTTGTATTGCATCGTTGAGAGAATATGTGATTGCAGTTTATCGGAGTGTATGAAACATTGTTTAAAGTTCATGTGAAAAGTGGAACTTTAAGGTATCAAAATAAAATCGGAGTAGTTAACAAAAACTTGTAATAAATTATATTACATTTTATTAATAAATGTGTTAATTTATGCAATATTATGAAGCAGGAAATGTATATCAATTAAATTACATTTTTGAGTGATTGCTTCAAGATTTTTCTAAATTCAAGCCTAATTCCCAAGGAGTTTTTCTTTTGAAATACTACAATAGAAACTCAGGATCTTTTCATGAATCCTTATATGAACAGACCTTACTTTCTTGCCTAAATTGCACAGAATGAGTTTTCGAAGAGCAGGGACCCAAAGCAGAGAACACAGGGAAACAAGGAGTAAATCCAACACTGGAACCAAAGGATTATCTAAGATCCTGGCTACTCTGTTTCTCTTTGAAAAATTGTCTCATTGGTAGATCTGATTTATCAAATGCAAAAGTCCTCTACAGAAAGAACATCAAAAAGTCACCTTTGATTCTGCACCTATGTAACTTATCACCATGCTACTTAGTTTTTGTACCATCAAGAGCCTGATAGTTCAAACAAAACAAACAGCTGACATATCAGAGCGGCACCACAATCCTTTTTTACTTGAGAGTGCACAGATCAACTTCGTCGAAAGGGTAATTCTGGAATTAGTATGAGTTGGTCATTGTTTCCAAAATTAAAATGACCATATGGAAGATGATGATAATGGAAGCAGATGAGGAAAAGGAGGTTCACGAGATACAGCTAAAGTGATGTAAATTCAACCTGAAGTGGCTTCTATTGACAAACAGATCAGCTGTGTCCGTACATAGCTCAGAGAACAGAAGAGAACAGATCCAACAATATACTGGATGTAGCTGTAAATTAAGCTCTCTCCAAGCTGTCCCAGTTAAACAAATTGTTTCTCCCAACAAGGCTGGACAAGCAGTTTCAGTAATATTTATCAGACTTCAACAGAGGGCAAGAACACAAGCTTTGTCTTCCTTTGTCAGTAGGAGAACATTAATATTGACTTACCTTTTCCCCACAGCTATTGTCCACCTCGGTGAAATGACATCACGGAAAGCAATAATGAAAGCTACAGCAGGGGCTGGGCCACGGCAGTCCACAACGGAGCAAGAGACATGTGGTGGTTGAATTAAATATTTGATACTCCAGTGTGTTGTATAAGCCTGCTAAAGGCTGTGTGTCATTTACTTAATGACCAGTCTCATTAGTTAGATGGCAGAGAAGGCTTGATGCATTTTCTGTGTAAATACACTACCCATAAACCCTTGGGGTTGCAATATATCTGTTTACTCTATGAGGAGAAATGAATTTACTGTATACTATCTAATAGGTGGTCCTTGAAATTTAAACATCTCAGAACTATAGTTTCAAATATCCTTGTATCTACTGTGTAAAAAAAAACCACTACACACTGCTGGTTAATGCATCCAATCTGATTAAAATTTAATGGGTAAGATTACTTACTTCAATTTATGCTTTGAACTAAAAGGTTGTTAATGTCACAACTGTCAGCCTCCCTCCTCTAACCATACTTGTGGTAGAGTCCTAGGATTCCTATTAGAAACACTGTAAGCGGCCCAGGATATGACAGATGCCCTAGGTTATCAAAGCTACTTCCTTTGTTGGCTTCAAACCTTATTAGAGGCAAAGGACAGCAGCCATTCATTAAGATCATTTGAGATTTGCATTCAAATGCCATTTTCTATCTCACTTTACCAGGTTGTGCATATAGTGAGCTTCTACAAGCCAATCTCCTCTTGCCAAAATTCTATTAAATTCTTATCTCAAAGCACCAGGCAGTATTATACATTGCACTTCTTTTGTTATGCATTATGGCTGAAATCAATCAGCAGTGTCTGGTGTGGATCAGCTGTATCATGCCATTTTTAAAAGAATAACAAAGAAACAAACAATCTAGCAGAGGCCACAGAGCATTAAGCACAGAAGCAAGCCTCAACCAAAGGACACCTCTAGATGCATGAAAACTTTCCTACAATATACTTTTAACTAACATTAACACAACTGACTGCAATTACACAAACAACTGTTGGAACAACAGCACAGAGAGACAATGCACAATTCCATACAAAATCACATTTAGGAAGGAATCTGAAGTGAGTCATGAATTGAAATGAAAATAATTACAACACAATCAGTAAACCTTAAAAATTTATCGACTCAACTAGAGATTTGGTTCTGGTTATGTTTAAAAAAAACAAGGCTTGCTAGGAGGGAATTTCTACGAGACAGACACCTTGGACAGCTCCTTTCAGTCTCTGAATGATCAGCACAGGACAAAGACATGGTTCAGCACTTTAGTCAGCTCCAGGGATTTCTACTTCCTGCACAAAGCTCAATTTGCTACTGTAAACATGACTTCAATTTCAGAGCATTTCTTAATATTACCAAAGAGAAAGCATAAATATTAATATCCATCAACTATTGAAGAGTTATAGTGAAAATACAGTACTTTATGAAGATTTGTTGAAAAGCTGCTATGCAATCCCAAACTTTTCAAAAACTCAAGTTACCTGAGTTTTTATTTGTTTACTTAAGTATTGTACAATTAAATCAATACTTTTAAGTAAACAAATAATATTTACAATACATGTATTAATACTTCCATTAAAATAGCAGAGAGAGCAATTTGATATAACTTCACCAGTAGTAATTTTTAGGCTTATATGTTTTAAGTCACTAGTTCAGAAGTGGAGTTGTACTCATGTCTAGGAAAGTAAAATTACTGTTCTCTTCTGACCAACTTTCACTAATTTTCCACCTTTCAAACTGGCTTTCCCCAACTTTTTTCATGGTAAAGTATCTAAACAATAAAACTTTTACGCAATGTTATAATATTAATTTGATAAGAGATTATACATCTAGAAAAACAATGTTATTCTATCAATGGTGTTAAAAATATTTTATTGAAAATATCGGTATGAAAATGAATCCGCTTGCTGCTGAACTATTTTCAGTTCTATGACTGCTAAATGGAACTTTTACTCTGAACAAGTTCCGAGTTAAACTTTTTGTATAGTCAATTAAGGTAGCTCCTTCAATTACCAGCTGGAACTGAATTCATTTTTCTTGTTAGTCTTACAACAGATTTTGAACCTATGCAGATGGGCAACCCTAATTCACCAGACTACAATTAGTCCTGTTGTATGCTGGATGCAACTGGTCAGCATTAATATTGTATACGTAACAGCTGAGCATTTGGAGTGAAACCTGCCCGTGGCAGACCCTGGCAGATGGAAGCAGCATACAGAAACTTTTAATAAGCCTTCAGGCTAACATTGTCTTAATGATCCCTGTCAGGGGCATATCAGAATCACTGAGGAGACAAAACTTCTTTGTCTGAAGTCCTAGAACAATATTATATCCCTTTTCTTTTTCAGTACAAAGATTAGTTTTAATGAAACTAAAGTTTGAACTAAATTTTGCATGTCCCCACTGCACAAGATTACAGAATCTAATACCTTGCAGTGTAAACTAATATACTCCAAACTACACTCAAAAAAGTATAGACAAAAAAAAGTATCAGGAAAATATCATTAAGAGACTATAAAATAATGCAATGAACAGATCAAAAGTAAGTATTTCATTTTGCACAGAACAGTATAAAATAAACTAGGATTACTCCATTTAGCAATTGCAAAAAAATCCACAATTAAATAAGTACAAATGATACACTGAACAATTGCTTATTTTAAATCTCCACAGCTTGTCCAATGCCCTGAATTGTCATCTCTGTTATAAGAGGAACGGCTGTAAGGAAAGTAAATGAGTTATGTTTTGTACAAACCAAGAAATGTTCCACACAGCTTCATTCTTGCTAGTCTCTGTATATCTGGAAGAACAGTACAGAAGTGAGTATCATTCCTGGAAAGTTACTGCCAAGTGCATACAACTTATCAGTTGAATGGGACAGCGCTGCCTGACAGCTGCACCAATCACAGCCAATTTTGCACATAATTAAAATTCAATGCAACACACAAGAGCCAATCCTGTTGCAGCAATGCTGTGTACACAACACAATTGTCATTCAAGATGAATACAATACAAAAACCTACACTCAGCCCCACCATAGACGTAAAAAACTTCCCTTCTCCTATTTTGTTGTTTGTTGATTTTAGGTTTACAAAGAGCTCACAGGGCAGCTCCCCAGGATATGACATACACCATAGTTAAATGCAAAGTCACCACACATTCATTTTACATCCCACTTTACGTCAGAATATGAGCACCTTACCATAATAGAGTCACTCCTGAATTTTTTCTTAGTCTGTCACATACACCACAATAGCATACAAACATCTCGAAAGAAAGGACAAGTCAGATCTATGCAGCTATATTTCTAGTTGCATGTTTTCTGTGACATATGTCCTGCTAAATAGATGCTAGCTTCACTTCATTTAAATAAGATGGAATTGTACTCCTCTACAACAGATGGCTCAGGAGATAATGATGGCTGAGCACAGGAGATTGAATGGCCCTGACTCTGTTGCTATGGCAGAAGCTAAATGTGTAATGGATGCAGCGCTTATTAAATTTGCTAGCTCTGTGCTTTCTGCTTCCTGAATGAATGAGCTCAGTGAAAGAGGTATGGCCAGCTAATGTCGCTGGATAGCTTTTTAAAAAATCTCATAACGCCAGACACCTTTAATATTATTCCCAAAGTCTAAGGGTCATTAACCTATTAACTTCCCCAACCCCTCAAGGCCTTTTACCCCTGCTGCACACATACTGTACCCTTTGACAGAGTAACTTAGCAGACCTACAAGAAAGCAGAAGTGCCGAAAGGCATTGTAGCAGTATTTGCATGCATTTGTGGCATGGCAAGGAGACATCAAGCCCCCTAACAGGCTGTGTAAATATGAGCCCTGGCAAAGAGTAAATACAGACAGCACTCTACAAACAGAGCCCAATTACAATGACAAAAGCCTGCCACACTTATGGGAGGAGCTCTGTATCCCGGACCACAGGCCACTGAGTGAGCGGCATACTTAATAGGCTTTCTACAGAAGCCTGGGCTTCCATTACCAGCTGTCACTATAGAATATCAAAACGATCCAGACTGTGGATTTAAGGACAGCCAGTGAAAGGGAGCAATTAATACAAAAACAAATGAAATAAGCACAATTTACTGATTGTGTCCAATGATAAATCAAAAGAGACTAAGAAAATTTAGTTGGTCAAGGGTACTACTCAAATCAGCACTTTACAACATACATAATAAAGCACAGTACGAGTTTAACATGGCTCTTCGTGGGCAGAAACTATCACTTGCTATATAACTGTGACATGTATACTCAGTACACTTGAATAGCTTAGTCATTTCTGTATAATTTTAAAAAAAGAAAGTATCTAACAGTTATTTATAAAAGAGATACATAATTTTTCATGATGTATGCCCACCGACTCTTCTTCCCCACTCATTTTTTTTCCAATTAAGTGTAGTGAAAGTATTTCTTTGAATAGCTTGTTTACCTTTTTAATGAATATTTGATTTTCTAAAAGAAACAAGCACTGCAAAGGCAAATAAATTACTGCTCCCTAATGGAGTAAATGCACTGTATTTTCAGAAAATTACCACCGTGTTTAGAAAGAGCCAAACTTTGCTGCCAGCTTCATATAAAAGAATGAAATTGCTGCTGTATTAGTTGTAGTGACACATAATCTGTTTGATAGCCTTGCAGTTAAGCCCCATAAATCAGCTTAGCAGATGTCCTAAAGTAATGTGGCACACTTCAGAGAAAAAATTGCATTCTTTTAAATTTCAGTCATGGAAGAAAGTGAATTAAGACTGTCAGCCTGTGAGCCAATGACAATTATTCCTTCCTACTAACCACCGCCTCCCATCCCATCCCCTCTCCCTCTCCCCCCCCCGGTTAAAATCCAGAGCAATCAGCACAGACCAAAACATAATGCCTCGCCATGTGTTCATCTTGGGTTTTAGGATTACCAACTACAAGCAAGGGGGAACCCCAGGGAAAATAATGGCTCCAAATGAATGGTCATTGTCCAGCCACCTGGACATCCTGAGTCAGCACACTCGTGTACTACAGGGGATTTAGGTGGCCACACATGCAACTCTTAATTTTAACTGAGCCAGAGATTTTGGCATCTGTATGCAAATCACATTCTGCCATGGAGTTTGGCGTGAGAGCACTTTATACAGAGGTGCTATATTGAGCTAGTATTTCAACAGTTTTCATGTGTGTGATGATTGCACTGTAGCCTTTCACTCTCTATGCTGTATTTTGCATGTAATGTTACTTTTCAAGTTTTTAGTCTCATCCTGCTTCCACTGAGACAGCCATTTTCCTTCTACCAGCATTTCATTTCTGAGTCTTATTTTTATACTGTTCCTTTTTCAGATCTCTAATTTATTCAAATTCTTAAACGCAGCTACCAGACTTTTATCCATTTTAGCAGAAGGCACTCAAAATACAACATGAATTATTCATCACAACTGTACTGAAGCCAGCTCCTTCTCTAAAGTGCTGTGTTCTAATGCACTTTCAGGGTAGAGCTATATTTTTTTTCCTTTATGGTGTTTTATACCCCTAAGACCATAACTAACAATTACTGTAATCACAGAAGTAAATTAAAAAACATGAAACTTAATCTCTGAACAAGTAAGCTGTTTTAACTACAATTAGGTAAAGATACTGAACTAGAACTTATATGGCTTTTACCTTTAAACTGTGATTTTCAAAGCATATTTTTAGGACAAGCATTATTTTTTGGCAACAATGCTTTAATGTTTTGAAGTCTTATATTGGTTCACTGTTACCTGACTTTTCATGCTCTTGTCAAGAGACTTTGTGGTCTGAGAACAAAAAGCACTATTATAATTTTATCCGTTCCTGCCAATATTTTTGTAATCTGGAGTAATGTTGTAATCTTGTTTACACAACCAGTGTTGGGAAATTTTGAGTGGGATAAATCAGCATAGATGTGAGAAAGAAAGCGATCAACTGGAAATCGGAAATAAAAAATAAAAAAGTTGGAAATACATAGCAGGTTTGTCAGCGTGTGAAAAGACAGGTTAGCAGTTTGGGCGCAGACTTTTTATCAGAACTGGGTTGAAATGTTAACCTGTCTTTTCTCTTTTCTGCTGCTTTTATTTCCGATTTCCAGCATGTACTCATTTTATTTCAGTGTAGACACATTGCAGTGCGAAATGAACAGCAGCTCACTGTTGTGTGATAAGAACGCAAATGGAATTGCATTGGTACTCATCCCTAACAGACAAAGGGGTAAAAATTTATCTGAGCTCGTTTTTATGAGCAGTGCATGGCCACACCAAGTGGCCCGAGGATCCATGGAGATGGATCCTCGGGCCTCATCAGCATATTTGGGGTGAATGTCAGCACTGGTCGCCCCTCCACAGGCCCCTAATTCACATATTCAAGGACCTAATGCCTGTCTTGGATGCTTAAAAAATGGTATCCATGAGTATAGCAATGGGACCAACACCTGCGCAGATAGGGTGCAGGCTGCCCCACTGCTAAATTGGTATGCTTTACACCCATTTTATGCCCGATAAACAGGCGCCATGCATACCAATTTCTACCCCAAAATGTTCAAACAGCCGGGCTCTGTCTATCTCTGGCAAACGTCTGCATACCTACACTCCAAATATTTTCAATGCTTATTTCCTTCCTCCAGTCTCAATTTTGATCTTTTCCTGCCCTCCATTTCTTTGCAGTCATTTAAAATTATATTCCTCTCCTATCATAAAAAATGCCTTTGTCCAGCCACTTCATGATTCTGGTTTCCACATCCTTTGCCAGTTTTTACATAGAGTTTGATTCGCTAGTGCAGGAGTGTCAAAGCTTTTGGCTTTCAAGCGCTACATAAGTGCATATATCGGAGCCTCGGGGAGCGGGGGGCACATGCAGTTTAATTCCTTGTTCCCATTAATTTACTCAAGTTGCTGATAATAATGGATCTTATTGTCCTGGTTTATAATTTATCCACCAATGAGAGAACAACCCTTTCCAAATTTGATGAACCAGTGAATAAGAAATACAAGTGCAAATAGGAATGAGTTGCTTAGCCTTTAGGGGCTGGAGTATCAGAGCTCTGGGGCTATATGTGGCCCATGGTCTGCAGTTTGGATACTTCTGGTCTACTGAGTGCCTTCTGTTTTAAAACCAACCTGAAAAGTACATCTCTCCTGACAATGCCAGTACCAGGACTTCCTGAGACCTGAGGTCTTGATCTGTAATAACATCATTAAAGGAACTTACAAAGTGACACTCCTATTAAGAATCAGTCTGCAGTAATGTGATCGTTTGGTCTATTGTTCTCAAAGCATTTTCTCTCTTAGATGGTGTTTCAGTGCCAGCAAGGACATTATGATCTCCTATTTCACTGACACCGTGATGTACCCATATGACTTCACATTTAACTGCAATACTCATAGGCTGGGACTTTCAACTTCGACAGGGGACAGTTTGCCCTGGGAGCGTTTGATGGGACAGTGTAGAAGGAGCTTTACTCTGTATCTAACCTGTGCTGTGCCTGCCCTGGGAGTGTTTGATGGGACAGTGTAGAGGGATCTTTACTCTGTATCTAACCCCGTGCTGTACCTGCCCTGGGAGTGTTTGATGGGACAGTATAGAGGGATCTTTACTCTGTATCTAACCCCGTGCTGTACCTGCCCTGGGAGTGTTTGATGGGACAGTGTAGAGGGAGCTTTACTCTGTATCTAACCCGTGCTGTACCTGCCCTGGGAGTGTTTGATGGGACAGTGTAGAGGGAGCTTTACTCTGTATCTAACCCGTGCTGTACCTGCCCTGGGAGTGTTTGATGGGACAGTGTAGAGGGAGCTTTACTCTGTATCTAACCTGTGCTGTACCTGCCCTGGGAGTGTTTGACGGGACAGTGCAGAGGGAGTTTACTCTGTATCTAACCTGTGCTTTACCTGACCTAGAAGTGTTTGATGGGACAGTGTAGAGGGAGCTTTACTCTGTATCTAACCTGTGCTTTACCTGTCCTAGGAGTGTTTGATGGGACAGTGTAGAGGGAGCTTTACTCTGTATCTAACCCGTGCTGTACCTGCCCTGGGAGTGTTTGATGGGACAGTGTAGAGGGAGCTTTACTCTGTATCTAACCTGTGCTGTACCTGCCCTGGGAGTGTTTGATGGGACAGTGTAGAGGGAGCTTTACTCTGTATCTAACCTGTGCTGTACCTGCCCTGGGAGTGTTTGACGGGACAGTGCAGAGGGAGTTTACTCTGTATCTAACCTGTGCTTTACCTGTCCTAGGAGTGTTTGATGGGACAGTGTAGAGGGAGCTTTACTCTGTATCTAACCCGTGCTGTACCTGCCCTGGGAGTGTTTGATGGGACAGTGTAGAGGGAGCTTTACTCTGTATCTAACCTGTGCTGTACCTGCCCTGGGAGTGTTTGACGGGACAGTGCAGAGGGAGTTTACTCTGTATCTAACCTGTGCTTTACCTGTCCTAGGAGTGTTTGATGGGACAGTGTAGAGGGAGTTTTACTCTGTATCTTTACCTGTGCTTTATACTTCCTTTAAGGAAAATTTGGTTGGGGTGTATAATGGGAGCTCGATCCAATATTGCCCGTTTTACACCCCAGTTGAAAGTTCTGCCCACTTTTTGCCTCAATTATTAGAATTGGATGAAGGGAGGTAGCAATTTGGAAGTGAGTCACCCAGGCCCAGAAGGGGCTCTGGTTGGCAGTGCTGATTGTAAGGACTGGTTCGAGTTCACAGTAGAAACCTTAGAAAAAGTAATTTCTTAGAAAAATACTGCAGCATTGTGAAGAATGTAGTGCAGAAACTAAAGTAGTTTTGAGTAGGGAAATTGAATATTCTAAAGCAGCTGTGGTACATGCATATACACATAAATAGCTAATTCTGAGGAGTTCAATGAAGAGATAGCTCTGTGTTCAGATCATTACTAAATATTTCTGTTGTACAAGCATTGTTCTTAAATAGGTTAAGTTATGAAAATTTAATCAATACAGAATGTTCCACATATAAATTGCAAAACGTTCTCAACAACATTAGTATTTGAATTTTATTCTTGGTAATGATGGTACGGCAATGCACAGCAAAGGCAGGATACGCACCTTCAGATGTAGAAGACTTAATTTTTCAATGACTGTATGTATAGTATTTAAGTTACATAATCTCACAGGAAAACACAGCAAAGAGGCTATTTTCTGAGTACGGTGGTAGCGAATGAGGTGCTCCCTCTGCCAGGGTGTACTTGGAAAATCACCCCCAGCATGTCTTGTGCTATTTGATTTCCCTTCCTGCACACTTCATAAGACACTCCAACCCACATTGTCACCTTTAGGTCTTTTAGACTAGAAGAAGCTCGGTAACATAAAGCTAGCTGGTAAGCCAGAAATCGCACTTTTAAATATAGGAATAAACACAGCAGTACATGGTTCAAGACAATGACGGGCAACATTAAACCTTTTAAAAAATATACTGGGGGGTGGGGTGAAATTGGTCAATGCCAGTAGGACTAAGCAGGCTGACAGCGGCTCAGCAGCCCAGTTTTCACCATGCCTGAGTTTCTTTTCCATTGAAGTCAATGGCTAATGAGAATTGGGCCTGGTGTAAAACGGGCAGCAGATTCACGGTCAGCCTGTTTTGCATTACTGGCGTTGATCAATGTCACCCCCTGGATTTCAAAAGCTTACACTAATATAGGAAACAAAATTTAAAATACATGTATCGAATAATTTTCAAATCTCCAAACCGCCAAATGTCTGTTGGTGATATTAACAAACACTCCCTCTATCCAATATTTTAGCAGAGGCTTCAACTCATTTCAAATAAAAAGGTTAACTTCTGATTTAAAATAACAGAGAGAGGAACGTTATGTGAATATGTTAAATGTTTGTTTGTTAATATTGTCACCAGTAATTTCTGGAATGAAGAAAGGAGGATCGGAAATTCACTACATACCTTAAGAATAAAGGCCACTAGCGCTAAAAGTGATTAATTTAACTTTTTTTTCAAATGCTATGGGTAATTGTCCTAATGCAGTATCACTTCAAGAGAAGAAGGGCTTGTCTGTTCAGGACTGAAGGCTGAAGCCATTAAAGTTCTGCCTCAAATCAAGACTCCTCTGCAACCAGATCTAGATAGTAACGTTTTGTTGCAATGTGATTACTTCACATGTGCTCTAACGCAAAATGCTGTAACATACCTTGCATATCGGCGACTATTCTTATAGAATGATCTTTCATTTTGCCAGTGGCCCTCTCCCTGCCACCTGTTGTAATCTAGAATAACTTCATAACCAAGGATTTACTGATACGGCACCGCAATCCTTAATGGCACCATGTATTCTATCTTTAGGTGTTCTTCCCAACCGGAAAGAGAGGCATATCCTATGAGTCCTAAGAAATTTGGAGGACATTTTTGTGTGCATGCGGTAATTGGGTGGGTAGGGTGTAAGCTTCACAGGAGCGTTATCAAACACCGAGCCACATAAGAAACATAGAAGATAGGAGCAGGAGTAGGCCATTCGGCCCCTTGAGCCTGTTCCGCCATTTAATGAGATCATGGCTGATCATCCAAATTCAGTACCCTGTCCCTGCTTTCTCCCCATATCCCTTGATCCCTTTAGCCTTAAGAAATATATCTAACTCCTTCTTGAATATATTTAATAAGTTGGCCTCAACTGCCTTCTGTGATAGAGAATTCCACAGGTTCACCACTCTCTGGGTGAAGAAATTCCTCCTCATCTCAGTCCTAAATGGTTTACCCCTTATCTTTAGACTGTGACCCCTGTTTCTGGACTCCCCCGCCATCGGGAACATCCTTCCTGCATCTAGTCTGTCTAGTCCTGTTAGAATTTTATAAGTTTCAATGAGATCCCCTCTCATTCTTCTAAGCTCCAGCGAATATAAGCCTAATCGACCCAATCTCTCTTCATATGTCATTCCTGCCATCCCAGGTATCAGCCTGGTGAATCTTCGCTGCACTCCCTCCATGGCAAGAACATCCTTCCTCAGAAAAGGCAGCCAAAACTGCACACAATACTCAAGGTGTGGTCTCACCAAGACCCTGTACAACTGCAGCAAGACATCCTTGCTCTTGTACTCGAATCCTCTCGCTATGAAGGCCAACATACCATTTGCCTTCTTAACCGCCTGCTGCATCTGCATGCTTACCTTCAGCGACTGGTGCACAAGGACACCCAGGTCTCGTTGCACTTCCCCTTTTCCCAATCTATTGCCGTTCAGATAATAATCTGTCTTCCTGTTTTTGCCACCAAAGTGGATAACCTCGCATTTATCCACATTATACTGCATCTGCCATGCATCTGCCCAATCACCCAACTTGTCCAAATCATACTGGAGTTTCTCGGCATCCTCCTCACAGCACACACGCCCACCCAGCTTTGTGTCGTCTGCAAACTTGGAGATATTACATCTAGTTCCCTTGTCTAGATCATTAATATATATTGTGAATAGCTGGGGTCCTAGCACCGATCCCTGCGGTACCCCACTAGTCACTGCCTGCCACTCGGAAAAAGACCTGTTTATTCCAACTCGTTGCTTCCTGTCTGCCAACCAGTTCTCTATCCAAGTCAGTACCTTACCCCCAATCCCATGTGCTTTAATTTTGCACGCCAATCTCTCATGCGGGACCTTATCGAAAGCCTTCTGAAAGTCCAAATACACCACATCCACTGGTTCTCCCTTATCTATTTTACCAGTTACATCCTCAAAAAATTCCAGTAGATTAGTCAAGCATGATTTACCTTTTGTAAATCCATGTTGACTTTGTCCGATCCTGTCACTGTTTTCCAAGTGCTCTGCTATTACACAAGATTGGTGAAGTCAAGCGTAGGTCCCTTACAGTCAGAATCAGAGGAATTTATAATGGGAAACAAGGAAATCGCAGACCAACTAAATACATACTTTGGTTCTGGTTTCACAAAGGAGGACACAAATAACCTCCCAGAGATGCCAGGGAACATAGGCCTAGAAATTGGGTATAGCCCCGCTTGGGGCGTTAGAATTGGCGCAGCGCAAAGTTTATAGTCAGACGCAACTTATCTCCACCCGGCGCGATATTGGGTTGCATCGCCCCTAAAGGTGATTGAGGCGCGAATTCAGGTGTTACACGGGACTCCTAAGGCGCTAAACTTCCGGCTCAACCCAATATCGGAGCAGACGGGCGCAGCGCAGGTGCTCTCAATTACCGATGACCACGAGACTTCCAGGCGCCGGCCAGATCTTAAAGGGGTGGGTCAGTCAGCTTCAGCATCCACACTCTGCACCTTGCAGGCCTCAGAATCGGCGCAGGCCTTTCTGTGGCGCTAAAAACTTGGACCAGATGGAGAAGGTGAGACAGAGAGCAGAGCGCTTCACCAATGAGGCTCTGGAGCAATTGGTGGTCGCAGTGGAGCACCGGCGAGATGTTCTCTACCCCGACAATGGCAGGAGGCCGAATCATAACGACTACCGATGAGCTTGGAGGGATGTATGCCAGAGGGTCAACTCCAGCAGCATGGTGACCAGGAGCCCTGCCCAATGCAGAAAGAAATTCAACGACCTCACTCGGGTCGTGAGGGTGGGTGTTGTTTCTGCAAACTTCTGCATGCCTTCATTTGCACCTGACTTTATGGCTACAGGGTGGCCTGTGCCCCATTGGCCATCTGCCAGCAAGCACCCATGGCCCTTTCTGGGCACACACATGCACATTTGACTCAAGGCATCATGTAAGGGCTCTTGCACCATGGGGGGCATAAGATGATCACTCAGGGCATCACCCAAGGGCTCTTCCACCATGGGGGGCATGAGATGATCACTCAGGGCATCAGGTAACATAACTTCCCCTCCTTTCCCCTGCAGTCCAAGCTGGCGAGGATTGGCAAAGACCAGCTTCGCACTGGTGGAGGTCCTCCACAAGTGGTCAATCTCACGGATCTCGAGGAGAGCGTCCACCAGATTCTTGGAGGACGTCTGAGTGGTCCTGTAACCACTGCAGCTGCCGACCCCTTTGTCGACAGCGATGGTAAGGTTCTCACCTTTTACAACTGTCTCCTTCCACTTGTTCCCCCCGCCAGCATGCTTTCTCACTGTGGACCCATGTCATAGCCTTGCCGCAATCTGGCATCCCTTGCTGCCAAGCTGTCCTTTTGCTAAAGCCACTCTTCCACCTCCCTGCTTTCAGATGCTGCATCACCAGCTCGGAGCCGGGCCCTCAAGCTGCCAGTGCCAGTGCCTCCGAAGGCTCAATGAGAAAATTACTGTCCAACAGAAGGTCAGCAACTCTCTCCAGCAATGATCAGAATGGCCAGCCCAAATGGCTACAGCGTTTATACTAGTGCTGTCCCCTTTAAATAGCGCCCCCCGCGTCCGAGAAGGGCCTGTGAACGCTCCATCCAACTGTCACTAATAGCGCCAGGCGGAAAGGTTGCAGGTGCCACCGAATATCCGGTCCGGGGCGCCAAAAAGGCGTTGCACACTGAAATGACATCATGATCTGCCTGTGCCCGCGGGCGCGCGCAAAGAGTCAGCACCGGCGCTAAAAGGATACTCAATATGGGAGGTGGCGCTATATTCACAGCGCCTGCCCGAAAATTGAGTAACGCCCCATTTCTCGGGCTCTTTAGGGGCTAATCGCTGGCGCTATCAACCGAATTTCTAGGCCATAGGGTCTAATGAGAGGGAGGAACTGAAAGAAATCAGTATTTGTAGGGAAATGGTGTTAGGAAAATTGATGGGACTGAAGGCCGATAAATCCCCAGGGCCTGATGGTCTACATCCCAGGGTACTTAAGGAAGTGGCCCTAGAGATAGTAGATGCATTGCTGGTCATCTTCCAGAACTCGATAGACTCTGGAACAGTACCCATGGATTGGAGGGTAGCTAATATTACCCCACTATTCAAAAAAGGTGGTCGAGAAAAAGCGGGGAATTATAGACCGGTAAGCCTGACATCGGTAGTGGGGGAAATGCTAGAGTCTATTATAAAAGATGTAATAGCAGAGCACTTGGAAAGCAGTGACAGGGTCGGACAAAGTCAACATGGATTTACAAAAGGTAAATCATGCTTGACTAATCTACTGGAATTTTTTGAGGATGTAACTGGTAAAATAGATAAGGGAGAACCAGTGGATGTGGTGTATTTGGACTTTCAGAAGGCTTTCGATAAGGTCCCGCATAAGAGATTAGCGTGCAAAATTAAGGCACATGGGATTGGGGGCAAGGTATTGACTTGGATAGAGAACTGGTTGGCGGACAGAAAGCAAAGAGTTGGAATAAACGGGTCGTTTTCCGAGTGGCAGGCAGTGACTAGTGGGGTACCGCAAGGATCAGTCCCAGGACCCCAGCTGTTCACAATATATATTAATGATCTGGACGAGGGAATTGGATGTAATATCTCCAAATTTGCAGACGACACAAAGCTGGGTGGGAGGGTAAGCTGTGAGGAGGATGTCGTGAAACTCCAGTACGATTTGGGCAGGTTGGGTGATTGGGCAGAAACATGGCAAATGCACTATAATGTGGATAAATGTGAGGTTATCCACTTTGGTGGCAAAAACAGGAAGGCAGATTATTATTTGAATGGCAATAGATTGGGAGAAGGGGAACTGCAGAGACCTGGGTGTTATTGTGCACCAGTCGCTGAAGGTAAGCATGCAGGTGCAGCAGGCGGTTAAGAAGGCAAATGGTATGTTGGCCTTCGTAGCAAGTGGGTTCGAGTACAAGAACAAGGATGTCTTGCTGCAGTTGCACAGGGCCTTGGTGAGACCGCACCTTGAGTATTGTGTGCAGTTTTGGTCAACTTACCTGAGGAAGGACGTTCTTGCCATGGAGGGAGTGCAGCGAAGATTCACCAGGCTGATACCTGGGGTGGCAGGAATGACATACGAGGAGAGATTGTGTCGATTGGGCTTATACTCACTGGAGTTTAGAAGATTGAGAGGGGATCTCATCGAAACCTATAAAATTCTGTCAGGTCTGGACAGACTAGATGCAGAAAGGATGTTTCTGATGGCTGGGGAGTCCAGAACCAGGGGTCATAGTCTAAGGATAAGGGGTAAGCCATTTAGGACTGAGATGAGGAGGAATTTCTTCACCCAGAGAGTGGTGAACCTGTGGAATTCTCTGCCACAGAGGGCGGTGGAGGCCAGTTCATTAAATATATTCAAGAAAGAGTTGGATATATTTCTTGAGGCTAAAGGGATCAAGGGATATGGGGAGAAGGCAGGGACAGGGTACTGAATTTGGATGATCAGCCATGATCTCATTGAATGGCGGAGCAGGCTCGAAGGGCCGAATGGCCTACTCCTGCTCCTATCTTCTATGTTTCTATGTTTCTAGCATTTTCCCCACTACCGATGTCAGGCTTACCGGTCTATAATTCCCTGTTTTCTCTCTACCACCTTTTTTAAATAGTGGGGTTACATTAGCTACCCTCCAATCCATGGGAACTATTCCAGAGTCTATAAAATTTTGGAAGATGACCAGCAATGCATCTACTATTTCTAGGGCCGCTTCCTTAAGTACCCTAGGATGTAGATTATCAGGCCTTGGGGATTTATCGGCCTTCAATGTCATCAATTTCCTGAACACCATTTGCCTACAAATACTGATTTCATTCAATTAAGGAGATATTATGACATAGTATCAAAAACTTGGTCAAAGAGGAAGGTTTTAAGGAGCGTCTTAAAAAGGAGAGAGAGGTAGAGAGGCAAAGAGGCTTAGGGAGGGAATTCCAGAGCTTAGGACCCAGGCAGCTGAAAGCACGGCTGCCAATGGTGGAGTGATTAAAATTGGGGGTGCGCAAGAGGCCAGAACTGGAGGAGCGCAGAGATCTCGGAGGGTTGTAGGGCTAGAGGATGTTATTGAGATAAAGAATGGCGAGGCCGTGGAGGGATTTGAAAACAAGGGTAAGAATTTTAAAATCGAGACCAGAGATAAGCAAGGCTGTGGAGCAGCAGGGAAGAGGAGTTCCAACAGGCTCCTGAGGTTTTCCAATGCAGCAGTGGAGGTGCTGATAGAGCAAGTCATTATCATCCCCACGGATGGTTGATGGGTACCAAGGAAATTAGTGAATGGGCATGTAGAGAGGTGGCACAAAGCTCCCATGCCCATTCATATTGTCTCCAGGACCTGGTTGCAGGGTAGAAAGAAATGTAATGATCTGATCAGGACCACCAATGTAAGATACCCCTTCACATCTCTCATGCTCTCTAGAGCCCTGCAGGACCATACACTTGTCTCAGCACTATTAATACTTTGTTTCGCTCCTTGCCATGGCTCTCCATACGTCAACAGGAAAGACTTAATTGCACCTCCTGTCTGCTTGAGAAGTAACTCCCTACTTCCCTCACAACAACCTCTCCCCCTTGGCCTCACTTGCTGCTTCTTCCAGTCATCATGCACACTATATTAAGCTGCGTGTTAAAAGCCCTTGCCTAGAACACATATTAACCCACTTCCATTCTTGCAGGAGAAGTTGGCACGCAATAGGAGGAAGCCAACCAGCAGACTGCAGGGCATCTGGGCAGACTGATGCCCTTAATCATTTGGTGTCCCGGCCTGTCGAAGGCAGAGGAGATAGTTGAGCCCAGAGCCTGCATGGAATCAGTATGAACATTCCTGAGAGATGTTATTACTGGCGTGCCTTAGTGAGTTAGAAGGGTCTGCACTATGGGATTCAACAAGCACAAGTGAGTAGGAGCAGGTGGCGGTACCAAGAACAGCCCAGGGCCACCTCATCTCCTAGCTCTGCTGAAGAGGACATAGATTGCAGACTTTAGGGACCCAGCCTTTAAAAGAAAGATGGTTTCAGTGCACCAGCGATTGCTGACTGCATTGGGCTGCTTGCCAGGAAGCTTCAGAAACAGTTTGAAGAGCATGGCTGAATCCTTTACCAACTTGTGTGGGTTTCTTGTGCATGGCATTAACATTCTGCAGTCAACCATACAGCTTGCAGTCACCTCAATGGATGCTGGAACTAAGCTCCCCTCGCAGGAGTCTGTAACACCACTAATAGCATCTCTCAAGCGTGCTTATACCAGGGCTATGCAGGCTCTCGACTCAGCATATCCTCTGCCTTGGAAAGGCTGGGGGACTGAATGGATATGGGCTTCATTTCGATCAAGGATCTCCTGGAGTCTACTCTCCCACCAATCAATGATTTCTAGATCTGTAGCTCAGTAACATGGGCAATTCTCCAACGGGAATAGAACATGATATTATCTGTCATGACAAAAACACTTCTAGATCCTGTACACCACTGTATCAATGCCTCCCCTGGTGGTAGAAAGCTGGATGGGCCGGACTGCCCTGGCAGACACTGAGTTGCTGCAGTCTGACGCCAAGCCCTCTCAGGCCTAAGCTCCTAGAGATCCTGACTATGAGCATCTCATGAGCCCTTGAATGTGCCACAGCACCCTCCCAATGCCCACTTTACAGCCATGAGGGGAACACCTCATGCAAGCACTACAGTAGGTAAGAGAGCACTTATGACATGCACTGGGGACTCACACCAGGATGATAATTATTTTATAGGCATTTCTGTAAGCCAATAAAATCATAATGCTTTTTGAATTTTTTTGTGTGCAGAGTGTTCCTGTAGTAGCTGGTGACCCTGCAATGTTAGTTGACAGGAATATCAATGCTGGTCTTTGGGTGAGTGCAGTTTATTTGAGGTTGGAAGGACTGGGAGATATGTTGGATGACTGTTAATGCAGGGGAGATGGGATTGTTCAGCTGAAGTGCTCTTAAATGAGCTGCTGCCAAAAAGCTCTGGCTCCTACTTCCTCGCCATTCTCTATGTCACCGGTGCCCTCTTCCTCGTCACACTGAAGGTCCTCCTCCAATGGTGGCTCCATGTGTCATCACTGTTGCAGAGCAAAGTTATACAGCATACAGCAAATCACGATCACTTGGGACACTGTTTCTGGGCTGTACTGCAGGAAGCCACCAGACTTGTCCAAGGATCTGAACTGTTGTTTGACGAATGGATCTGATTGTACACAGTTCTGCAGCTGAGCATGGATTCCTAAGAGGAGTCATGAGCTAAGTGTGCAGGGGATAGCCCTTGTCTCCAAACATTCAGCCTCTCACTTGTTGTGCAGGGGTTAAAAGTAGGGGGATGGAGGATCATGACAGCTTCCAGGAAAGCATGATGCATTGCTGATGATCACTCACCAGTTGCACATTAATGGCGTGGAAGCCCTTACGATTCATGAAGGTAGTTGGGCCGTATGAAGGAGCCTGCAGGGTGACATGGGTGCAGTTGATGATGCCCTGGACTTGAGGAAATCCTGCAATCTGTGCAAATCCCAGCATGCTATCCTGCAGCTTCTGGATATCCAGGAGGAAAGTGAGGAATATGCTTCTTCTAGCAAACAAAACATCAGTCAAATGCTTAATACAAGCATGGACTGCAGACTGACTGATGTTACTAATATTTCCTATGGCAGCCTGGAAGAAGCCAGAGGCAAAGAAGTTCAGGGTTGTAGTGACCTTGACTGTAACAGACAATGCTGTGTTGGCTGTGACAGCTGGTTACAGGTCATGTTGCAGGAGGTGACACAGCTCTGTGACAACCTCCCTAAAGAAGTGCAGCTTCCCTATGCACTGCTTTTCAGAGAACTGCAGGTATGTTGTCACAGAATCACAGAAACCCCACAGTGCAGATAGAGGCCATTTCGGCCCATTGAGCCTGCACTGACACATATCCCACCCGATCCCCGTAACCCCACGTATTTAATCCCCCTAACACTAAGGGTCAATTTATCATAGCCAATCAACCTAACCCGCACATCTTTGGACTGTGGGAGGAAACCGGAGCACCCGGAGGAAACCCACGCAAACACGGGGAGAATGTGCAAACTCCACACAGACAGTCACCCGAGGCCAGATTCGAACCCGGGTCCCTGGCGCTGTGAGGCAACAGTGCTAACCACTATGCCACCGTGCCTATAAACTCTAATATAAACTCTGTTGGGAGGGTGAAAGTTCCTGAGAGCACACCTTCTTCAATTTGCTCTCTCCAGCTGCAGCTCTGTTTGCTCCTTCCTCCTGCTCTTCCTAGAGTGCGATTCCTAGAAGGACTCCCATGAAGAAAGAAATACAATGCCAGATGCTCCTTTACAGAATACCTGGCAGCAGCTACAAGCCCTTTTAAATAGTTTAAGGTGCAAAAAAACCCAAAACTAATTTAAGGAAATGTCTCCCAAATCCTGTACAGCTTTACCTGAAAGCAGCTAAGTATCCCGTTAAATATGGCTGGAAATGACTGCCGCCTGGCTTATACTGCCCATGGTTGGTGTGCTAAAGCAGGAAGTAACATGGGAAGAAACAAAAATGGCATCAAGGTCTAAAGGACATAATTTGACCCATTTCAGGTGGGAGTTCTGGTTACCTGGATACAAGTTTGCCAAATCAGAATGCACGTCAATTCAGTCGTAAGTCGGTGCTTCTAACTGTTTAATGTTTGTTTCGCTACTTCTCCATTCTTAAGCGCTAATGGGACAGTCACGAGACAAGAACCCACATGGTTTTCTTTTACTTTGACACCTGTCAGCACATTGACTCTACCTTCCCTCTACTGACAAGCTTCTGTTGAGAAAAAGTCAGCGAGCCGATCAAGATACATTGGGAGAGCCTGGAACCTGGCCTGTACAAAACTAATATCATAGAATCATAGAATAGTACAGTGCAGAAGGAGGCCATTCAGCCCATATCCTTGTGGATTTAGTTTGGGTCCTCTCTAGGTTCATTATAAGGCCTGTTGCTCAGTAGGCTGAGACTGGCTGAAGGTGAACTGTACCCTTAGGAACAAGTGTGGGATTATCAGTGATATTTGTAAAGACACTGACTGAGGATTGAAGTTTGACCAAAGAGCAGCATTTGGTATTGATAAATGTGTTTGTCACCTGAAACTTTAGAAACATCCAAAGTCTCGCCTTGATGGCTATTTATTTAGCATATGCAGTCTCCCTGATGGTGATACAGAAGCAGACATTTTTCTTCAGATGATAGCACCAACCAAATGCCTGGATAATGATGGGTAGCATGACCAGTTCTTTTTGAGGATCTTAGTCAAGTTTCTCAGAGCTACAGAAGGTCTACAACACTGCCTTACTCTGAGTAGCAGCAGATTATTTAACAGTGTGAATAGAAGTCTTTTGGAATAACTTTCTGACATGATAATATAGTAAAGCTACCTTGGGGTGAGAATAGTTTTGTAACAAAAAATGTCTCTTGGTAGAAAAGAGGTACATGTACAGTACTCTCCCTAAATCATGTTTGTCAATTCTGCTTATACTGGGTACTTTTCTCAATATGGATAGAAAACAGCTTTTTGGCATGCTATGAAAGCTCCATAATTGTGGCTTTGTGGCAGAACCACTGAATGACTCTGGCTAACTGTATATAATTCTCTTTAACGATGTTCTAACACCAGCCTAAACCTGTACCATTGTGTTAGGCATTACTGTGTTTTGTACATAGCGTTTGCATGTACGGGGCGTGACCCCTTTAAGAGCGCAGGAAAACGCGGGCAAATGCGATGACGTCACGTCGCAAACCACGGGGCTGCCCAGGCAGTCCTCGTGGCATCTCCGTTGAGTAAAGACCTGTTTAGTTGTTCTCTTGTGTCGATCTCCGTTATTCGTTGGAATTCGTTAATTCCTACAGCTTAATGTTAAAAGTCATGCCTGTGGTCCTGAACAGAGAGGACGGGATATTCGCCATGAGATACAGGGTTGTGTCTAGTGCATCATTTATTTTAGCAGAGTGGTTAAAAAATTCGAAGTTCATATTGGAGCAGTCTCACCTTGGACTTGCAATGATAAACAGACAGCGGAGATGGTCTTTCAAGGTCCTTTCTAATTAATGCATTTTAGATAGCAGTTGTTAAACCTTTTACATTTTTTTCAACAAAATAGTCACATTTAGAGCCCAGTAAAATCTTGCCTTTGTAAGAATTTCCAGCAGAAGGCAATCAAGATAATAGAGGCAAACCACATTAAAATCATGCTCCAAATTGGGGTTGACCAGTATCTTCGTCACCTGATGACCAACAGCTTAATCCTTGTGCTCTTCTAAATCTGACTCCGAACCTTTGGAGCATGGACCTTCCTCTCCCATCTCCCAACACAACGGATATTGGATTAAGCAGGTATATAGATGGACCGAGACAAATGGGACTGGTTCCACCATGGCTAAGATGGAGGTTCTGCAGATACCAGCTCACACCCCGTGGTTGGTTCTGGTAAGCTGGTCTACAAGCTCTTTAGCGGGATCAAAGGTTCAGCTACAAAATACTTGAGTTTAAGAACGAGCAATGTTGCTGCAACAGGTCTCTGTGAGATTGCATGTGATCCTTTACCCTAACTTGGGGAGTTTGCTGGTGTTCATTTCTGACAACAATATCAATGATTGGTTAACTTAATCACTTTCTCCCAATTCATTATAATTTCCCCATCCCCAGACCCAATTTTCTAGACTTACTGCTAAATATAAACAGTTAACAAATGACAGGGCCTGAACCCTAAACCAAAGCTGTTCCTCTCTTCATTCCATACATTAGATATATTAAATTATAGGATAGAAATTACTCTCAGTGATTTAATCAAACAAATGTTTAATGCGCTTATGCCAAATTTCTCTGTTATTTTAACAGAGGCAAAGAGAAACATTTGGTTCAAGTGAATTAAATGTTTATACGATGACATCACTGACAGCACTTTCACCCTACATGTTTAGTGGTTCCTGTGAATACATTTGTTTGTACCCACACCTCATTCACAAAATTCTGTTTTCACCCTGACTCTCATAATGCTTACAGATTTTTTCTTCTGCCAGTAATTACAATTTGTTTTGAACTCTACAAACAACATTCATCAAAATAAATTCCACACTTACCTGATTGATGGTTTTGGAACTATTAAGGCAAAAAAAGGTTATAAAATATGTAATGATATCAGCAAATAGTGATGGTATTTGCCTGTTTGATTATGTATGCCTTACCAGCATATTTGCCTGATTGATTATTTATGCCTGACCAGCAGAGGGCATGTGAGAGACAAGCAGTTTATTTTTAGTTTTGTTTTAGATGGATCTCTAAGATGGTGTCTCCTGCAATGCTGTTAAATGAGTTGAACATACTTTAGATAAAAAGACAAGCTCTTTCATGAATGTGTCGTCATTGAACCCACATAGAAGTCGATACATGGTGTCAGAAGTGATTGAAAGAGATGAAGAGGAAAAATCTGAAGTTAAATCAGCTCTCCACATATTAGCAAGCCAAAAGAGAACATCGTTACTTACCATTGGAGAATAGTTAACGAAGTGAAAAAATGGAAGGTTTACACCCACCGGCGAAGCTTCAGTTGACAGGTAATGTGGCTGAAAATTGGAGGAGATTCAGACAACGTTTGGAGTTGTATTTAGCGGCAATCGGAGCTGACAAGAAAAGTGATAAAATGAAAGCGTCAGTGTTCTTACATGTCGTGGGTGATGAAGCGCTGGAGGTGTATAATAACTTCACATTCGCTGCTGATGGAGACAAAATGAAGCTGGATAAAATAATGGAACAGTTTGAGGCCTACTGCATACCTAAACGTAACGTGACGTTTGAGAGGCACAGATTTTTCACATGTGTACAGAAAACGGGAGAGACTATTGATCAGTATGTGACTGAACTGAGAAACAGAAGCAAAACGTGTGAATTTGGGGGACTGACAGACTCGCTGATAAAAGACAGACTGGTGTGTGGTATTCCAGATAATGGTCTAAGGGAAAGACTGCTAAGGGAGCAAAATCTAGACCTGGGAAAAGCCATAGCACTGTGTAGGGCTACAGAGGCTGTGAAGTCGCAGGCAAAGGAGCTGTTCAGTGACAGTAGCTGCAACGTGGATGCAGTGAGTAAGAACGGACACAAACCGTAACAAAAAGAGCGCCAATGTGAAAAAAGAGGCATGGCCAGCGAACAAAAATGAAAGAGGCAATCGAAAGTCATGTAGTCGATGCGGTACACAGCATACACCAAAAAAGTGTCCAGCATATGGTAAAACATGCAATAGTTGCAACAAAAACAACCATTATGCCCGTTGCTGTAAGAACCAAGCGCAACAAAGCAAGGTCCATACAGTAGATGAAAGCGAGATACAGGAGTTCTATATAGATGTTGTGTCTGAAAACAAAAAAGAAAAAAGAGACTGGATGTTGACACTAAAATTGAATGACATACACATTCCATTTAAATTGGATACTGGAGCACAAGTTAATGTGATATCAGAGACTGATTTTAAGAAAATTAGACCCAGACCAAAGATACATGGAATAAAAGTGAAAGTGACAGGATACTCAGGTACTGATATACCAGTGAAAGGAAGATGCATTGTCAAAGTAACACACAAGGACAGAGAGCACACGCTAGCATTAATCGTGGTGCCAAAGGATGTGCAAGCCATACTAGGTTTAAAAGCCTGTGAGAGACTGAACCTGGTAAAGAGAGTCCTCATTGTGGAAAGCGAAGGAGAGACAGTCTATGATGAACTCATGAAAGAGTACAACGACCTATTTCAGGGTCTAGGTTGCCTTCCAGGAGAACACACGATCAGAGTAGATAAAAGTATGCCAACGGTCATACATCCATGCAGAAAAGTTCCGTTTGCTCTTCAAAAGCAACTGAAGGCAGAGTTGGACAGGATGGAAAGCCTGAACGTGATTCAGAAGATAGATGAGCCAACTGAGTGGGTGAGTTCCCTCGTCGTAGTAGACAAAAAGAATGGAAAGCTCAGAATTTGCCTGGATCCAAGAGATCTAAACAGAGCAATAAAGAGAGAGCACTTCAAACTTCCTACACGTGAGGAAATCATGTCACAGTTTGCAAATGCAAAGTATTTCAGCAAGTTAGATGCATCATCAGGATTTTGGCAGATGAAACTGAACGAGGCAAGTTCAAGACTGTGCACGTTCAACAGTCCATTTGGCAGATACAGATTCCTAAGGTTATCATTTGGCATTGCCTCAGCTCCTGAAGTGTATCACAAAACAATCCATATGGTCTATGAGCATCTGGAGGGAGTTGATACATCAATGGATGACATCATAGTATGGGGAACCACGAGAACTGAGTATGACGAGAGACTGAAAAAAGTGCTGGAAGCAACAAGGAAAACAAACCTGAAGCTGAATAGAGAGAAATGCCAGCGCGGGGTGACAGAACTGACATTCGTGGGAGATATCCTTAGCAGTGAGGGCATCAGACCAGATCCCAGAAAGGTGTTCGCCATTGAGAATATGGCAAAGCCACAATGCAAAAAGGACGTGCAGAGGTTTAATGGAATGATCAACTACATGGGTAAATTCATATCCAACCTCTCAGAAAAGATGGCGCCACTGAGACGACTAACTGAAAAGAACATAGAATGGGAATGGAATCATGAGCATGAGAAGTCATGGAGCAATCTAAAGAAACTGCTCACAGAGGAACCAGTTCTGAGGTTTTATGACCCAGCGAGACCCATCAAGATATCATCAGATGCATCACAGAGTGGGCTCGGTGCCGTTCTTCTGCAAAAATATGACTACTGGCAACCTATTGCATATGCATCGTGCTCAATGACAGACGCGGAGACGTGATATGCTCAAATAGAAAAGGAGCTGCTCAGCATTACATACGCCTGTGAAAGATTTCACCAGTTTGTGTCAGGACAAGCAATCAGTGTAGAGGCTGACCATAAGCCCTTGATTGCATTGTTCCAAAAGCCACTAAATAGCTGTCCGCTTAAAATACAAAGAATGATGATCAGGCTGCAACGCTATACACTGAATGTTGCGTACACACCGGGTAAGCTGATGTATACAGCAGACACGTTGTCCAGAGCTGTTGACCCAAGTGAGCCCGCAAACACCAAAATGGATGAAAAAGTGAACGCCTACGTGGACATGATCACAAGTGCACTGCCCATAGCAGATGCAAAAATGGAGCTCATAAAGACTGAGACAAACAAAGATGAAACAATGAGACGACTGAGGAAAAGCATCTTGGATGGATGGCCCAACATGAAGCAAGACTGCTCACCTGACATGGCAGAGTACTGGAACTGCAGGGCGGAACTATCACTGGTCGAAGACATCATCTACAAAGGAAGTAAAATAGTTATCCCAAAGAGTCTGAGAAAAGAGATGCTAAAAAGGATCCATGGAGGACATCTGGGAATCGAAAAGTGTAAGAAAAGAGCACGAGAGGTGATGTACTGGCCACGAATCAACCAAGATGTGACAAATGAGGTGTCAAACTGCACAATATGCCTGAAATATCGAGCAAGCAATCCGGTAGAACCACTAAAGCCACACCCAGCGCCAGACAGACCTTACCAGAAGGTAGGCGCTGACCTATTCGTATGTCAAGGGAAGGACTATCTTGTAGTCACAGACTATTACTCCCTGTATCCAGAGGTTTGTAGACTGTACACCACCACTGCAGATGCTGTGATAACATGTATGAAAGCCATATTCTCCAGACATGGCGTGGCAAGCGAGGTCTTCACAGACAACGGACCCCAGTTTTACAATGCAAGTTTCCGACACTTTGCCAAAGAGTGGGACTTTGTCCACACAACGTCAAGTCCTCACTATCCACAGTCCAATGGACTAGTGGAAAAATCAGTCCAGACAGTGAAAAGACTGATGTACAAGGCAAAAGACAGTGGAACTGACTTCTACCAGAGCATGCTTGTATACCGCACAACGCCGCTCGAGTGTGGTATGTCACCAGCCCAACTCCTTATGGGACGTCGGCTAAGGTCAAACCTACCCATCCCGGAGAACCTCCTGAAAACAAAAGAGGGGGAGAAAGTGAGGAAGTTCAAAGAACAACAGAAAGAAAAGCAAAAGTACTACTATGACAGAGGAACACAAAACCTACCTGAACTCCACACTGGTGACCAAGTAAGGTTCAAAGACAAAACAAACATATGGACTCAGAAGGGAACTGTCCTGAGTGAAGTCCAACCAAGATCATACACCATTCAGACAGGTGAGGGTGCTGTTCTGAGAAGAAATCGTCGGGATCTTCTCATGGGACCAGCCACAGCAGGTCAAAAGACTGATACTGTTGAACAACCTGATCACACAGCAGGTCAAAAGACTGATACTGTTGAACAACCTGATCACACAGCTGAGAAACAATCATCTGAGGCAACAACTCAGATTCAAGGACAATCAATCAGAAAATCCTCAAGACACGTGAAGCCTCCTGAGAGACTCATTGAGCAAATTTAAGGACTCTTGTTATAGAAGGAAGTAATGTTATCTTATTCTTTCTTCAAGTTCTAGGTATTTACATATTTCACGTGAACACACAAAACAAGGTTAAAAAACCTTGATCATGATAATGATAATGTAAGTTCATTAAGTGTTACAGTTAAAATGCAGAGTAATACAAAGAAAACATGTTGTTAGATAAAAGTAAAATACTTTTGTTTTAAGAAAGGGCGATGTAATGATGTCAGCAAATAGTGATGGTATTTGCCTGTTTGATTATTTATGCCTTACCAGCATATTTGCCTGATTGATTATTTATGCCTGACCAGCAGAGGGCATGTGAGAGACAAGCAGTTTAGTTTTAGTTTTGTTTTAGATGGATCTCTAAGATGGTGTCTCCTGTAATGCTGTTAAATGAGTTGAACATACTTTAGATAAAAAGACAAGCTCTTTCATGAATGTGTCGTCATTGAACCCACACAGAAGTCGATACAAATTACAGCTTAAATGTTGGGTGAATAAAATTATTTTTTGAGAAATTATACTGACGTGTGTGTTGTTCAGATCCTTGAATCCGAAGTTACTCTGTGGGATACTAGCATCTGAATAAGTAACTCATTCATCTGAAATTCTTCTTTCCAATATTTTAGTGAGGGCGTTACCCATTTAAAATAAATGGGTTAATGCTAAAATAGTGGAGAGAGAAATTTCAGATGAATGCATTACTCCTTTGGCTACTAGTATCCCACAAAGTATTTTCATGGTCCTAGTGCAACTGCAACATAAAGTGTGCAATTTACAACTTCTACTAATGTTCAAAAGTTTACATTAGCAAAAAAGAGAAAGAGGCTCTAAGATTTTTTAAAGTACTTAGACTCCCTTGATATACTCTAAAGCATAGAGTACTGTAAACAGCTTCTTGAAACACTCAAATTCTCCCATTTTTTCTCTTCATCCTGTTCTGCAGGTGACTTCTGTAATCCACCAATCACATCAAAGTATTAGGTGTAAGTGGTCTTGCAAAACACCTGTTACAGCAAACCTTGCCTGGGGTGGCCTTCATTTAGCCTGGACAATAAAGTCTTAACTTACACAAAGAAGTTTCGAAAACTTTGCTACAAAACAAATAATTCCATCTGGAACAAATTTGGGACAGCACCTGCTTTTGGTATTGTTTACAATTCAATTCATGGATTTTTTTCCCCTACATCATACTAAGTTTGTTAGTTTAACCTCCTGGTTTATTATCTCCATTGAAAGCAAGGCTTGTATCTTATAGTTTTTGTTCTAACCACTACTTTAGTAAGTGAGAACAATAATATGAAGACAGCCATGTATTATTGAGCACTGTAGTCAGGTTAGGCCTGGTTCTCTTTTAGCTGAAAATTGTTGTAGATTAACTGCCAAATTAAGTCCCGTGGTTTTATTGTAACAGACTTAGTTGCCACATTAAGTAAGAAATATTTTTTGCAGGTGATAAAAATTGGATAAAGTTCTGTTGCAGCTTGCACTGGAACCAATGATTTTGTTAGAAGTCTATTCACTACTAATTACTTTTTATCAACAGATGATTTGTTTCACCATTTTGCTTGACACTGTAGGGGTAACTTTATGAGTCTATGCTGCCATCAGATGAGGCTGCCTGCCAGCAGCTCAGACTAGTAAGATTACCCGTTGTGGGTGATATTATTCTACAAACGCTTAACGTGCTCATATCAAATTTCACTCTCCGCTATTTTAAAGGATGGGTTAATTTGCTTATTTTAAATGGGTTACCATGCTCCGTTAAAATAGCAAGGATATGGATTAGATATTAAATATTTGTACATTGACATCACTCACAATAATTTCCAGGCTGTTATGTTCACTGTCACTCTTTTAAATAGAAAGCTTATATTTTGCAATAATTGTAAGCATCAACTCACATGTAAATATTCACAATGTCTGTCTTAGGTATCCAACATTGTTTTCCCACTACACTGACATAAAGTTATAAAAAGTTCCAGACAATTTCTGTGCAAATATTATTTTGAATGGTGAATTGTTAGAAAAGTGGATCTATATTAAAGGTGCAGAATTTTAAAAGCATTCATTTAGTTATTTTTCTGATGTAACCCTTTAGTTTAGAAAAACACGCCGCAAACACACGCTTAAACTGTGTGCAGCACAGTGCTATAGAATGCTTTGTCATGCTGGTATCAAATGCCACACTGCACTAAAAGTGAACCAGGGTCAGCTATCAAATTCCACATGAAGGGCCTTTGTTTTCACTAGCAGTAACTATCACAAGTGAATACGTAGGTTTGGAAAATGTGAACAAACACACTAACTTTTTTTGAGGGGTTATGATTATTCTTTCTTTATCTTTACTCCCCCCCCCCGCCAACCCCAAGAATTTCAGCTGTCGAGCCTGAGCTACTGACAGACAAGCAAAACTCATGCAGGAGATGTGTAGGTGTATAGCTAACAAAAACTTTTCAGTGATGCATGAGGCCATCAGTTTGTAAACCTTTGACCTTGAAGTGTGCGGCCTGCTGCCTGTTTTGTGTTCAGCTGGGTCTGCATCTATAATAAAGCAGCTGCTTGGAACTGTGCCTGCTGCTGCAAAAAGCCAACAAAGCAGTGCGTAATTTATTTACTCTTCACAATGGTCTATTTGAACAGACTCGTAAAAAGGAAATAGAACAGCTACAGCACCAGCAGCGTCTTTAACATGTTCATAAAAATCAATGCATATAAGAGTAAATGCGAATAAACTGAGCTTTATGAACACATTCTAATAACACTGTACATTGCCCAAGAAATAACATTAACATCGAATAGCAGTTTTTGAAACATTGGTCACATTCCAGCTGAACAGCAAACAAATGCTTAGCAATCACAAAAAGTGACTGTACATTGATTTACACAGCATTTAAAATCTATTTTAGAGTACCGTAAATGCTGGGTTCGAAATAACGAAAAAATGTTTTCTAACAAAAACAATCTTCATGACAGTTCATTGCTCTCTAAAGTTAACAGAATCGTCTGGATTTTATGGCTGTAATTTTTTTATTATTACTTCAGCTAGATAAAGCAAAATTAAAACACTGTTCTGCGGTTATCAGAGAAACAGAAACTTATTTCTGATTATAAACAGACAGTAACTTATTGAATAAATTTGTGTGCACTCAGCCATAAACAAGCAATATGAACCTTACGATTCTTTTGTGTGAGTTCAGTGCTGAGCAGACGTTCAGCTGTAATTTTAATGCACTGAAATAAATCTCTAATAATTTTCAAATCACCGAGGTCATGGTAAATAATATTTAATTTGAGATGGCAAATACAATTATACTCTACAGCACAGTACAAGCACAGTCATTTGAATTCCAGGAGGGTCTTTAATGGCTGGAGCTATCAAAACACCAAAAGATACAATGAATGCTAAGAATCTAGTGAGGATTTTACAAACTCGTTTAAATTTTCTCTCAGCACGAATGTTAAATTTCATTATTCAACTTTTTTTCTCTCACATTTTAGTAACAGAGGGGGACCTGAGAACCCCACCAATGACATTTCTACGGCATTAAGAAGGGAATTGAACTGGGTGGTTCAGTGGGTTAGACACTGACCTTTTCCCTTTGGGACCTGTTTTCAAATCCAAAATGGGATGGAAGTCTCCTCTGTCTTCTGGCTGTAAGGGTACTATGTGAAATGAGTTTGGCAGTCTCAATTCAGTTCCCATTAGGCACAAAACTGCTCTGAATTTTACATGCATTGGCAATCTCACTCAGCGAGGCCACAGGATGGCTAGTATGGGAGTTGGGGGGGAAAAAGTCAATATTGGTAGAGTAAGGGTTCTCCTTGAGGCTGGGACTGAAGTATGCTGTTGGGGCAGAGTACAAGGAGCTTTACTCTGCATCTGGCTGTGATATAACAGATGTAAAAGTGCTTGATGCTGACACTGGATGCTTGTGATGTGAAGAGTTCCATTGTCCAGCACAAACATCCTCACCTTGGTGAGCACGAAAACTGTTGGACTTAAAAGTTAGTTCTAATAAAAAAGGCAAAAATAGGATCGGTGTGGAAAATACTGTATAATTATTAACAAGGCCTATACAGTAGCTGTGGAGTCCAAAGCAGCAGTTTTTTCATAATGGTTTATGATTTCCATGGGTAATTAACTAGAGACTGGAAAAAACTCCCTTCCACAAGATAGTTGACTGGTAGAGCAGATTCCCAGAGAAGATAGTTGATATCTTTTGAAAAGGGAGAATTGTGAGTGTTATAGAGATTCTAATAGGGAAGTAATGAAGGAATCTAATGTTTCTCAAAGCAAGGGAGGAGGGGAAGTTCATGATGAAATAATCATACTTGGACTATCAATGAAGCAAGCTTAATAGATTGAGTGGCTTTTTCTTGCTCAGGACATTTCTTATTCTTAATTTTCACTGACAATATAGTATTGCATGTGGCAGTAAAATACAGTAAAATAAACATCACCATGTAGGACATAACACAGACCATGGCCTCACCACCTGTATCACTCCGTTAAACAAAGTAGGGTAGACTACAAATTCACAGTGCCAGTGCCGAGCTTTCTATGCTGGCAGTGCATATCAGGAATTTGGGCACAGCAGCCAGCATACCCTGCAGAATTTTCCGGATGTACCCAAATTCCTGTTACATGCTCCCAGCGTGCAAGGTTCAGCACCGGGACCACAAATTCATGAAATCTACCTTCGCAAATACATCTGAAAACAGTAACTAGCATAAAATAAAACCTGTATAACATTCCCTTTTTTAAATGATTATACTTGCTATACCCATTAAAATAGGATAGTGGAAACCTGTGGCTTATTGGGAATTTGGATGCGTATCCCCATGATTTTCCATCCATTATAGATGGAAATCTGTGGGTGGCAAACACCCAAATTTTTGATATGTGCTTCAGAATATTAAAGCTCCTCATCAGGCGCGTGAATTCATAAAATTACCGTTCACATAGTAGGCTTGTGTCCTTTAATTGGGGAAATATTAATGTAATCAAGGTGAAAGTCACCTACTGTAGATGAATATCAATGGATCTCCCCGGAACTTACGTAGAACAGTTCTGGTCTCCATATTATAAAAAGGATATAGAGGACCTGTTTGGCCGAATGGTCCGTTTCTGTGCTGTAAATACTATGGGGTCGATTTTCGTGGAGCCGTCAGGCGGGGTTTCAGGCGTGTGGGGGGTGGAAATCCCGAATTCGGGGGTCCCGACACCATCCCGCCCAAAACCCCGCTCCACACAACTTTCAGAGGCGGCGGATACCCACCCCGCACTGGGACCCGCCAAAACCAGGCGGGAAGGGATTAGTGCCAATTAACTGCCTGTTAGTTAACAGGCAGTTTTTAGCCTAATCCCTATTTTGAGGGGTTTCGTGTGGGATTCCCGACAGCTCCAAACCACGCCAGGTTAGAGCAGGCAGGCCGTCGGGTTGAAGGAGCTGGAGGGGTCGCGATGTCGGGTCTTCAGGTGAGTGATGGGTGCATGAGTACAAAGGTAAGTGTGCTTGGTGTGTCTAAAGTGTGTAATGAACTTTTACTTACCTGTACTTACCTTAACAGCCTTTCTTCCTGTAGCCGTCGGGAGCCCATCACTCAGCCGGAACTTAAAGCTGAACAGCTGCGATCTGTGAAAAGTGACAGCCTTCAGCTTTGAGTGTCGGTGTGAGGTCTAACTGAGTCTGTGCAGAAGGACTCATGTTGGAACTCGGACTGTCAGTGTTTCACAGCTTCAAGAACTCTTGACAGATGAAACTGCAGTCTGTGACGTCACCTGTTGCCGGGTAGCCCTTAATTGGCCTGGGGCTCAACAAGGTCAATCAAGGGAAAATCACGCGGATTGGCCGGATGTCGAAGTAGGCGGGTCTAAAACCCGAAAGTTGTAGTCCCGCCTTCTTCCCGACAGCTTCGGGAAAATCCACCCCTATGTAATGCCTTAGTACAAACTGCGGCCACCTGCAGCCTCCGAGGATAAGAAAACCAGCCCTAAACTCCAGAAAATTCAGTTCCTAATTGTAATTGTTTTTCTTACTCACTAGTTTGACTTATTATTAGCCTGGAGGTTTAGAAAAAGCTGTTCACTTATTGGTGAATAAATCCTAAATCAGAACACCAAGATCTGCTAGCGTCAGTGACTTATGCAAATTGACAGGAATATGGATTTGAACTTTTAATGTGGCTCCTGAGGCTCCATGGTAGACACTTATGTAGCTCTCAATGACAAAAAGCTGGGGCACCCCTGTCAATACATTTTACCTCTCACTTTGAAAATTGTTATTTGAAAAGGGCTGAATGCCACTGTATTCCTTATTGTGGTCAATAATGCTGTTCTGGCACTGAGGCACAGGGAGCGCTTCTCCTTGGGCACTATGTGCACCTGTTGATGCTTGCTGTGGACAGCGTGCTTGTTGTCTGTTGGCTTGCTACACTTCATGATCTACAGAGCAAACATATTTTCACTGGGTAGGCACACGGAGCTAAATGTGAGAGATAAATTAATTTTAGAACCTCTTCAGGCATTTTCCTCTACTGATGATAAGGTTAGGATTAAAATACTTAAATATTTATCGGGGACTATTTTGGCATTTAATCATGGATACCATCACTGGAAAACTCCGAGTGGGAGGGATGACCCACCGGCCAAGCACATATTTGTTTGAAAATAATAGAATTGCTTAAAAAAAGATCAATTTTCAAAGCACCTTGAAACCACAAGAATGTTTATTTTTAGGATCATTAAGGTGAAGGATGTTCGTTCTCAAGCCCTCCCAGGTCAGGTACAGCACAGCCAGATGTAGAGTAAAGATCTCTCTACTCTGCCCCAACAATATTCTTGGTGCTGAATTAGGGACAGTCTTATACTGCATGTGCATGCCCACTAGGAACTGGATTAAGACTGGCCAAACTCATCTCCTATGAGACATCTGCAGCTAGCAGACTGAGAAGACTTTCACCACATCAGCTGGGGCTGGATTTTAATCTATGTCCCCGAGATAAAAGGCCAGCATCTAGCCCACTGCACCTTTATTTTTATTGTAAATTTTATTTTTGTAGATCAGTTTCCACATTTCTGGAAGGAGCTCACAGATTGAAATCAAAGAAGTAATGCCAATACATATAGATAACTTAAGACAATAATAAAGAAACACCTCATGAGCACAAGATAAGACAGACCAGAAAAAATACCTGGCACACATAGCCATGCCCTCTGAGAACCCGATCAGTGACACAAAAAGGCAAAAAAAATTCTAAGGTAATAACTTACTAGAGCTTTTGGTACAGAGTACTACAAACCATGTTTCTTCTGTATATATTTATCTGATAGTTATCATGACTGGATGTCTTTCTGTTCAAGAAAGAAAGAAAATGAACTCGGAATTGCCATAGCGCCTTATTACATCACTCACAATGTTCTAAGGTGCTTCATATCCAATGAGTTACTTTGAATTTCTATCACTGTTGCTATGTGAGTGCAACAACTATCTTGCACACAAAATGCCACTAACAGCTATGAGATGAATAACCAGTTCATCTATTTTTTTGATGGTGATGTTGGTTGAGGAAAGAATGATGGCCAGGATACCAGAAGAAGTCCTTACTCATCTTCAAATAGTGCCATGAGATCTTTAACATCTACCTGAACAGGGAGATGGGGGCTTGGCTTAACATCTCACTGAAAGGACCTCTAGCCATGCTGCACTCCCTTAGTACTCTCTTTTTATATTGTAAATACAGCAAAGCAAGCCAAATGCTGTGTCATTGGCACCACTAACTTTTTTACTTCTACCAATAGATGTCCCATGGTGTTGCTCACAATAAGCCTGAGGCAATGGGCCTAGAAATTGTTTTGCATCTGACTTCAGGCGCAAACTCAGTGGCAAACACAAACTGTGCACCAAAACTGACGAGCAAGAGGACCGTGATGCAACTGGCTTACTGGGGACACCAGTCGTGCCCCAAGAAGCAGTGCGCTGGTTGAGAAGAAGACGAAGATCAGCCAGCGGGGACGCCGGCATCAGACCTACCGTGAATCCGTAGGGTGGGGCAGGAGATCAGGAGAGAGCGAGCGAGGCGGATAGTGCACTCCTACTCCTTCTGGCTCCACAGCCAGGTAAGTAAATTTGTTAAAACCACTGGTTTGGTTATTGTTCACCTGAGAAAACTGACTGCAACATGCACACCGCATGCTGCAGCCAATCGCAATCCAGTATCAGAAAGGGGCTTGAAATAGGCATTAGGCCCCTGATTGGCATAGGCAATGGATTTGAAGCAGGCGCCCTGGATGGCTACAGGGTGCTTTAACAAATATGTCGTGTGGCCCATACCTGCTGCGAAATGAACTCACGCATGCCGCACGCCCTTCAGATCCAATTTCTAGGCCATGGTATTTTATTAGAGCAGCAGCATAACACCATGTAATGCACAAATTATTATTCTGTTACTAAAGTGGATTTGTGCTTAATCTGCCATATCGCTAGCCTAATTGCTGTAAATAGGTATATCCTGAGGTCAATTAGAGGGTATTTTCTGTTGCTGGGTAAGTTTCTCTGAACCTATCAGGCAATGATTGGCTTTCTCTTCTGTTTATTACCTCCCTGTCATTAAGCATGGCACAGATGTGTGTGACAAAATATGATGGCCACTTCTCAGTATTCTAGGTTTGCTTAATATGGGCCAAGTTGAGGCTTGCTCACTGAAGAATCAAGTTCTCGTATGCTGATAATAGTGTAAACTGAAAGAATAGTACTGCACTCTTTTCTGATTCAGATTTTCATTACATATATTTTGCGCTGCTTGCTGTTTTAAGTGTAAACACAGAGTATAAATGGAAACACGAAGGCCAGAATTTTGCCTACCTTGGCGGGTCCGGTGCGGGCGGGTCGCGATCCTGCTGCTGGTTCCATCCCACTGCTGAAAATGAACTTACCTTAATGGGGCCTATTAAGCCCGCCCAGCGCGTTACCCGGTCCAATTAAATGGAGCGGGTTTGGTGATGTCATTCATGACGCATTTTCAGCCGAGATCTTTAAAGGGACCATGGCCACATTACATTTGATGTTCAATCTAACATAGTGCAGTCAGCGCACTACAGCATTGGAGTGCTGCAAACACTGACAATGACTGCACAGAGGCAGAGGGCTGCACCCAGGTTCTCCGATGACTTCCTCCATATGCTTATGGAGGGAGTCAGAGCACGCAGGGAGGTCCTATTCCCTTCCGATGGGCGGAAGAGACCTCCCCAGGAGACCATAACAGCCTGGTTGGAGATTGCAAAGGAGGTCACAAGCAGGGATGTGTTCAGGAGGACCTGGGTGCAGTGCCGCAAACATTTCAATGATCTCATTAGATCAGGAAACGATAGTACAAAGCCACACTCACCTTCATCCTGCTGTGCCTCTCATCACATCCCCATCACTCTGCCTTCCCTACCCAACCTCTGCACATCCTTACTCACACCAACATACCTTGCACCTCCACCCCTCCCTCACTCTCTATCTACATTATCACATCCCTATCTCACTAGCCACCCCTCACACTCACCCTCATCCCAGTGCAATCATACCAACTAACAACACACACGGGTAGCCACTTGGGTGTTTTATCCAATGTTTATGTAAAGGTTCTGGTAATGTGGTGTCGAACATAAAAATCTTTATTTTCAACACTTTCCGGTCTTGGACAGATTTGTGTGCACCTTTGGAAGTGTCTTAGTGAGTTGCAGTGAACGGTGAGACATAACACTACCTCTCGCAATGGTGATGAGTGTGAAAGGAATGGCTTGGTCATTGTAGGGATGTTTTATGGTGTTGGTGTGGGGTGGTGCCGACCTGGCGCATCATGTGGCAGCCATTTAGGTGTACAGCGTAAAGTTAACTAAATCTGGCCATGATGAGGCCACCCGTGGCCTCCTGGGCAGCAATGTGGTCGGGTGCTGATGCCCTCTGTACTATGCAGCATCAGTTGATTGCGGAGAAGGTTGGTGTTGTTGTTGGTGCTGCTGGTGTGCCTGGTGCTGCTGGTGTTGGGGCTCATTGTGGTCCGATTCTGAGGACCAAGTCAAGACAGTATAAACAGCACCCATGTTGATGGAATAGATGACAGGTGAAGTAGAGATGACAGAAGCATTCTGTCAATGGTGAGAGAGTTCTTCCAATGAGGTGAGACTGGATGGAGACTGGATGGAAACACTTGCAACCTGCAGAATCTGTGCTGGAAATGGACTGAGCAACAGCTTCTGCCTGAGGAAAGTGATCATCTGTCAGGTGGGAGGGTTTATAGTACATTTCATGCTGTCAGCTGGAGCAATGGCCATGAAACTCCTGTCTCAGGTTGACAGATGTGGTTCCTGAGCAGCGTGGTTACCGTGGCCATGCAGGGAGATTTAAAATGTAGGGGGGAAAAGGCTCTTAAGTGCCTGTAAAGTAGCTGATAATGATTTCAATTGGGCTGTCCGCCACTGCCGGCCGGGTCTGCTTTGCGATGACAGACACGCCTGGGGGAAAGGCGCGTGGGAGCGGGTTGACAGCGGGTTCCTGACCCGCTGTCAAAAGTAACAACTTTCCCACCCGACCCACCACTGATCGCGCCCGCTACCACCCTGGAAAATTCCACCCTTAGAGATGCTGAACAACATCCAGCCCAAAGCAGTGAGTAAAAGAAATTGGGTATGTAGCGCCACCTGTTAGCGCCTAAAGAGGGCAGTCAGTGGCTGTAGCGCCGCTGGCCGCGCCTCCCGCGATATTCAGCGGGGGCGCTATTGGTGGCGTTAGCCTGTTGCGCTGCGCCACCACCGATGATGTCATCGGTGTGCGCAGCGCCCCATTAGCGCCCCGATCGTGATATTGGTAGCGAACGCCGCTGTAGCGCCGTTCACTACCTGCGCCCGGTTCACGGGGCCTTGCTGTGCCGGCAGTGGCGCAAGTTAAGGTGGAGGTGCGGGGCGGCCGCTTTTTTCGGCGGCCGCCTGCCAGCACCTCCGTCCCCGGCCTCCTGATCTCCCCCCCCCCCGCGGCATTGCTGGCTGTTTCCCGAGAGCCCGGCACTTCTCCTCGGTGCCAGGCTCTTTTGCCGGCACTCGCGATCGGGGATCGCGCTGTTGCAGGCCCCTCCCTCTTAACAATGGGAGGAAGGCCTGCAGTACCGCAGCGTGTGGCGCTGCGGCACGTTGCGCTGCGATATTCAGTTTCAACGCCCTAAGAGGGATGCGGAGCGCCTCGAGCCTCGCCCCGTCTCCCTCTAGGGGCGCTGAAACTGAATTTCTGGCGATCGGTATTACTCCGAACGCTGCGCAAAAATCAGCGCCCAGGCGAACTTGGCGCCACTTTGGCGCCTCAACCGAATTTCTAGGTGATACTATCTAAGGAAGAACTGCAGCAGCTTGTCAAACTTACTTTATCAACCAATTTTTTCATTGGAACAATACACATAACGGGGCGATGTGATAGAAGTGTTTAAAATTATAACAGATGGGACAGGGTAAATAGAAGCAGACTGTTTCCAGTAGTTGAGTGATCAAAAATAGGGTGCAGAGATACAAGATTAATTGTAAGAGATTTAGAACAGAGGCAGAGGAAACATTTTTACACAAAGAGTTGTGAAACTGCACAATTCATTCCAGGTTTAGTGGTTGAAGCAGAACCGATGCCAACATTCAAGATTAGATTGGATAGGTGCATGAAGGAAAAGGGGTTGAAGGGATATGGGAACGATATGGGTAAATGTGATTAGAACTATTTGTGTGAATGAGGGGTAATTGCTGACATGGACTGTTTTTGTGTTGTAACTTCTATGCATGTCTACAATTGACAACGACAACTTGCATTTATATAGCACGTTTAACAGAGTAAAATGTCCCAAAGCGCTTCACAGGAGTGTTATCAAACAAAATTTGACTCCTAGTCACATAAGGAGATATTAGGACAGGCGAGAGGTAGGTTTTAAGGAATGTCTTAAAGGAGAAGAGAGAGGTAGAGAGGCTTAGGGAGGAAATTCCAGAGCTTAGGGCCTAGACAGCTGATGGCACAGTCACCAATGGTGGAGTGATTGAAATCAAGAATGTGCAAGAGGCCAGAATTAGAGGAGTGGAGAGATCTTGGGGGGGTTGTAGGGCTGATGAGAAGAACAAGAACATTACCATCATGTGAATGTCCTCATCTGCAAGTTCCCCTCCAAGTCATACACCACCCTGGCTTGAACATATACCACCATTCATTTATCGTCACTGGATCAAAATCCTGGAATTTCCTACATAACACCATTGTGGGATCATCATCACAAGCAGTTCTGGAAGAGCAACCACGACCTTCTCAGGGCAACTAAAGATGGACAATAGAGGTGGCTTTACCAGCGTCATTTACATCCCGAGAATAAACAAAAAAAAATTAATGCCTTATACTTGTGCCTAACCTTTCATTAAAAAACAGCCATCAAAAGAAAACTATGTCCCAAATCTGGCCTGTGAAGCAGTTTCTGTGATGCACTGTCCCATTTCTCTATCCCTCAAACACTGATGTACGAACTACAATGTGCTCTTGTTAGAGTACAATATAACTGATTTTCCTCAGTTGTTCCTACTACTTATTAGTTAGCATTACATTTGTGTTAGCTGGATGCTAGTCCAATATAGCAGGGAAATAATGGACTGCAAAACTACACACTTTACATAAAATTACTATTATTATTGTACACTTAGCACAACAGGTTTTGACAGAAATGAATAGAGAGACATGTTGGGCTACCTTTAAACAAAAACTGAATACTTAATAAGAATAGTCACTTTGCCAGTTTAAGTGGGACAGACCGTGCACGTTCTTACATTAAATTGTACAGATCAACTCCATTTCTTTTGAAATCACAACCTATTAACAAAAAAGCTTCTCCATGTTAGCAGCTTCAAAATAAACTGTGGCCACAGTAAAAGGCGATAAATTACTGCAAGCTGCCACAGTAAAAAACCTTTCTACATAGCTGCATTATCACTTAAACAAGAAATCTTAAAATCAGAATTCCTTTACGGATCCAAGAAGTACAAAGATCTGTTTTGGATTAGCATTTTTATCTTCTGTTTTTCAATTTTTTTTTTGTTTAAATTTAAGTGCTGACATCATCTAGGCTATAAGGGGATAAATTGTCAGTAGTAGAAGCCCAGGGCCTGATTTTCAACTGTAGTGTACATCGGGCGAGTGGTTGGAGGAGCGATCACACCCGGTCGTACTAGCGGGAGGTCCTAACCTTTTTCAAGGCCAAGCCTTATTTTAATTGGATCAGTGAGCTGCCAGTGCTCAAGGAACGCTGACAGTAGCTCGCTGATTGGGAGTGGGGTGGGGGGCAATGGGAAATCCAGTGTCTGCTCTGGGCAAGTTAAACATTAAGGGGGGAGGCAATCCTGGGAGGGAAGATCTTTTGGGGCCAAGAGATGCATTCATGCTCCACCTGGCCGTACAGGCACTTTTATTAATACTTTGTTTTTGGAGTGACCTGCAGTAGTCCCCTTACGGACTGCTGATTCAGCCATTCTACATGCAGCACCACTGGATGGAGCATGCTCCACCCCTTGGTGCCTGAAAATTATGTTCTGGTCCGACAACTGACACGAGGACCCCGATGGCAGTTTCGAACGCTGGCCGCCCATTATGAGGACTGCTTGAAAATCGAATTGGGAAGGCCTCGGGACATATTGCAGCAGGAGATTTAGTTTTAACATTTTCATCCTGCTACCGTCCTATTCATGCTGAAAATCGAGGCAGCAGTGAGAAGAAAATCACCCCCGCAGTCTTAAATCCAGGGATGATCCAGCATTGAATGTGCATGCTAATTCAGCTCCTTCAAACTCTCAAGCTTAGCAACAGGGTCAAACCATGATGACATCATCAGCTTTCACTGTTTAAACAGAAATATTGAAAAGCTCATAACTCCCACTCCTTCTTGGGCCGGAACTTCAGGTGAAACCTGTCTCTACTGGGTTTCTGCCCCATCGATGCCACAACAAATTCTGCTTGTCTGCCTCCGTTCTGATTTCAGTTTTGAGGCACTCCTAGGCACACCAGGAATCCCACCAGACATGCTGTGGTAAGGGCCAGCGGTACATACGCAGGCAGAAAGCAGGCATAGGTACTGTTCTGGACAGCAAGTGGGATTTGGGACGGGGTCATGGCAGGAACAAAGTGGTGGGCGCAAGTTCTACCTGCCACACTTCTGGTAGCACAATAGTGCCGCCAGATTATCTGCCCTAAAGTCTTAACAAATTGCAAGAATGCCTGGGATAATTTTATCATATTGGGACTTCAGGCATAAAGGTCAGCGCACCCATCAGGGAAAATGAATAAATGGTAAATTGTGAGGAGTGTGCTAACCTCCACAATCATTGTATGCACTTCCATCATGCAAAGTTATGCGCTGAGAATACAAAAATTTAAGCCCTAATGTCGATCATTCTTCTGTGTATTTTACAATTCTTTGAAACTGATTTTTAAAATTGGTTCTAATGGGGATTTTCTCTTTAAGAAATGGATACATATAATTCATACAGGAGGGTTTTAATATGAATCCATCATATTAGACAATTTTATTACACTCCAGTGTGATATCAATGGTAAGACTCATACACTCGCCCAATACTGCTGTATTCAGACACTTTACTATGATAGCACCTCAGTTATGGTATGACAACAAATTTGAAAGAAAATGTTTGCGATCTTTTGTGAAAAATTCAATTATTTTGTGTCTGTCAAGTCCAGAGCACAATGTTCATGCTTGCTCTTCAACTCACTGGCAACAAGTGGTAACTTTTTTTGAGTTTAATAGTTGATCCTTTTTCTCATGATGGCAGCCTGTTACATCTGGAAAGACGAGAAGCAGCTTACATGATATAAGGGGGAGAAATTGGGTACCGTTGCACCACCCGTTATCGCCTCCGGGGGGCGATAACAGGGCGCTAATCACTTACTGCCCGGGCGCGGCGAGACTATCGCCTCCCGCTAAATTCGGCGGGAGGATTTCAGCGGCGGTATGGCGCTGCGCCCCGATCTCCTTCGCCCGGAGATCGTGACGTCATCGTCGTGCGCATTGTCCCGGTTGCGCCCTGGACCCGAACTTCGGTTTTGCCCCCTGCAGCATCGCCGGGCAACAACACTGGCCGCTGCAGGAGGCTTTGATCGGGAGGCCGGGCGCTTTGGGGGGCGAAAGTTAAAGGGGAGGTTGCCAAAGTACGTGCCTACATTTTTCAAATGGTTTTGGTCATTTTTTCTTGCTTCTCCTGGGCCACAATCGATCAGCCCGGCACTCTGCTGGAGTGCATGGAGCTGATCGAGTCGAATCGTGGCCGCTAACTGATCCCAATGCAGAGCCTGCAGCGATGGCCCTTCCCTTTAAGGGAGGGAAGGGGCCTCGGAACGCGGCAGCGCTGCACGGCCCAGTGTGCAGCACTGCACAACACCGCCCGCCTGGGTCCTTTAGTGCTCCAGGAAGGAAGTGGAGTGCTAAATCCAATTTCGTGGAAGCTGGAAGTCAGTAGCGTCTAGTGCTAAGTTTCTCAGCTTTCAAAGGTTACCATCCCCAAACGGGGCGATAATGAATTTCTTCCCCAAAGAAAATATTAAATAGCCACTACATTCAGTTTCCATTCAAACTAAATAGAACTCAAAAGCAAGATACTGCAGATGCTGGACATCTGAAATAAAAACAGAAAATGCTGGAAATACTCAGCAGGTCAGGCAGCATCTGTGGAGAGAGTTAACGTTTCAGGTCGATGGCCTTTCATCAGTACCGGAAAAAGTTGGAGATGTAACAGATTTTAAGCAAGTACAAAGGCAAGGAAAGGGGGGAGGGAGGAAAGAACAAAAGGGAAGGTCTGTGTTCGGGTGGAAGGCAGGAGAGATTAACTGACAAACAGGATGATGATGTACGGCGAAAGGAGATGGTAACTGGACAAGTAAAGAAACAAAAGATGGGTCTAGAGGTGTAAATAGGAATATCAGAATCATCAGCAACAGCTGCCATCTGAAAAAACGGGGGCAGAGGTTATGATCTGAAATTGTTGAACTCAATGTTGAGTCCAGAGGCTGTAAAGCGCCTAATAGAAAGATGACGTGCTATTCCTCGAGCTTACGTTGAGCTTCAAACTAAATAGAATGTTCATTATTCCATTGAATATAATTAACTTCATACATACAACTTACGTTTATATAGCACCTATAATACAAAAAGCATCCCAAGATGCTTTATAGAAAATAATGGAATGGATGCTGAGCCATTGTAATTGTATTGAGTAGAGATCCTCTTGGTCAACCTCTAGTTCTTTTCTCTTGTGACTTCCATTTCCATATGTGCTTAGGGATCCTTGGTCAGAATATGACCAATGTAGGTCCACCTTCTCTTCCAGACTGTTATAGACAGTGGTGGTATCTGTGTTCACTGAATTACACTTTCATTCGTCACTTTGTTAAATAATTGGATGTTATAGAGCTGTCACAGGCATCTACACTGGAGGCTGTTGAGCTTTTTTTGGATGGGTTTGTTGGACTGCCACATTTCTGATCCATATAGTACAGCCAGCACACTGCTCTTAAAAATTTTCAACTCTGTTTTTTCTCCAATCACGTTAGCTTTTCTGATGTGAGCTTTGACATCTGACATGCAATCTCCATCGTTTTGCAACACACTGCCTAAGTTCATGTAAAAATGCATGGGTTACAATGCTTCACCTACTAAGTGTATTTCCTTGTCAGAGTCAACATTAACTTTGATGACCTGGGTTTTACGCATCTAATATATAACCCAACATTTCTAGCTGTGTCTGTGAATTAATTTATCTTCTTTTGCATCGCTTCTATATTTTTATTAATGAGGCAGATATCATGTGCAAAGAGTGGGTCACCAAGTTTTAGGTCCCCAATGGTCCATGCAGTGCTGGATTTGATGCCGGGTGAATGTCTCATCACAAAATCAATCACAATGGGATCAGGATGGCTGACTAAAAGGCTTGATCGAAAAATTGAGCTTTGAGAAAGTTTAAAAGCAGAGCAAACTGAGGAGGTGAATGCGTTTAGAGAGTTACAGAGAGTAGGGCTGAAGGCTCAGTAGCCTATGGTGAGGCAAAAGGAGGGGGTACATAAAAGGCGGAGGACTGCAGAGTCCAGAAGGGCATAATAGGCTGGAGGAGTCTGCAGATCTAGGGTCTGTTGAGGCCATGGAGGGATTTAAAGAGGAGGACCAGTATTATAAATTTAATACATTTGGGAGGGGGAGCCAATGCAGTTCAGCAAAGGCAGGGGAAATGGGCAAGTGGATTTTGTTACAAGACAGGATATATGCAGCAGAGATTTGGACAAGTTGGAGTTTATGGAGGTTGCTGGATGGGATCTGAAGCTCAGCTGTGAATAGAATAGGACGACAACCTTTTGCTGGTTAAGGCTGAGTAAGTGATAAGATAGGAGGGTGGTATCAGTGGCAAGGGAGTAGAGTTTATAGCAGGGACTGAAAACCATGGCTTCGGTATTCCAATGTTTGATTAAAGTAAGTGTTGATTTATCCACGACTTGATGTTGGACAGGCGATTTGACAGCATGGAGGCCATTGTAAAGTCAGGAAAGGTAGTGGAGAGGTAGAGCTGGATGTCCTGGGATGGTTATCTGGCTTTTGTGTAAAACTTTCTTTTCCTTTCCCCTCTAACTTATTCGTGTCATCACCTGATCACTACTACGTAGATCTCGCCATCTTCAATGTTAACCTGATTTTCTGAGCAGGTGGCAAGGGCACCTGCCTGAAGCTGTGGGGTTCCTTCTTTAAATCTGTATATCGGGGCCCCAACAATGACATCGGGGCCTGACTCCAATTTTAACTTTGGCCTGAGCAGGTGAAGACAGCAGGAAGAGGATGATGGATCTGAAGAGGCCATTTAAAATAAGATTTTTACTTTCCTTGTGGGGCAGGAGGAGCAGAGAGTGCTCCCCTGACAGAGGCTCCGCCCCAACTCTTCCCTCCTGTGAGGCCATCCCGAAACCTTCTCCCCGTGAATTACTTTCTTGCTGGCAAGCCTCTCTTTGGTGCCAGAGGGTGGCTTCCTGCCATCCAAACTTCCACTCCCGCCCACCGGCTAGCTGCTGCTTCCCGCACGTTTCAGCCTCAGCAGTTAAAATGTCCCGTGCCTCATGGCACCAGAGTTGGGGGTGTGGGGGTTTGATACTCACTCCACTGTCCACCTACATCCCATTCCAGGTTAAAATCGGGGCTGTATTTACCTCAAAATGTTTTAATTATGAGTCGCACGTTTTCCATTTGTTCATTTTTATAATGTGCCTGAGTTAGCACTGCCCCTCTCTGAGTCCATCTGTCCCCATTAAAGATATATTTGTTTCTCCTAAAATGTATTTCTGCTACTTTTCAATTTTCTGAGTTTATTTTGCACTTTCTAGTTGTTTCCAATATTTTTTATGTCTATTCTCCTCTCTCAAATTCTCCGGACTTCTGTTTTTACTGCAACCAGTGCTGCTTGTAAGATACGCAAGGTTATATTCCAGTATCAATCCATCCTGATATGTATTGTTGTGTTTCCTCTATTTAAATATAGTTACTTTTTTTAAAAATCCAGTACAAGACATGAATTCAGTCGCAAGCTGTCATAAGAAATGTACTGTAGAATCCAGCGGGGTCAATTCTGGACCTTGTGCTTGCCCGACAGCACATACCTGGAAATTCAGGTGCGATTCTGTCATGAATTTATATGGTCAGAAAATCATGCACAGTCCATAGCCAAATTTCTGATATGAGCTGCTGGATGGTGAGGTTCCCCGCCCGTCAAAAAATGACCCTTCAGAATGAAACATACTAAGTTACACGTATTATAACGTCACTATAAGACATTTTTACTTTTGCATTTGCTGCTGTTAAAATGCTGCCATGAATAGAAAAAAAGGCAGGGGTCAGGGTTAAAGATCAACAGCCACCAGACTGAGGTCACTAAACCATTACATGCCTCTCAGTCTTACTTAATTAAAGACGTTACACCCTGTCAACAGGAAGAGTAAGATTATTTCTGCACCACATGGGAGAAGCACTGAGGCCGCTGGGTTACTATACATGCTTTTAGGGCAAATCAATTCATTCTATCTCACGGGATTAGCATGATAGTAGACCTGATTTTTTTTTTCCTTTTCTTTGGCCTTGCGTCTAACTTGAGATTTTGATCCCAGAAGTGAGGGCAATTGGCTAAAGCAGTGGCCAGTCCAAATTCATCCAGGGTGTATCCAGCCTCCCCTGAGGAACAGCATGAGGCTCACAATGGGAGAAACAGCAGTCCAGACACTTTTATTAATGGAAATCTTTAATTTAAACATGTAACTAAGAGAGATAAGGTCTAGAATCACTTATCAGCGACACAAACAGAAAAGGCATCATTGCATTAAGTGAAATATACATGTTTTCTAATTTCTCTGCTGGGCAGGAAATGGTACTTTAGGTCAAAATCTGTTTATTGGCCCAATTCATGCCATTGCTATTAGTCTAACTCAAATACTGCTGAATGCTGATATTTTGCAAAGTAAAATGTGTCAGTTCTATTAAATTATTGCACTACAGTATATGGAAACAGCAGTTTTGCACAAATGCTCATCTCATCACTTTAAATGCTTGAATACATTAATCTCTTCTCAAACCTATTCTCTGATGAAAATGAGTCCAGTTCTGTGAGTCCCTCTTCATAACTTAGAGTTCTATGCACTGGGAAGATGCTGCTCAGTCTCCACCGATTCCTCTCCAATGAATCAATATCCCACTAAAAAAAAAGGCTGACCCGTACATTGTCTGAGAATGTATTTTTCAAAGACTGGTGCCCAAGTCATTAAATAACAGGGTTAATTTATGATTTAGTACTCCTGGCACAGAGATTCGCACAGCAGGAACACATATTGGGAACTTGGGTGCGAGTTAGCACCTAAATTGTGATGAATTGGTTGCTCTGACCGCCACTCTCAAATTTTTGATAAGTGAGTCACTCTTGCAAAGCTCTGCATCGGGAGTCTTGAAATTAAAATGTAATCATAAATCTATTAAAACTTTCTGAATAATGATTTGCACTAGTGATATGGTCATGTTAGCCTACATTACGCACAACTGATATTTTTATACATTTCAAACATGTAGGGGGAAAAATTCGGTTGCTTTGCGCCTCCTGTTAGCACCCTAAGAGGGCGCCAATGGGGTGCAAAGCAACTAGCGCCCGGGCGCGGTAATGTTTTTTGCTGCTCGCGAAATTGACAAGACATTTTGTGGTGGAGCTAAACACTACCGCTATGATCTCCTATGCCCGCAGATTGTGACGTCAGTCGAGTGTGCAACGCCCCAGACCGGATATTGAGTGGCGCTCCCTGCCTTTCCGCCTGCCGCTAGCAACGACAGGTTGAGGGGAACGTTTTGCAGTCGGGAAGGGACTGGGGGAGTGCTATTTAAAGGCGGCCGCTTCCTGCCTTTTTTTGTCAGCTACATTTTTGCACCACGCATTCTGGGAGAGAGAGAGAGAGAGACTTCTGGAGAGATTCAACGCTGTGTGAAGGAGTTTTGGGTACTGAGCAGCACTTTTCAGGTTCATTTTGATTTGACCTTCCTTGCATCGATTTAGAAGAGATTATGGGGGCTGCACTCTGTGCTCTTTCCCTGGGCCTCTCCAATGTTCTTTCCAGCAGAATTGATGTACAGGTCTCTCCAGGCCGAGATTCAAGGCTGCAATGAGCAGGGTGTGGATGGAGAGCAAGATCGACCCTCCGCTTTAAGAACTGGCCGGCGCCAGTGTGTCTGTGTTCCATTGCTGACTGACATCACATGAGCTTCGCCAGCGCTCTGAGGTAGCGCCTCACTCCTCGGCCTTAGCGCCTTAAGAAAGGTGTGTAGCACCTGATTTAGCATTCCAATCACTTCCAGGGGCGATAGAAGCCAAGTTTGCAGTCAGAGGTGATAATTAGCGCCGGGCGCTAAACTTTGCGCCCGGACGATAATTGTGCCCCAAACAAGGCGATACCGAATTTCTCCCCCGTAAAAAGTTATTTATGAAAATTGGAGGATTCAGTGCATATGAGGTGTAATTCTGTGAGCTCGCACTTCCATGGCAGCGCAAATCGAAGATTCAGGGTTACAATGTTGTAGTCCTATCTCCAACCCTCAAGGGCATATAAGGTAGCCAAATCTAGTGGGAGGATAGAGGATTGGGAAAACTTTAAAAGACAGCAAAAAATAACAAAAAGATTGATTAAGAATGGGAAGATAGATTATGAAAGTAAATTAGCAAAAAATATAAAAACAGATAGTAAGAGCTTTTATAGTTATATAAAAAGAAAAAGGGTGGCTAAAGTAAATGTTGGTCCCTTAGAGGATGAGACTGGGAAATTAATGGTGGGAAATATGGAGATGGCAAAAACACTGAATGAATATTTTGTATCAGTCTTTACAGCAGAAGACACTAAGAATATCCCAACACTGGACAAACAGGGGGCTAAAGGGGGGGAGGAGCTAAACACGATCAAAATCACTAAGGAAGTGGTACTCGGTAAAATAATGGGACTCAAGGCGGATAAATCACCTGGACCTGATGGCTTACATCCTAGGGTCTTGAGGGAAGTGGCGGTAGGGATTGTGGATGCATTGGTAATAATTTTCCAAAACTCCCTGGACTCGGCAAAGGTCCCGGCAGACTGGAAAACTGCTAATGTAACACCCTTATTTAAAAAGGGCAATAGACAGAAGGCTGGAAACTATAGACCGGTTAGCCTAACATCTGTGGTAGGTAAAATTTTGGAGTCCATTATTAAGGAGACAGTAAGAGGACATTTGGATAATCATAATTTAATAGGACAAAGTCAGCATGGTTTTATGAAGGGGAAGTCATGTTTGACAAATTTGCTGGAGTTCTTTGAGGAAGTAAGATATAGGGTGGATAAAGGGGAACCAGTGGACGTAGTGTATTTAGACTTCCAAAAGGCATTTGACAAGGTGCCACACAAAAGATTATTGCTTAAGATAAAAAATCACGGGATTGGGGGTAATATTCTGGCATGGATAGAGGATTGGCTATCTAACAGAAGGCAGAGAGTTGGGATAAATGGTTCATTCTCAGACTGGCAATCAGTAACTAGTGGTGTTCCGCAGGGGTCAGTGCTGGGTCCCCAACTCTTTACAATCTATATTAACGATTTGGTGGAGGGGACCGAGTGTAACATATCAAAGTTTGCAGATGATACTAAGATGGGAGGGAAAGTAGTGAGTGAGGAGGACATAAAAAACCTGCAAGGGGACATAGACAGGCTAAGTAAGTGGGCAGAGATTTGGCAGATGGAATACAATACTGGAAAGTGTGAGGTTATGCACTTTGGCAGGAAAAATCATAGAGCAAGTTATTATCTTAATGGCAAGAAACTGGAAAGTACTGAAGTACAAAGGGATCTGGGGGTCCTGGTGCACGAAACTCAAAAGGTTAGTGTGCAGGTGCAGCAAGTGATTAAGAAGGCCAATGGAATGTTGGCTTTCATTGCTAGGGGGATAGAATATAAAAATAGGGAGGTATTGCTTCAGTTGTACAAGGTATTGGTGAGACCGCACCTGGAATACTGCATACAGTTTTGGTGTCCATACTTAAGAAAGGACATACTTGCTCTCGAGTCAGTACAAAGAAGGTTCACTCGGTTAATCCCGGGGATGAGGGGATGGACATATGAGGAGAGGTTGAGTAGATTGGGACTCTACTCATTGGAGTTCAGAAGAATGAGAGGCGATCTTATTGAAACATACAAGATTGTGAAGGGGTTGGATCGGGTGGATGCGGGGAGGATGTTCCCGATGATGGGTGAAACTAGAACTAGGGGGCATAGTCTTAGAATAAGGGGCTGCTCTTTCAAAACTGAGATGAGGAGGAACTACTTCACTCAGAGGGTGGTAGGTCCATAGAATATGCTGCCCCAAAAAGCTGTAGAAGCTACATCATTACATAAATTTAAAACAGAAATAGACAGTTTCCTAGAAGTAAAGGGAATTAAGGGTTACGGGGAGCGGGCAGGAATTTGGACATGAGTCTAGGTTCGGATCGGTCATGGCCCTGTGGGTAGCGGAGCGGGCCCAGGGGCCGTGTAGCCTGATCCTGCTCCTATTTCGTGTGTCTAATTCTGTTAGATTCAGGAGATGGTTCTGTGATAGAGGATTGGCGGTTAGGATCAGATCAGCCATGATCTTATTGAATGGCGGAGCAGGCTCGAGGGGCCGATTGGCCTACTCCTGCTCCTATTTCTTATGTTCTTATGTAATCCATTCAAATGCGATTTCCATGTTAGAAGTGCAGAATTGCAGAATCACTTCTGCGGTCTCTTCTTCCCCAACAAGGTGCAAAAGTAGGATCTGTCTCCATTCAGTACCAAACTTTTTTTGGTAGGACATCTCCATTCTTGTCCACTTTTTTCTTAGGCCTTGATTAAAGGTTGTTTTTAATTGTGCCATTCCATGTCAGAATTGTGCCATTCCATATTCAGCCTTAATGGCTAGCAGCTATAAGTAATTTATTATTGGACCACATATTATCCTTTCATTCTTTAAAACATTTTAGTTTGTGCACACTTTAAGCTGACTACAGGCTGTCTACAAAGCAACTTCATCCCACCACAGGCCCTGAGATGCTAACTTTGGATTGTTTCATATCGTATCATTCCAGTCCTCTTTATCTCTGACTGCGACAGGTCTTGTCTAATCTCTGCCATTTCTCTGTAACCCGAATTTCCTTTCTATTCATTCGGGTCTGCATTTGGCTGCTGCTCAGGCTTGAGTCCATTACTTCCATCTCCCCTTTTGTTTTCTCTCAGCCCTTCTCATGCCCTTGTCCCCACTCGCCTCCCCTTTCTATCACCCAGTCATACTAACTTTCATTTCTCCCCTCTCAGGTATTTTGTCCCTTCCCACTCCCAACCCCAACCCATCATGTTCCTCTTGTCTTACCCTCCTGCTGCTGTCTCAGGCATGAATCCCCTTAAATAAGCACACAGTCTTTCTCAGCATTCTCCCATTGCTGTCTCTTTACGACCAACAGCCCCAACCTCTCTTCTCAGTGACCGCTAACCTCATGAACCTCCTTCCCATTCCACTCATCACATCAATCACCGCCCCTTTGAACTCTGCAGTGGATCAACAATCATCGTGCCCCTCCACAATTCTCTCCAGAATGTTTGTTTGCTTATGAACAAAGCAATTGCCATCCACGGCCTTATTCTGGATGACTGTTTTGACATCATTGCTTTGACTGAAACTAGGCTCGTGGGTGGTGACACCTTGCCTCTCATCAAAGCCTCTTTTCCAGGCTTTACTTTCTACCACTTCCCCTGCCTAAACCGCCACAGTGAGACTGTGGTCCTTATCACCAAGTCACACCTTGGTCTTTTCCCCAACAACTCCAGCACCTTCTCCTTTGAGCACCTCAATCTGTTCCAACCTTCATTGCTCCTTCAAAGTATACTTCTTGGCTACCACCCTCAAAGCTTCACCCTGAGCTTCCCTGCAAGATATCCTTCCTCAGCCTCTGCACTGAGCGACTCTTCATCCTCTGTGATTTAAATCTCCATTTTAACTCCATTTCAGATGTTTGAAGGCGTTGTAGACTTCTTATGAACTATACTTTCAGACAATACCCATAGTCCCAAAGATATCATACATTTACTTGATCCCGTTGATTAAAGACCCTTGAGAATATCTTCATGATTCAAAATTAAAATATTGTGAGTCAAGCCTGGGAAAGTTGTAATTGCAATAGAATACAAGTAGATCTCTGGTGGCACTGCTCAATGTTAGTCAGCTCCCGGAGTGCGGTTTCTCAAGTTTACCACGACCATGCTTTGAAGTCTTGGATAGATGCTTAACCTTTCCTGTTATTGCTTACTAAATGCCAGAGCCTGTGCTGCTTCAGAGGGTCATTTATTGAATTGGCACAATGCCATCTAGGAGTTGGAATTCCAGCCACTTGGGACCTACAGTGGTGATCTGATACAATACAAGTGATAGTGATCACTAATGCTTAAAAGGGATATTAGGCAGAACATGACCCTAACAACAAGGAACCGTGAAATAAGGCTTAACTGACTACTTGCAATGTAAAAAGTAATGTGAACCTGGATTAGGGTGATTTTTTTTCCCCCTTGGTCTTACCTTTAAGGGGACAAATATGTTTGCTCCAAAATCTGCAGGCTTTAATCGTGGTGTAACCACTAGGATTGCACTGACTGGTACTCTCCAGTGCTGACCCTATCCAATTTTGAGGTCATTGAGGGCACCTAATGAGTATGGTACTGGTCGGTGCCCATGGGTGCATCTCTGGCACTTGTCTGCCCCATGTTGATTGGAAATCTGTAACTGGCTGCCAACAGAGTGGGTTGGCGGTGCCCAGCCACCACTGCATCCCACCCCCCCAGCCCGAAGACTCCATGGAGTTCCTTTTTGACCCCCTGTGTAAAGGGCCCGATCTAGTTTAAAAAAAAGTTTTCCTATATTTTCTGGGCCCCATGCTACTTCCTTGTCTGGGACCCCTGAGTGGGACCAAATTGCAATCTTCTGGTGACAGTACACCTCAACTTGGCATAATGACCAGTTTTATACATGGGAAATGGAGCTCCCACCAGAATCTCTGCTCTGTCCTCTTTGCATAATTTTCCTTGTAAGAGCCAGGCAGAGGTTCTGGCACTAATAAGGCAGGATATGAACTCCCAGAGTCAGCAGGGACCCAGTGTATCCACGTCCCTGCCTGTTTCTGGGACGATCTGCTGGATTCCCCCAGAGCTGTGATGGAAGTCCGGTGGACCTCATGAAGAAGTTTCAAGCTGTTATTTTTAAGAGTATAAAGGGGTTGAGTGTGCAACTGCCATGGCAGCTGCATGCAAAGGGAAGTATTTTTGTTGATATTTGTTCTGGGATCTAATTGTTATCTGGTTGTACAGGGCAGTTAAAGGGATAGTGATCCTTACAATCTGATTCGTTCAATTCTGGAATGTGAGTATTTGAAGAGTCAGTGGTCTCTGGTTCTATGATCTGATTGGTGGAAGAGAAGAATCTCTACAACACTATGAGGTAACAATCATACAGACACAAATGTTTTAATAGTACATGGATAGTAGGTAGTACATGGAAAATAAGCACGTGTGTTTAGAAAGGGACTCATTACTGCCTGACCCTTAGAGGTAAGTACAACAAAAAAATGGAACAATTTGGAAAAGAAAGTGAATATGCAAATATTTTTCATGGCTCAACATATTCACACATATTGTTGAATAAAAAGTGTGAAGACCTTGAAAGTAGTCAATGTATTTACCTAAGATAATGCTTGTGAAAAATAGTACTTTCTACAAATTTATGGACATCTGCAAAGCAGTTTCTTTAAAAGGAATGGAACACAAAGACTCTATGGACTGTGAATATTTTGTTTTATCTGCTGTACAGTAAGTTAAACTTCACACAGTCATCGCTGTCTTATCATTTCTTTGGAAATGCTGCAGTGACTTGTCCATATACTTTATCCATTGAGTTATTCTAAGCAATCATGACATTCAATTGAAACTAAACTAAACTTCAATTTTTGTTATCAGCTATTGCGGAGAATTTTATATTATCTTTCATCTGCAAGTACATTGCATTTTATCCGCCGCAGCATATTAATGCACAACACATTTCACGGACATCTGAATTTAAATTTAGGTACTTCCACCATCCCATCCTGCCTTCCAACACACACAACATACTATGAATGCTTATACAGTGTTTTCTTTATTTATCTGCCATGCAAAAAAACTTTAAGCAGGTTGTTGTGCACAGCAGTTTTGACACACACAGAAAGCACTGATATAAATCCACTAAAGCAATCTATCTTGCTTTGATAAGTTTAAAAACTAGTTGAAAATTTAAAGTGATGATTTGTCAGACACTAAGAAGGATGTGCAAATTTGTGTGAGGACCTAAAGTCAAGGCAGATTACCTCAGTAAGAGTACAGCTGCCAGCTGTGACAGTGACACAAGGCCCTAGTGTTCTTGAAATCTCCACTTCCTGCAAAAAACCCTAGCTCTTCCAGCTCATCAATTATTCAGCTAGTTCTGTGCATGGCTATTTATTTAGGAGATAATTCTAACTGGCCAAGAGCTGAAAACGTGCCAAAGACACCTTGTTTTCAAGCTCTGGGTCTTGGTAATCATTTTCCATTTTTCACACTAAATTTGTACATAGTACCATTGTATTTCAAAGCACAAAGCAAAGTAAATGCATTTGCACCATGACCTTCATTCCTTTGAAGTAATCCGAGGGTACTACTAATGCATTTTTAAAGCTCTGCTTGCAGTCTCTCTCAGTAAATAAATATGGAATGAGATTTAAAATGAGCCAATGAATGTTAGTTTCTACATTATTCTTGGAGTATAGCAGCACAAACGAGTAATGAACACTGTATTTTCTTGTTCTCTGTGGATAATTTGAAGCCAAGATCTCATTTCACCAAATGGTTTTAAACACTGTTACACACACTTCTGTTCACACGGGAAGAAAGACAATTCATGACCTCAAAGATTTGCAGCAGTAGATGTTTTAAGGGTAAATTTTACGCTTTGGTGTTCCTGGAGCAGAGCCACGCTCATTGACATTGCATATTTGGAAATTTTGCACCCACAGCCCTCATCATGAGCTGCAGGTGCGTAATTTCCCAATTTGTGCCCTCTGTAGTCGCGAGAAACTTACCCTATAAGATTTTGAGAGCTGGGAAATTTACTAAAAATTTGAAAGGTTATTTATCAAAGTTGGGAATTTTGAAAAAAGACATCTTAGTCACTAAAGACGCATTCCATTATTTAAGAAATTTCTCCCCTTTCCACAACTTGCTATAGACAGAGCTAAGCAACCCCACAACCAATGGTTCAGACCAAAGCTCTGCAGTCCTACTACATCCAGTTATGAATGGTGTTGGACAATTAAGCAAGCAATGGGAGGAGGAGGCTCCGTGAACATTCCCATTCTCAATGATAGCAGAGACCAGCAAGTGAATAATAAAGAGAAGGGTGAAGCATTTGCAAGAACTTTGAGCCAGAAGTGTCAAGTGGACGATCCTTCTCGGCCTTCTTCTGAGATCCCCACCATCACACAGATGCCAGTCTTCAGCCAATTCGATTCACTATATGTGACACCGAGAAAGGGCTGAACACACTGGACACAGCAAAGGCTATGGGCCCTGACAACATCCCGGCCATAGTGTTGAAGACCTGTGCTCCAAAACTAGCCATGACCCTAGCCAAGCTGTTCCACTACAGCTACAACTCTAGCATCTACCCAACAATGTTGAAAATTGTCTAGGAATGTCCTATTCACAAAAAAAGGTCAAATTCAACCCATCTAATAACCACTCTATCAGCCTACTCCCAATCATCGGCAAAGTGATGGAAGAAGTCGTCAACAGTGCTATCAAGCGGTACTTACTCACCATTAATCTGCTCACCGATGCTCAGTTTGGGTTCTACCAGACCTCATTACAGCCTTGGTCCAAACATGGAAACAGAAGCTGAATTCCACAGACGATGTGGAGAGTGACTATCCCTTGACATCAAGGAAGCACTCAACCGAGTTGCATCAAGGAGCTCTTGTAAAACTGAAATCAATGGAGAGCAGGGGGAAAACTCTGCAGTGGCTGAAGTCATAGCTGGCACAAAGGACGATGGCTTTAGTTGTTTGGAGTCATACCTGGCAAAAAGGATGATGGCTTTGGTTACTGGAGGCCAATCATATCAACCCCTGGACATCGCTGCAGGAGTTCATCTGTGCAGCGTCCGAGGCCCGACTATCTTCAGCTGCTTCATCAATGACCTTCCTTCCCTAATAAGGTCAGAAGTGGGACTGTTCGCTGATGATTGCTCAGTGTTCAGTTCCCTCCGCAATTCCTTAGATAATGAAGCAGTCCAACGTCCTGGCTTGGGTTGATAAGTGGCAAGTAACATTGGCATGCATAAGTCCTAGGTAATGATCATCTTTAACAAGAGAGAGCCTAACCACATTCCCATGACATTCAATGGCATTGCCATTGCCGAGTCCCCTGCAATCAACATCCTGGAGTCATCAATGACCAGACACTCAACTGGACCGGCCACATAAATGCCGTGGTTACAAGAGCAGGTCAGGGGTTGGGTATTCAGTGGTGAGCGGCTCACCTCCCGAGTCTCCATCATCTCCAAGGCACAAGTCAGAAGTGTAATGGAATACTCTCCACTTGCCTGGATGAGTGCAGCTGCAAGAAGCCTGACACCATCCAGGACAAAGCAATCTGCTCTTCACCACCTTGAACACTAGCCTAAACATCCAACCCCTCCAGCGTACCATGTCTGCAGTGTGTACTATCTACAAGATTCACTGCAACAACTCTTCAAGGCTTCTTCGGCAGCACCTTCCAAATCCACAACCTCCATTACCTAGAAGTACTAGGGCAGCAAGAGCACAGGAACACCATCACATCCAGGTTCCCCTCCAAGTCACACATCATTTTGACTTGGACATATTTCCCAGTTCCTTCATTGTTGCTGAGTCAAAATCCTAGAACTTCCAACCTAACAGCATTGTCGGAGCACTTTCACCACACAGAATGAAGCGGTTGAAGGAGGCCCACCATCACCTTCTCAACTAGGAATGGGCAATAAATGACGGACTTGCTAGCAACAGCCACAGTCCGAGAATGAATAAAAAACTTTGATATTACCCATAGCTCTAAAAGCAATAATGTGTTTGTCAAAGTGGAAGCTGTTCCTTCCCAAGACTTCAAAATGACAGCGGATGTTGTCTTGGCTACAGGTATAAGGCTGCTTGCCTTTGATCAGAAAACTATTAAGTTCAAGGGTCTTTGAACCAGGTGTGACTTGAACGTGTCTAATGCTAATTGAGCTTTGAATTTAATCAAATGTCTAAATCCAGACCATGTATATTTATGGTCCTTCATAACTTTGTGTTTATAGGTTGTAACTATCAATGGCATTGTTCATCTGATTATCTTTGTTTGACAGACTAAATTTCAAAGCAAGTACTGATCTAGTTATGGCAGGCGGTATTAAATATTCCAGGTAGTATTTGAAGTAATTTTTCCTGGTATCCTAGCCAATATTCCTCCAGTAACAAATAGTAGGAAAAACAGATTAACTGTGTGTGGGTTCTTGCTTTGCAGAAAATGGCTGCCGTGCTTGTCTGTAGCACAACATTGACTGCACTTCAAGTTGTTTCTACACTAAAAAACTGAATTAAGTAGTAGTTTGAATTAAACGACCTAAGTAACAAAAAGTCAGAATTTACTGCTAAAAAAGGAAGTAGTGTGGCGGAGCCACTGAATGCCTCTGGGCAACTGTACATAATTCCCTTTAACGATGTTCTAACACCAGCCTAAAGCCTGTACCATTGTGTTAGACATTACTTTGTTTGTATATAGTGTTTGTATGCACGGGGCGTGGCCCCTTTAAGAGCGTGGGAAAACGCGGGCAAACGCGATGACGTCACGTCGCAAACCACGTGACTGCCCAGGCAGTCCTCGTGGAATCTCCATCTTGTTAAGACCTGTTTTCGTGGCTCTCCTGTATCAATCTCATCAAACTGTTTGAACTCGTTTAGTTTTACATTAAAGACCTGTTTGAGTGATCTCCTGAGTCGACCTCAGTTATTAGTCAATTCCTACATTGGTGACCCCGTTTTTTGTGAACGTTTTTCACAAAAAGGACACAGCATGGAGGCCAACGCCGTTTCGCTGAAGCTACCGCAGTTCTGGGAGCAGCAAGCGACCTCGTGGTTCATTCAGGTCGAGGCCCAATTTGCCCTGAGGGACATCGCTGCGGATCAGACCAAATATCTCTATGTGGTCTCCACACTCGACAGCTCTACCGCCTCGCGGATCGTCAGCCTCCTCGATGACCCTCCAACGGAGCGCAAGTATGAAACCCTCAAGGTGCGGTTGCTGTAAGTTTTCGGGCTCACTAAAGCGGAGCGCGCCCGTCGATTGCTCGCTATGCCCGGGCTCGGGGACTCCAAGCCTTTGGAGTTAATGAGCCAAATGCTCACACTCCTTGGCTCCGAACCGGAATGCTTCCTATTCAGGGAAATATTCCTCAGCGAGCTACCAGAACAGGTGCAAGCCGCCCTGGCCAGATCCGAAGTTGAGGACTGCGCAGCACTCGCGGCAGAGGCGGACAAAATTTTTGCGGTTACTCAGCAGTACTGCGCCGCCACGAGGCGCCCATCCCCCACAGATGCCGACCCAGCTCGTCAGCCTGCTGGGCTGTGTTTCTACCACGCGCAGTTCGGCGCGAAAGCAAGACGTTGCCGCCCTCCCTGCAGCTTCCCCCCAAAAAAACCAACTACGACCACCGAGGAACGGGTCTAACGGGCGGCCCGCGGCCGCGATGGCGATCGGCAACGCGGGCAAGTTGCTGTTTATCACCGATACGCTCTCCGGTCGTCGTTTTCTGTGCGACACCGGGGCGCAGTGCAGCATATTACCCGCGTCCGCCCTCGATGTGCAGACGGGGAATCACGGCCCCGCCCTTGAAGCGGCCAATGGCGGAGCGAATCGGACTTTCGGCAGACGGCGGGTGCAGCTGTGTTTCGGGGGCCAACGTTTTTACTGGGAGTTTGTGACGGCCAAGGTTTCGCAACCCATTCTCGGCGCGGATTTCCTGTGCACCAACAGCCTCCTGGTTGACGTGAGGAACCGGCAGTTGATCAACGCTGCAACTTTTCATTCTATCCCTTGTTACCGCAGTAACACTACGTCGCGCACCGTCGCCTGTGTTTTTCCGGCTCCGGATGAGTTCGCTCGCCTGCTCGGAGAATTCCCCGACCTGACCAGACCCACGTTCTCCTCCACAGCCACGAAACATGGTGTGGAACACCACATCACCACCAACGGCCCCCCGGTCTACGCGCGGGCCCGGCGCCTGGAACCTGGCAAACTGGCGGTCGCAAAAGCGGAGTTCGCGACCATGGAACGGTTAGGGATTATTCGCCGGTCGAATAGTCCCTGGTCTTCACCCCTCCACATCGTCCCGAAGCCTGGCGGCGGATGGCGGCCCTGCGGCGACTATCGACACCTAAACGACGCCACCACTCCTGATCGGTACCCGATCCCCCACATCCAGGATTTCTCCGCCAATTTGGCAGGGAACACTGTCTTCTCGAAAGTCGACCTCATCCAGGGCTACCACCAGGTCCTCGTTCATCCCCAAGACGTCTAGAAGACTGCAGTCATCAGCCCATTCGGCCTTTTCGAGTTTTTAAGAATGCCGTTTGGGTTAAAGAACGCCGCCCAGGCTTTCCAGCGCCTGATGGACTCCGTGCTGCGGGACCTCAAGTTCCTCTTCGTCTGACCTGGACGATATTCTCATTGCCAGTCCCACTAAAGAAGAGCACATCTTTCACCTTCGCACTCTTTTTCGACGCCTCAGCCAACACGGCCTGATTATCAACCCGGCCAAGTGTCAGTTTGGCCTGCAACAAATTGATTTCCTGGGGCATCGCATCACTTCAGAGGGAGCGGTTCCTTTACAAGCGAAGGTAGAGGCGGTGACGTCCTTTCCACGCCCGCAAACCATTAAGGCCCTGCAGGAATTCCTAGGCATGGTAAATTTTTACCACCGTTTCGTGCCTAAGGCAGCACTACTCATGCAGCCCCTGTACGAGGCCCTCAAGGGCAAGACTGGCAAAGATACGGTAGACTGGACGGTTGACATGGCCCGGGCGTTCGCTGACACCAAAAGCGCCTTGGCCAATGCGACTATGCTGGCGCACCCGCTGCCAGGAGCCACCATCACCCTCACCACCGACGCATCAGACTACGCAATCGGCGCCGTGCAAGAGCAGTGGGTGAACGGGACGTGGCAGCCGTTGGCATTCTTCAGCCATCAACTACGGCGGAACGAGAGTGCGTATAGCACGTTCGACCGGGAGTTGCTAGCTCTTTTTCTGGCCATCCGCCATTTTCGCTTCCTCCTGGAAGGACGTCCCTTCACCGCCTTCGTGGACCATAAGCCGCTCACCTTCGCCATGGCCAAGACCGCCGAACCGTGGTCATCCCGACAGCAACGTCAACTGACCTACATATCCGAGTTCACCACGGATATACAGCACGTGGCCGGTAAGGACAACCTGGTGGCCGACTGCCTCTCCCGCGCGACCGTCAATACGGTTCATTTAGGCATCGATTACGCCCTCATGGCAGCGGATCAAGCCTCGGACACAGAAGTCCAGGCCTACAGAACCACCGTCACTGGCCTCCAGTTGGCCGATGTCAAGTTCCATGCGGCAGGTACCACGCTCTTGTGTGACGTCTCCGTACGGGACCTTCGCCCTGGCATACCGGCCGTCTGGCGCTGCAAAGTGTTCGACGCCATACATGGGTTGTCACACCCAGGAATGAAGGCCTCTCAGAAGCTGATGTCAGCGAAATTCGTATGGCACGGCATGCACAAGGATGTCTGCGACTGGACCAACACCTGCGTGGTCTGCCAAAAAGCTAAAGTACAGCGTCACATCAAAGCTCCGTTGGCCGCCTTCACAGTTCCGGAGCGACGGTTTGACCATGTCAATGTGGACCCGGTGGGTCCACTCCCACCCTCCCATGGTTTTTCACACATCCTGACCATGGTTGACCGCACCACCAGATGGCCAGAGGCGGTTCCCCTATCATCCATTACTTCGGCGGACGTGGCCAGGGCGTTCATTTCCAACTGGGTCGCCCGTTTCGGAGTGCCCGCTGATATTTCTTCAGACAGGGGACCACAGTTTTCCTCTGAACTCTGGAATGCAGTGGCCCAAGGACTCGGTGTCAAATTACACCGCACCACAGCCTACCACCCACAGGCGAATGGTCTCTGTGAACGTTTCCACCAGTCACTGAAAGCCGCCCTGAGGGCCAGCCTCCAGGACGCTGGATGGGCAGACAAGCTACCGTGGGTCCTATTGGGCCTTCGCACGGCCCCCAAAGAAGATCTTCACTCGTCATCCGCGGAGCTGGCGTACGGTCAACCACTACGAGTCCCAGGGGATTTCCTACCAGAATCGACGAAGCCTTGGTCCGCGTCTGACCAACTTACTAGTCACCGAGAGGTGGCCAGATGTTTCGCACCGGTGCCCATTTCGCACCACGGGCTGCAGAGTTCGCACGTTCCAACGGAGCTTCACAAGGCAGAATACATCTTTATTCGCCACGATGCTCATCGGGATCCACTCAAGGCCCCATATACTGGTCCCTTCCGCGTGTTGGAGGCAGGGGACAAAACCTTCAAGGTAGATGTCGGTGGTAAACCAGACCACATTTCAGTCGATCGATTAAAACCGGCACATCTGGACCTCGACTGCCCCGTCGTGACAGCACAACCACCGAGACGAGGTCGGCCACCCACCGCCGTTACGGCAGACCAAGCGCAACCGCCCGCCAGACCACCAGCCGCCCACACCTCAGGAGTACAGGAGTCGTTCCGACAGGCTCATCAGACCCCCTCACCGTTTGACTTTGTCCGTTAAAGCGAATTCTGGGGGCGCGCATGTGGCGGAGCCACTGAATGACTCTGGGCAACTGTACATAATTCCCTTTAACGATGTTCTAACACCAGCCTAAGCCTGTACCATTGTGTTAGACATTACTTTGTTTGTATATAGTGTTTGTATGCACGGGGCGTGGCCCCTTTAAGAGCGTGGGAAAACGCGGGCAAACGCGATGACGTCACGTCGCAAACCACGTGACTGCCCAGGCAGTCCTCGTGGAATCTCCATCTTGTTAAGGCCTGTTTTCGTGGCTCTCCTGTATCGATCTCATCAAACTGTTTGAACTCGTTTAGTTTTACATTAAAGACCTGTTTGAGTGATCTCCTGAGTCGACCTCAGTTATTAGTTAGGAATTCATCAATTCCTACAGTAGCAGACAATTTGAATTCAGTGACTTTGAATTAAGAGGAATAGAGAGTTATGCATTATAAATTAAATACTTTGGGACATATCTGAGAGAGGTGATAAGATTTTACATAAATTGAAGTTTTTGTTGCCATCCAGTAAGTCTTTGCAAATTTCCTGCAAAATATTTAGCGATCCACAGACCCAACTTTCATATTGTTTCATACTCAATTAATTCACTGACTTCTGTATTCATCTTTTATAAAAGCAATATATCTAGTGCACTTTTTTGTCACACTTATCGATGTGCAGTTTTTTTTCTGGCACGCTTCAAAAAAAGTATTTAAAAACAAAGCAAAAAAAGCCAATCCTTTGTGATATACAAAGACACATCCCCACAAAACAGTAAATGCCTTATTTAGATAGGAGTCAGAGGGGTAGAATTTCATCTTTAGTTCCTGAGCATAAAGCATCTCATGGATGTAGTGCAGAGAGGATAATCCGGCAGTGAGGATCGCACATCTGTGCTCATTACGGACACGTGGGGAGCAATCTTCAACTGCCGGACACCCGCTTCTCGCCTGGGAAAATGGACAGCCAATAGTTGAAAACTGGGGTGGGAGCATCTTGGCTGCCCCAATGACAGCCAACAACAACAACTTGCATTTAGATAGTGCCTTTAACGTAGTAAACTGTCCCAAGGTGCTTCACAGCAGCCTGTAAATGTGAGGTTGCTTACATATTCAAATTGGGGAGCTAAGTTGGTTGTAGAACCTCATTTGCAATTTTCAGGTGAAAATGGGTGGAGCGTGTGCTGCACATGCTCTGGCTTTTGTACCAGGTGGTGAGAGGCTAAGCCAGCGGTCCTTAAAGTGGGTGCTCAAGAAAAGATACAATAATTTCTTGGGAGAGAATTCTTGTTGTGTCAAAGAGGAGGAATTTTCCTCCTAGTTTATCAAAAATACCGTGGTCCGCTGTCAGCTTGTGCTCAACCAGCTCTGCAATCGATTCCTCCCCCCGCCCCACTCCCAGGACCAACCTGTCAGCGTGAGAGACAGGAAATTTCCAACTCTTCCACAACTGGCTAGCTGGAGCAAAGTGCCCGTTTGATAACTGCAGCTTGAGGGCTGAAATGGCTTGGGCCCTCTGGCACCGGCACTGGGCAGGAGGTGTGGCTGCTCGTTGAGTTTGCGCCTGTTTTGGACAGAATTCAATTATACTCCTCCAGTGGTCCTTCTCAACTAATATTCCTCCCTGGGCTGCTCTGATTGACTTTAACAATAACATTAAAAAAAAGTCAGGCATTTCTTCCTGGCTTCTGACTTGCAACCTGAAATTTGCAAGAACATTCTAATCCACAAAATTCCCTCATTAAAAAGCAAAGGAACTCTGAATGACCTCACTCTATGCTTACTCTTTGTGGCTTTAAAGGGACCTTCCCTTGGGACTGCACCTTGACGTGGTGGAAAGGCTTGTGTGCTCTATGATCCTGAGAGCTATGCTGACTGGAGCTTAACTCCTGGGCCACCCAAACCAGAAAGGTCAAAAGATAGGAGCCAGACTAATGGCAGTTCACCGATCCTACTGTTAGAGGGTTGTGAATCAGGCTACTGACCTGTCCACGTAAAAATGCCTTTCGTTATAGAAACAACCCGGAGACAAGACAAGTATGTAACAGATTTGCAAATATAAACATCAACTATGGAAAATCTCAATCTCTTGCATGTAAGGCAAGCTGATCGTAGAGCAAGTTATTATCTTAATGGCAAGAAACTTGAAAGTACTGAAGTACAAAGGGATCTGGGGGTCCTGGTGCACGAAACTCAAAAGGTTAGTATGCAGGTGCAGCAAGTGATTAAGAAGGCCAATGGAATGTTGGCTTTCATTGCTAGGGGGATAGAATATAAAAATAGGGAGGTATTGCTTCAGTTGTACAAGGTATTGGTGAGACCGCACCTGGAATACTGCATACAGTTTTGGTGTCCATACTTAAGAAAGGACATACTTGCTCTCGAGTCAGTACAAAGAAGGTTCACTCGATTAATCCCGGGGATGAGGGGATGGACATATGAGGAGGGGTTGAGTAGATTGGGACTCTACTCATTGGAGTTCAGAAGAATGAGAGGCGATCTTATTGAAACATATAAGATTATGAAGGGGTTGGATCGGGTGGATGCAGGGAGGATGTTCCAGATGATGGGCGAAACTAGAACTAGGGGGCATAGTCTTAGAATAAGGGGCTGCTCTTTCAAAACTGAGATGAGGAGGAACTACTTCACTCAGAGGGTGGTGGGTCCATGGAATATGCTGCCCCAAAAAGCTGTCGAAGCTACATCATTACATAAATTTAAAACAGAAATAGACAGTTTCCTAGTAGAAAAGGGAATTAAGGGTTACGGGGAGCGGGCAGGAATTTGGACATGAGTCTAGGTTCGGATAGGTCATGGCCCTGTGGGTAGCGGAGCGGGCCCAGGGGCCGTGTAGCCTGATCCTGCTCCTGTTTTCGTGTGTCTAATGCTGTTAGATTCAGGAGATAGTCCTGTCATAGTGGATTGGCGGTTAGGATCAGATCAGCCATGATCTTATTGAATGGCGGAGCAGGCTCGAGGGGCCAATTGGCCTACTCCTGCTCCTATTTCTTATGTTCTTATGTTATGTTCTTATACTCCGATGGGAGTCAAATATCATGCCCTGGACAGACAACAGAGAAAGAAATGGCTTGCCTCATGCGCCACTAGGTACAGGAGACTCTAACTAACTAACTAATTAACTAACTAACTTTAAAGGGACATAGCTTCACCTTAGCAGGATGATATATTGGCCCAAAAATTGCAGTCAGCAGTGTAGCTATGGAGTACACCGGCGACCTCCGAAAAGAATTGGCACTTACCTTGTGCGAGGCCCCACACGTAGACTTGCTGTTCGGCGCTGCAGTTGTGTGCAGCGTATTGCATCACTAAGTCCAGGAGTGCAGCGTACAGCCTATGTGTAAGAGAAGACACACCCACAAAATCTGTCAAGATTAAGCCATGCCCACAGAAACTTCTTTCAGTCTGTATCATTGAAATTACCCGTTAGTTGTTTATAAAAACTTACAAAAACTTTTGAAGACTACTAAAGACTTTTAAATAATTTTTTTAAACTTTTAAGACTTGTAAAGACTATTAAAGATATTTAATAATTTTAAAAGCTTTTAGAAACTTTTAAAGACTTGTAAAGCTTATTAAAGACTTTTAAAAGCTTTGAAATAATTTTTTTAAACTTTTAATTAAACAGCAAATTGTTCCTTAATATTAAATTTAGATGCAAGTATTTTAGAGAACATTCACATTACATATTTTATTGCGAGACAGTTACTGAATGTATTAAACAAAAACAAATAGAGAAGATAGAATTATTGGCAAAATATGTAGAACTGCAGTTACCAAAACTGATATTTGGACTTATTTCATGTATCAGCATTGTGTTAAAATGATGTATCAAAATACCAACATGTTGATTTTTGAAATGCAGTATCTGTATAGAAACCCTCTGCTCTTTACTGAGACTTGTATACAATCGTGTTTCACAGACAATATCAACGGGCTGGATTTTGCGGGGGGCCAGCAGGCGCGATCGGTGGCGGGTCGGGTGGGAAAGTGTATTTTTTCCCCAGCAGGTCAGGACCCCACTGTGAACCTGCCTTTACCAAATGTCGGGCCTGTCAGCACTGAGCAGACCTGACACACAGTGGCGGGGGAGGCAATTAAAATCATTAGTGGCTTGTTTACAGCCACTTATCAATGGTTTTTTCCCAGCTTTTTGGATTTGACAGGTCGGCCACCGGTTTCCCGCTGTGCCTAGACCTCGTCTGTGAAGCTGAGGCGGGAGGTCAGTGGCCATTGAATCAGCTGATGAGTTGACAGCTTCAAATGTCAAGTGAAAGCTCCCAGCTGATTGAGAAATGTTCCCTTAACCACTAGCTTCTCTAAACTGCATTTCCACAACAGATTCACCATGCTGCAAGTCTTTACACAAGTCTCCATCCAATCTGACCTCATTACCTCTCCCACCATTGACAGATCGCTTCTGTCATCTCTACTTCACCTGCCCTCTATTCCATCAGCATGGGTGCCCTTGAAACTCTCACACCTTGGTCCTCAGATTCCCACCACGATCAGCCCCAACACCAGCATCACCAACAACGGCACCAACCTTCTCTGCAATCACCTGACAGGAGGGCATCAGCACGCGAACACATTGCTGTCTGGGAGGCCAGGGATGGCCTCACCATGGCCAGATTTAGTTAACTTGACATTGTACACCCTGGCTGCCACATGATGCGCCAGGTTGGCACCACCCCACACCAACACCATAAAGCATCCCTACAATGCCCAAGCCATTCCTTTCACACTCATCACCATTGTGGGGTGTACCGTATGTCTCACCATTCACTGCAACTCACTAAGCCACTTCCAAAGGTGCACACATCTGTTCAAGAACGCAAAGTGTTGAAAATAAAGGTTTCAATGTTTGACACCACATTATCAGAAATTTTACATGAACATTGGCTAAAACACCCAAGTGCCTACCCTTGTGTGTTGTTAGTTGGTATGATTGCACTAGGATGAGGGTGAGTGTGAGGGATGGCTAGTGAGACAGGGAAGTGATAATGTAGATAGAGAGGGATAGGTGGAGGTGCAAGCTAAGTTGGTGTAAGGATGTGCAGGAGTAGGGTAGGGAAGGCAGAGTGATGGGGATGTGATGAGAGGCACAGCAGGATTGAGTGTGGCTTTGTACTAACGTTTCATGATCTACTGTGATCATTGAAAGGTTTGCGGCACTGCACACAGGTCCTCCTGATGACATCCCTGCTTGTGCCCTCCTCTGCAATGTGCAACCAGGCTGCGCTGATCTCCTGGGGAGGTCTCTCCCTGCGTGCTGTGACTCCCTCCATAAGCATATGGAGGGAGTCATGGGAGAGCCTGGGTGCAGCCCTGCACCTCTGTGCAGTGCTTGTCAGTGTTTAAAGCACCTCAATGCTGGAGAACACTGTCAGCACAAATGTCAAAATAAAGTTGGCCATGGTCCCTTTAAGGAAACCGTCATCAAATGCGTCATCAAATGACGTCACCAGATCCGCTTCCTCTAGTTGGCTGGCAAACGCGCTGGGCAGGCTTAACAAGCCCCAGCAGGGGAGAGTCATTTCAGAAGCTGTGATGGAAACAGCAGCGGGGTCAGGACCCACCACCGACATCGCCCACCATGGACCGGCCGAAGTTCGTAAAATGGCTTGGGCATTGTAGGGATGCTTTATGGTGTTGGTGTGGGGTGGTGCCAACCTGGCGCATCATGTGGCAGCCAGGGTGTACAGACATCTTTGCCTTTAAATTTTCTTCATCGCCATTTCCCTAACTAATATTTAAAAGTTCCTGTATTTTTATTTGAAATATGAATTCTCAAATTCTTTGAAATGGAACATGTATGTAACTTGCTCCGTTATAGTTAGTGAAAACATGTGAATGTACATTATTAATAATGTAAAATTTATCATTAGTGCAAAGTTTTTCAGCAACTTTCAAACTGTCAGAAACCACGGCAGAAAATGCCTGCAAGGTCTTCTGGGTTCCTTTCACAGTGAAACAGGCTACTGCGCCTGCTTTCACTAACCATAACATTTTCATCCATAATATCTGGGCAGTTGGTGGGCAATTAGCCCAACTCTGCACCAGCATCGAGTAGTTACCTCGTACCTTGACAGATTGCAAATTCGGGATTTCGCACATGCGAAAATCCTGAACTTCGGTCAATTTCAAAGGTGGTATGATGGCATACTCTCGGTACGCCGTCATACCCACCGCAAAATTTTCACCATTATCTATTATGCATTGCATTCTATAACATTCCTATCCTTACAGCATATCATCTGACTTATCATGTGCAATGTCATACAGGTCAGCCAATACAGTAAACTCTTTCGTATCCGGCACCTACGGGACCGGGATGGTGCCGGTTGATTAAAAATTCCGGATAACGGAGAGGTATACCTACTGAGGCAATTTATATATCGGCCGACCTCAGACCAGAAGAATGTAATTCTGTGGGGGTGTTCCGAACTCAGGAGGGGAGGTGGGACATGGAGTGGCAATGGCCCAAGTTGGTTTTGTAAAAGCTGAAGGAGCACACCTGCTTATTCTGGCCCCACAAATATACAGTAAAACTTACCTTTGGTTTCCTCTTTGGCTGGGCGGCCAGCTGATACTGTGCGGGGAAGATTGCAGCACCCACAGCGACGGCGGGAACAAGTGGTAAGTCATTCCCCACCATTTTTGGGAAACCGTTCCTTCTGGGGTGGAAGCCTCAAAACCTACTCCTGAATTTTGCCGGTTATTAAAGAATTCCGGATGATGAAATGCCGTTTAAACAAGAGTTTACTGTAATATGCTAAAAACAATACATCCAGTTCACACTTCGCATGTCAGATGTGCATATCACTTCAGAAGTAACACACTGACTACTATAAATTTCTGTGTCACAATTACCAAAATTAGCTCACCACAATTCAGATTTCTTCACCTGATTCATTGATATGCAAATGTATTAATTGTGATTCATATTCATTCAATGCTGTTTGGTCATATGCAAAAAGGCAACAGTCCACCAATCTAATTGCTCTGAGGACTTTTTGAAGGTATTTAAGTATAACGTTTTCCCCCTCAGCCTCTCGACTACAGCCTTACAAACATAATGGCCCAGAAATTCGGGTCGGGGGCTTCCCGCGGCTGCAAGCCCCCGACCTGCACTTACCTTGCGCGCCGGCAGTTGAGCTCTGGGCTCCAGTGGAATTCCGCTCCGGGGCCTGGCCCAGTTGCTGGCGCACTGTGCTTGCGTGTCCCAGGGGCGTAGTTAGTGCGATGCGTCCCCTGGGATCACGTGAGCCATGGGCAGCCAATCGGAGGAGGGAAAAGCCCATTCATAAGATTGACAGGAAGACCTGTCTAAACTTATGAATACTCCGGCCCCAAAATAGTAGTAAACCTTCAAATAAATTTTAAAAAATCATCACACTTTTTAATTAAACTATAAATTACATTAAATAACTATTTTAAACAATAATTTAAATTTTTGAAAAAAATAATCTTATAAAAAAACAGGGCTAAAAATAAACTTACCTTGCTTTAAAGTATTTAAAAATAATAAACCTGTGGAAAAAATGTTTTAATTTTAATTAATTGACCACTTACCTTTTAAAATGCAGGCCTTACGCCTGGTTTTTACATTTCTAAAATCTAAAGACTTACCCTCACGGAAAAACCTGTAAAAAAAACGTAAGTTCAAAGCGCACGCGCAGACTCCCGCGCGCACGCGTTCGACCTCTGAACCCCTTCGTTCAGAGGAACGAAAGTGCCGGTTTCCCGCGTATGCGCAGTGCATCCAAGAAACCGGCACTTCCATCGGGTTCACGTGTGAGTACCCCGTGCGTACTCACGCGTTGGGACCCGAATTTCTGGGCCAATAAAAAAAAAATAATCACAGGGGTAATCACAGGACAAAGCAGCTCGCTTGATTGGTACCCCATCCACCTCCTTAAACATTCATTCCCTCCACCACTGGCGCACTGTGGCTGCAGTGTGTACCATCTACAAGATGCACTGCAGCAATTTGTCAAGGCTTCTTCAGCAGCACTTCCCAAACCCACAACCTCTTCCACCTAGAAGGACAAGGGCAGCAGGCGCATGGGAACACCACCACCTCCAATTTCCCCTCCAAGTCACACACCATCCTGACTTAGAAGTATATCGCAGATCCTTCATCATCGCTGGGTCAAAATCCTGGAACTCCCTACCTAACAGCACTGTGGGAGTACCTTCACCACCCGGACTGCAGAGGTTCAGAAGGCGGCTCACCACCACCTTCTCAAGAGTAATTAGGGATGGGCAATAAATGCTGGCCTAGCCAGCGATGCCCACATCCCATAAAACGAATAAAAAAAAGTTTCTGCTTTGGGCTCAATTGGGAAATTAGACGCCAATTCCACTGGAAATTGCACTGGTTAGGTTACAGTTCAAGTTTCCACTAGAATTCAATTGCATAATCACAACTGTAAAATCTTCCATATGCCAGCCCAATCGGTCAGCGTATAGAATGTAATCGTTTATTTTTTTTTCTCTTTGCATTTTATATTCATTGATATATTTAAGAGGGTAACCTGGTGCAGTTTTATTAATACAGCTGAAAATAGGTTTTAGACAAAACTTAAACATTTTTAATAAGGGTGTCCAGTCCTCCACCTGTGAGTAACCTGATTTTAAATCACTGAAAGTAACTCAATAAAACTAAACTGAACCGACATGTCTTCCTTTTTCCTCAACCGAGGATTCCCCTCTACTGTGGTTGACATGGCCCTCGACCGTGTCTGTTCTATCTCCCGCACTTCTGCCCTCACCCCTGTCCCTCTCTCCCAGAACCACGATAGGGTTCCCCTTGTCCTCACCTTTCACCCCACCAGCCTCCACATTCAATGGATCATCATCCGCCATTTCCGCCACCTCCAACATAATCCCACCACCAAACACATCTTCCACTCACCTCCCCTTTCAGCATTCCGAAGGGACTGCTCCCTCCGCGACACCCTGGTCCACTCCTCAATCACCCCTAACAGCCCTTCTCCTTCGCCTGGCACCTTCCCGTGCAAGCGCAGGAGATGCAACACATGCCCTTTTACCTCCTCCCTTCCCACTGTCCAGGGCCCCAAACACCCCTTCCAGGTGAAACAGCGATTTACTTGTACTTCTTGCAATTTAATATACTATATTCGCTGCTCACGATGTGGTCTCCTCTACATTGGGGAGACCAAATGCAGATTGGGCGACCGCTTTGTGGAACACCTCCGTTCAGTCCGTAAGGGTGACCCTGAGCTTCCGGTCGCCTGTCACTTTAATTCTCCGCTTCACTCCCACTCTGATCTCTCTGTCCTCGGCCTATTGCATTGTTCCAATGAAGCTCAACGTAAGCTCGAGGAACAGCACCTCATCTTTCGATTAGGCACTTTACAGCCTGCCGGACTCAACATAGAGTTCAACAATTTCAGATAATAATCCCTGCCCCCATTTTTCATGCTGTATGATTTTGCCAATCCAATTATGCAACATTTTATCTTTCCTGCCTCTTACATAAGCACAGTATATTCTTTCAATTCCTTCCTCCCCTCCTAACCCCCCCGCAGTCTCTGCACCTGCTTAATATCTGTTACAGCTCCAGCTTTTTCCAGTTCTGACGAAGGGTCACAGGCCTGAAACGTTAACTCTGTTTCTCTCTCCACGGATGCTGCCTGGCCTGCTGAGTGTTTCCAGCATTTCCTGTTGTTATTTCAGATTTCCAGCATCCGCAGTATTTTGCTATCGTAAACTGAACTATTTACTAGTGTCACTGGCGTACATCAGTCAGTTTCATAGTAAATGACATTTTTTAATACGTAAAACTTTTAAAAGGTGCGTACTAGTGCCTGTGCACGTAAAAAAGCAAGCTGTGTTTGAAGAGCTTCCTTGAACGGCCGCAAACGGCGCATTTAGCGGAAACTCACCATCCTCATTTTTTCGATCACTTTTGTGGGTGGGGCTATCTTTGGGCAAAATGATTTTTACGCTGGACGTAACTTACATTTAAAATTGCTCGATCTTTTGTGCTGGTTCGGCCGATTTCACCCGGGTTGCGCTGACAAAACTAGCGGAAACTAGTGGAAACTCTACCCCCATATAGTTCACAATATCATGATTAACCAGAACTATAAAACTTTCTTTTGTTTTTGAATATTCATTAAATTTTCTACTTGAAGGCTTCAGCTTCCCTCAAAATCCTGGGCTTGCACATGATAAGGATGGATTTTAACTTCCGGGCAATTAGCCTGCGGAACGGGCAGGCACCGCGGTCGCCCCAGAGCTGTGGCAGGATGTCTGCTCCATTTCGAGTGCTGGGCCTCATTAACATATACAGGAAACTTTCTGGTATCCGGCACGGACAGGACCGAGCTGGTGCCGGTCTATCAACAATGCTGGAGAATCGAGTGCTATAGTTAAAAGATACGGAGCTCAGCGCTCCGTCTAAAGCAACAAACCCTACAGCTTCAAAACAATCAGCACGGCTTGCAAGCGTCTCTGTAGCTTAGCAACAGCTTCAGTTAGACGCTTGCACAGCCAGAAATGAGTAAAAAAAAGTAACTAAAAGTAAAAAAAGTTATCTGAACCGACTCCTGAATTTTGCCGGTTAACCGACATTTCCGGTTATTTAGTGGCCGGTTAATCGAAAGTTTCCTGTATGAGGTGAGCTGACATTTCCGGTTATTTAGTGGCCGGTTAATCGAAAGTTTCCTGTATGAGGTGAGCTGCTTGCCCTGAACAGGTCTCCCGATGCAGCTCGCCAGCTTCGGGCCGGCACAATATCGGTCCATTGATTCATGAAGGTTTAGGCGGGCACCTCGGCTGCCCAGTGGAAAGCCCCAGAAAAAAATGGCAGAGGAACGGGAACAAGGTGGTAATTCTTGCCTCCATTTTAACCATTTTTATCCCCACAGCCATAGCTCTGTCAAATGAAAGGAGATCTTGCATTCTCTGTGTGTGCATCAGTAGAATTTTGCCAGCCCAACTGGAATAATGTTTTTCTTCACCCTCTAGCAATGTTTGGTTTTCTAAATTCCTTGAAGAAAATTTAAAGGACAAATTTCAAAAGTTTTTGAGAGGCTGTTTGAGAAAGAGAAGAAAAACAGAAAAGGACACAGACATTACGGAGACAATACCAACTACACATGTATTCGCTTTTCTTTACCTTTGAATTCCAAAACAATCTTTTATTTTTTTTTAGTGGATAAGCCAAATTGTGTTAATCAGTATTTTAGTTTATGTGTTTTTTGAAAATGATTTGAATAAAAACTTGAGGATGAATTTATAAAGGATTTTCAGATGAAGCTTCACATAAGCACTATTATCTTATTTTTCTACTTTTAGAAGTGAGTCAATATGAGAGTCAGACTTGAGGGGCTAAATGGCCTTCTCCTGTTCCTATGATACATGAATGTACACAGAAACACTGATTGAACAACTTTCCTCTCTGCTGTTTAGATTTAGAATTCCAAAATCATTGTTTAAAAAAGGTTTGTTTATACAGCTCCGCAGGGAAACCAAATTTTCTATTTTCCAAAAATTTGCCTTGCTGTTTCTGGACAGAAAAATCTATAATGACATAAACTATGGCCTAGAAATTGAATGATGCTGCACCTGTTTTACAGGCGTGAAACAAGTGCCAAAGCAGCCAATGTGGTGGGAGGCGTGCACGCACCCGTTATGAGCCGGAAGTATGTCACCCTCCATATTGGTACAGGCATCAAAAGAAGCATCCAGGGCATGTGCCTAAAACAGGCATTAGGCCTTTTACCCATGCAGGTAAGGGGCTCAACACCTGCTTGATGCCTCCTTTACCAAACTGGTTTGCCCTCAATACAGCCGGCAGGAATACCAGGTCTACATGCGGCCTTAACAGCTGTATTTAAAGGGACCGCTGCAGGCTGCCAGCAAAAGGTATGTTTAAATATTTGTCTGAATGTGGAGCCGGAAGATGCTCCTCATTAAAACCACGGGCCACTGCCGACCACCGCTCACCTCCCCCTCCTGACTGCTACCTCGACCCTCATCACCCCAACAACAATTGCAATTTATATAGCACCTTTAATGTAGTAAAAGGTCCCAAAGAGCATAAAGGCTCCACATTCAAGTAAGTTACTTACCTTCTTGATTGGACCTAACAGGCAATCCTAGGCTTGGTATCCTTGAGTTTGCCGTTGGCTGCCTCAGCACAATCCAATCTTCGAAAGGGCACCTCAAATAGGCATTAGGCCTCTTATTTGCATTTTCCTTACCCAATATGGTGGACGGTGCATTTCCAGCTGGAAATGTGCATGTGATTCCTGCCCACCGTATTGGGGCCTTAGTAGTCCAAGTAGCACACGCAAAACAGGTGCTGTGTGGACCAATATCTAGGCCCATATATCTAACTTTTCTTCATATCCATTGATATCCTCACTTAACAAAAATCTATCGATTTTCAGTTTTGAAAATTTCAATTGAAACCAACATACCAAAAAAATTAGGAATGGTGGGACTGAGTAGGTAGAAACAGGCTCTTTCTAGCGATTATGGGTTCTAGTATGAGGGGGTGTAGATATAAGGTTAATTGTAAGAGATTTAGGACAGAGAGCAGGAGAAATATTTTTACACAGAGGGTTGTGAAGTTGTGGACTGCTCTACCAGAGTTAGTGACGGAAGCAGAGGTTCAACATTTAAGAATAGGGTGGTGGAACAAAAAGGGAACAGGGCGAGAACATTGGCTTAGGACTACTACTTGTGTGGAGGATAAACACCAGATTGGTTGGGCCGAATGGCCTGTTTCCATAGCATAATTTCTATGTAATTCTATGTGTGACACTTTTGAAGAAGATGGCTTTTATCTGGCTGATATTAAATTGGTAGACATCTCTTGTCAATCCACAACTTTAAGTCAGAGAAGTAGTTGCACAGTGGTGGTTGTGGAGTCGAGGATGAGATGTTAGCATACATATGGACAATATCACTTATGAGCAGCTTGCAGGTGAAGAAAAGGAGGGGCAGTAGGATGGAACCTTGGGCACTTTTCACATGACCTTACCGATGAAGAATGTTAGAGAGGAAAGGGAGGTTGGGCGTAGGGCAGCTTTGGAGAGGGCTAAAGTGTTGAAGGTGAGCTTTGTGAGGGGCGATGGTTGATAATGGCACTTTTGAAGGATGGAACAACAGAGCCTTTGGAAAGAGCCATTGATGATATTAATGAGCATTGGGCCAAGGAAGGTTTGTTGTGCGTTAAGGAGTTGAGTTCGGAGAGAGTCAAGTGAACAAAAGGTGGGTCTCATAGAGGAGATGGGTCGATTGGGCTTATACTCGTTGGAGTTTAGAAGAATGAGAGGGGATTTCATTGAAACTTATAAAATTCTAACAGGACTAGACAGACTAGATGCAGGAAGGATGTTCCTGATGGCGGGGGAGTCCAGAACCAGGGGTCACAGTCTAATGATAAGGGGTAAGCCATTTAGGACAGAGATGAGGAGGAATTTCTTCACCCAGAGAGTGGTGAACCTGTGGAATTCGCTACCACAGAAGGCAGTTGAGGCCAATTCATTAAATATATTCAAGAAGGAGTTAGATATATTTCTTAAAGCTAAAGGGATCAAGGGATATGGGGAGAAAGCAGGGACAGGGTACTGAATTTGGATGATCAGCCATGATCTCAATGAATGGCAGAGCAGGCTATAGGGGCCGAATAGCCTACTCCTGCTCCTATCTTCTATGTTTCTATGAGTCTGATGAGTGTAGGGCGGGTGATGGAAGAGAAGCTAAAGAGTGATATAAGGTTGGGCTTTGGGTATGGGTATGGGGAAGGCTGAGGAGGACACTGAGATGAGAAAATCCATGGTCTTCTCATACTTGATGGTGAAGTTGAGGAATGGAAGCAGAGGAGGGAGTCAGAGGAAGCAGTTTGACATTTAGAAGAGCAGATTGCGATCGACCTTACCCCCAATAATAGCATTTGTCTGAAGAGAAAGTGCTGCAGTATAACATACAGTGGCCAGCCAGATCTTGTGGTGGCACTAGCACCTCATTAAACTAGCATAAAAGGAGCTATAAATAATGCTGAAACAAAATCGTGTGCCGACATTTCAAAAATCTTAGTGGCAAGCAAAATGTAGAATTCCTGGCAGAAACAATGATATCATCCTGAGCCACCTGTAGGTTCTGCTGTGAATATTATGCCTAATAAATATGAGGAGCTATTTCAAATACTTAGCAACAGCAACAACGATTTTAGTCAAAGATTTAGTATAGGAAAGCTTTAGGATACAAATGGCCTACATCACAAGATCAAAAAATACCCTCAAATAATATTAAATGCATGCACTAAAGCATTCAATAATAAAGTTTCTGGTAGGCATTTCAGAAAATAAATGTTATGATTTATGCATGACATCTGTAATATGATCACTTTATATTAAGATATATGAGCTACAGAATGAAAATTGAAAATTTTTAAAGGGACAAATGGTCAATTATTGCTTTGTGATCTGATTCTGTACACTGATAAATACAGAAATACCACACATATACATTATGGGGGAAAAGTTCGGTTGCTTTGCGCCTCCCGTTGGGGCGCTAACGGGGCGCAAAGAAACTAACGCCCGGGCGCGGCACCGCTAATGCCTCACGCAAAATTCAGCGGGAGGTTAGCGGCAGCGGTAGCTGGTACCGCCCCACGTCGCTGCACCTCCGGCGATGACACCATCACCATGCGCAGCGCCCTGCTTGCGCCCTGGCCGCAAACTTGGCTTGCGCCCCCTTACCTACCGCCGGATGCTATGTCCGACAGGGTCAGGGGGGCGTTTTTGCGGCCAGGATGGTGATAATTAAAGGGCAGGTGCCGGGCGGTCTTTTTTTTTGGGCCGCCTGCCAGCACCTGCCCCCTCTGGCCTCCTGCTGCGGGGTGCCGGCCGCTACTGGAAGCATCCCAAGAGGAAGGGGGAGCGCTTCCAGTAGCACCCCGCCTCCTGCTTGGGGCGCTACCATTGAATTTCAGGCGCGGGGGGGGTGCTAACTTTTTCGGGGCGCGAAAAGTAGCACCCCGGCGAAGTTATCACCCCAAAGGAGGTGCGAGCCAATTTTCTCCCCTATGTTTTCTGACCAGATTTAAATTTGTCTACTTCCACTAGGGTTATTGTCACATAGAAAATGAATCTTGACCCATATGACAGAAAGCAAATAACATACTTTAAACCGTTAGGGCTGAATTTTCCACTTTAGGTTTCCCTTCTTCGGATGTTACCAGGGTTGAAAGATTACTTTTCTAAAAACGTTGGAGCCTAGATTTTACGATTGGCATTACCTTAAAACCAGCATTAACCCATTTAATATAAACAGGTTTATTTTCATTCTTGAGATGTGGACATCACTGGCAAGGTTGCCATTTATTGTCCATCCCTATTTACAAGGTTTGATACAACTGAGTGGCCTGCTAGGCTACTTCAGAGGGTAGTTAAGAGTCAACCATGTTGGTGTAGGACTGGAGTCACATATAAGCCTCATCGGGTAAAGACGGTAGGTTTTCTTTCCTGAAAAGCATTAGTGAACCAGTTGGGTTTTTACGATAATCTGTTGGCTTCATGGTCACTTTTTTACTGAAGCCAGCTCTGTATTTAACTGAATTCAAATTCTCAAACTGCTATGATGGGATTTGAACTCATGGGCCCCGATATTTACGGAGAGGCGGGGAGGGTGCGGGTGAGGCTTAAAACGGATGAAGAACCCGGCAAGGCTGGGGACGCGGAGGTCCTGCTGAACTTAACGGCAGGACCTCATTAACATTAGCTCCGTTTCCTGCCCGGCACCTGGCCAAATGGACAGCCTGACTGGCAGGTGGGAGGGCCCCCCAGCAGCAGGAGGCTGCAGCTGGGGGCTCTTGGGGACCGTCTCGGGCAGTCGGGAGGTTGGAGAGGCCCGCAATTGGGGCTGGAGAGAGGCCCGCAGTGGGGTGGGGGGAGGTCGAGGGCTTCCTTAATGGGCATGGGGGCAGCACTTCTGCTCCTCCTGACCCATAAGGACTGTTGAAAGAGGCACTGACCTTGTGGAGCTCGCAATTCCCACCTCCCTTTCACTGTCGAGTTTTAATTCTGTACTACAACTTGGGATGTTTTTCTATGTTAAACAATGCATTTAAGGGGAAGCTACGTAAGCACATGAGGGAGAAAGGAATAGAAGGGTTGATGAAGTGGGGTGGGAGGAGGCTCATGTGGAGCATAAACAGCAGCATAGACCAGTTGGGCCGAATGGCCTGTTTTGTGCTGTAGATTCTATGTAACTCTATGTAAAGGTGCTACTTAAATGCACATTGTTGTTAGTGGTTTCGGTGCTTTCTCCAATGCAACAATAAAACAGCAATCACTAGCATATTTAATTTGTTTAAAATACATGACTGTGCTGATGCAGAGTTATTGCTCTGGCAGCACTGGAGTGAAAAAATTGATTACTGTCCTTTAAGTGTAATGATCATTATTCTAAGAGTGCGCCATGTTGAAAAAGGTAAAATAACCGATCCAAAAAGGAAGATCCGTTAGATTCTGATTGCTTCAAAAGACCATCGAAGAGAAATCTTCAAAACTGCCGGCATCTTACAATATCCCTCCAGTGATGACATTGTCCAGGATTCATTTCCTTTGTTTGCATCGATTTTATTCTTTTCTCTTCTGGGGTGAGGGGTGGAGAATGACCCTTATTCGAAAGATTTATATAAATTCATGAGCACATCCAGAAAATACTCACTCTTGAGAAAACCTCAAAAGGCAAATCCAGAGGTGAGAAAAATAGGAAGTGGTATGTGGAAGGTCTCTTTATTCAAAAAATGATGACTCTCTAGTTAAATGTAAGTAATCTGCTTTTCTTATTTGCCACGGGGGGTCTCTTCCACAATAGTACTCATAAGAATTGAGTACCGTCTGCCCAAGTCAAGGCAGGATTGTTCCACTCAACTGCATATTTTCACCAGGAAAGATCGAACCAACAGTAGTTGGTGAAATTGCATAAGTTTCTTTGCAGATTTCAGATATCTTGTAAAGCTCACTTATCTTGCCATGGGGGAGGGGAAAAGGCAATGCAGCCTACCAGCTGAAGAATTTTGCACCAATACGGCTGGTATCACCATTTTATAAGCTGAATCTGTAATAAACTCTATAATACTATCATAACAATACAAAGCTGCTCTGCTGGACAACGTGTAAACATTTCCCAATAAATTTATCATGAGGGAGAAAGGACTAGAAGGATATGCTGATAAAGTTACATGACGAGGGTTGGGAGGAGGTTCGTGCAGAGCATAAACGCCAGCAAAGACCAGTTGGGCCGAATGGCCTGTTCCTGTGCTGTAGATTCTATGTAATCATGTATTCACTAATGCTTGCACCATGTGTTCCAGGTTAATTCTGCGCCCATCAGAATATTGATGCAGATTCTTTATTTTGTCAATGTGTTATGCAACCCCTGTAACCTCTAAAATTCAACTTCTAGGACATCATGGATTCTGCTGGACAGGTCATGAAAAGGAAAATGTGGTTGTCCCCAAGAGGTCTATTGAGTTTGCTGACTTTTGAAGATACTACAGATTAATGCCTTAACGCAATTAGTGTATTTATCCCCAAGGGAGTCAAACACATTCTTGCCAAGGCAGGGCATGCATTTATCACAGCAATTTCTTTGCCCTGTAGCTCAGAGTCAGTACTCTTAGACTGTCCACTTGAGACCTGTCCACGTAGCGCCGCGATATTCACTGGTAGCGCCCCAGGAAGGCAGGGGAGCGCTTCCAGTAGTGCCCCGCCTCCTGCTTGGGTTCTACCACTGAATTTATGGCGCAGGGGCGCTAACTTTTTGGGGTGCTAAAAGTAGCGCCCTTGAGGGGGCGCCACTGATTTTTCCCCCCCCCCCCGAGTTATTCATTTTAGTGTATTTTCAATCAAATATTGACAAAGTAGTCTGACATTGCAAGAAACATTGTTACCATACAAATAAAAGTGCTGATGAAGGTATTTAAAAATGTGCCAGATATTTACTTGGGAAGTGAAGGGGTGATTCCATGATCAAGTGCTCTCAGTGGAGAGCGCCGTTCACAGGAAGCAGATGCCAAGAAAGAGCAGGCTTGCACCTCTTAATTTCCATCTGTTAAATTTAATGGATGCAGGGCTATGATTTCCCAGTCCTGCACTTCCTGTGCAAGCCATTCCATGTTGGGCACGCCAGATTGTGGAATCACTCCTAAGGGTAAACAGATAAATGGATTCCCTGGTTAACAAAATGGAGGGATAGACCCAATGAGTCGAATGGCCTACTCCTGTTCCGATGTTCCAATTAACAGACAATTTGTAGATCAGTAAAACATAATTTTCCTATAAATTTTCAGCAAATGTTGCTAATGTTTAGGAATTATTTGTGGATATAACTTATTCACAAACTCTGGAATTGTGAAAAGCACACTCGGCTGTGGAGTTTTTGCTAAATATCACTGTTAAGCATTCAAGTGTGCTTTTGGTTCCTTATCCTAGCCTCTCCATTTCTCATCCCTTCCCCAATGTTGATGCCCACTGTGTCCTTTCCCTCCTTAATCTAAAGTCCTCTGACTTGTCTTCCTGCAGGAGAGAAGTGCGATATAAATGCAAATTGTTATTGTATTACCATTCTATCTGATATTTCCTTTTAGCACAATTGTAGATGTGCCAGTTTTTGCAGCAATAATTTTATAAATACAAAGGCCCTGAAATTACACTGTAAGATACAAATGTACGAATGCCCATCATGTTCATCTGAAATCCTTTAGGCTGCTATTTCAGCAGAAATATTAATGTGTTTAAAATACATCTGTTAACATCTCCACTAAAATACAACTGAGAGGAATTTCAGACAAATACATTAATCATTTGCACATTAGGATCTCCTGGTGTCAGTTCAGGGCCTTGGTGATTTAGCAGTTTGCAGCTAGATTGTCTATATAAAACCCGAGAATCTCAGAAAATTTGCTGAAAATTAGAGAAAGTTGAAGTACCAAGCCCTAAATCAGGAGCAATCACTCAAATGTTGTGACGTAAAAATAAACATAATACTATGGAAATATGCAATAAAAATATTAATCAAAGCACTAGCTGACTTTTATAACTTATTATTAGACTATTTTACTGAAAATATAATGCTATAAATTACTGTTGGTGATATTAATGAACAAATGCATAACAGGTTCACACGGTGTTAACCGGTTTTGAAATAAATTAGAAGGGGGTCCCGTTGGCAATTTATAGTGAAATTTTAAAGCTTTTTCTACAAACCATAAAATTTTCCCCCTAACTGTTTTAAATCTAGAAATTACTATTTCAGATATTAATGTATAAATGCTTAATATATTTGTAATGGATTCCTCCATTCACTATTTTAACAGAGGCTTTACCCTATTTATTTTAAATGCATTAAATCTTCACACGCTAATCTCGCCAACAGTAGCTGCTAGGCTTTAATTCTTTAGCAGCTGGCTTGCAATATTTTTCCTTTCAATCTTTGTGCTACTTCTGTCAGAAACTTCTACAACGAACATTTTCATGAAGATTACAAAGATAAAGTACAAATGAAGGAGACAGTTACAAATTTCGGCACTAAATATTCTCACGTTTAGCATCAGCAGTCTCTCACATAAACAGGCCCTGCATCCCTACGAACAGGAATTTACCTTTATTGCCTAATACATAGTCTTATGATAGCTTGATCCTGGGGTCATAATAATGAAACCCCTCATTGTTTTAAGAATGCTGTAACTTTGCATGTGCCGTCACGTGCATGTCTTCTATCTTCCTGAAAGTGGACTGATAAAAACAGTCTATTGCAATGAGGCCAATTGTAACCAATTAGTAGGTTTATTTTACATGAAATATATGAACGAACAGAATATAGTTTCAGTGAATTTCAATCTATTTCTTAAGGCTCCTCATAACAAAGAAAATAACAAAGCATAGTGCACTACCCCGTTAATGGGATAAATTGAACTTTACAGACTAACAAAATCTCGAAAGTTAGTCGGCCCTAACATTAGCAAGAGAATTTTCCTGTGACTGTTTTACACAGACTGGCCTTTTTGTCCCTACTAGACAGGAAGTCAAAGACTTGACTTCTAACAAACCATCCCCACCCTCCGACCCCAGCTCTCCATATCTGGGGATTAGCTAGTCAAACTGCCAATCAAACCTGCTACTGCTCTCCTGGATGGTAAACCACACCCTTCCCTCCCCTCCGGAATAAAGCTATTCAAACATAACTGTGAATGTCACTAGAACGTCTTAATAAACCTCAGTCTTGAACTGATATGGTATGTGAAAAACACCAACTTGGACAAACGCTTCATCTGGATCTAATCCACATTCCTAGAAGCAGAGTATGTTATGTAGATTTAATCGTGCATGATTTTAATTTAAATTAATACCAATAGCTTAATATAAATTAATCCAAAATTTCTCCTAGCTAAAAGAGTCAAAATTCTCAAAACATGACGGAAACCATTCAGCCATGTAGCTCATCCTTCCATAGAAGCCTACAGCTGACACTTCAGTGCAGTACTGAGGGAGTGCTGCATTGTCAGAGGCGTTGTTCTTTAGATTAGATGTTAAACTGAGGCCCTTTCATCTATTCTGGTGATTAAGGTGGATGTTAAAGATGTTCAATGCTATTCAAAGAAAAGCAGGGAAATCCTGTTGTTGTTGCCAACATTCTCTTCTTAACTAACATCATCTAAAATAGGTTAACTGCTCATTCAGGTTATGATTGCTCTTTGTGGAACCTTACTTCATGTAACATGGCTGTCACATTTGCCTACGTAGCAACAGTGACTGCAATGTAAAATAACACTGTTCGCAAAGTACGTTGGGACTTTTCTGAGAGATAAAGCGCAATATTATTTCAAGTTCTTCCTTGCTTCTACGGTCCCTCTATTACTACATTTAACTGCCACTTGAATCATTTCATAGTTTTTGCCTTCACATACCAACCCAGAAGACCATTCCAGGTATTGAGAATTGAGTGAAGAAGTACCTCCTGACATTAGTCCTGAACTTGCTTTTCACTAGTTATGCCACTTGTCTTGTAATTGTGGTTTAACTTGAAATAGTATTTTCTATTCCACTTAGTACCTTAAATACCGTGCTGAGGTCCCCTCTGATTCACCTGCTTTCGAGGCTGAAGAGGCTGAGCTTTTCTAACCTTTCCTCAGTACTCTGGCTCTGAGGATCAGCCTTGTGCTCCTTTACTGCACGGTTCCCAGTGCTTGGATGTTTCTCTTTCAGTGACCAGAACTTAGTGCAGCACTTAAGGTTCAGCCTAACCAGAGCACTACAGTGCCTCAGTATGACAGCCTCAGATTTATATTCTGCTGATCTGACAACATTGCTCAGCATTCTGTTTGCTTTGTTGATGCTGTAAGGCAGAGTGCTTAGCTCCTGCCTTGCAATGCTTAAAAATATATCATCGCCATAAGACTCATCTGTGAAAAAGTTTCATGGTTAGAAATGCTTTAAAAAAAATCTTAGGTCCTGAATTGAGACATAGTAAAAATTTTGTTTTTAACAATTTGCTGCTATTTACAATTTTCAAAAAATGCCTGGTACCTGACTAATACGTATCAGCTGTTAAGCCCTATCTGCCCTCCCCGCCGTTCCCCCCCCCCATCAGCTACAGTATTAGGTATTATATTAAATGTTCTCACAGCCCATTGTTCTATAGTTTTAATGTAATTAGGACCAGTCATGAATTGAACCATTTTATTGAAACTGTTTTATTTGCCTTCTGAACAGGACTGTGAAAAATATAACTAAAAAATTCAGTCAACAGTACATAATTGTATTTACTGAATTTTACCGTGTCACTGTCGCACTGAAAACAATACTGCAGTGTGGATATTTAATATCTAACATGGCAATACATGGCAGCATCAGTCAACATTTACTCTTTGCAATCACTCAATGGAATTCTGTGAACTTATCGCACATTATTAAGGCACAAGGACCATAGGACCACCAGCTCACAAAAACTGCTAGTCCACAGCAAAAATCAATTCCGCCAACATTATAAGAACTAAAAACTTCTCACCTTTTAAAGCACTGATATCTACTGAAGGTACTTATGTAAAAGCCTGCACAAGAAGCGTGTTGTATACGCACAAGCTCAGTGCAGTGAATGTGCATCAGCGTTAGAATGTATTCACTGATCCAGTGGGCCAGTTCCACTGCCACTGTCACTGGTCCATTGCCAAATTCACTAGCTTCTGTCTAACAGACCACTGTTAATTCTGAGCCATGTTAAAGGGATAGATAGCTTTTGCCGTCAGTCAAAACTTATTCCATACCTCTCATTGTAACAAATGTATCTTTCATCCTATAAAAATGCTATTCAATCTGAGACAGCTATTCAAACCTTGATAAGTTGAACTTCTGATAGCAAAACTGTGTTGCTGTCCCCCGTACAGTTGCATTAATGGCACCTGACTATAAATAAGTTACTGTTACTTTAATGAGTGGGCTAATTCTTCAAGATTTGATTTCGATCAAAAATTACCGTGAAATAAAATATAACTGCATACTAAACAATGTGCTGTTGGTAAAATTTTACATTTGCAGCTGAAGGTTTTTGTCACATCTGCTGTATTGTGAAATTTTGTGGGATACTGTCAGAAATTGCTTCCTTCGCTACTTTAGTGAAGTGTTTCTTTTAAAATGGATTATTAACTCAATGAAAATAGCGCAGAAAGGAACTTCAGGCAGATGCATTAAGCATTTGTATGCTGGTATCTCGCAGTGTAATTTCAGGGCCAATGCATTACAACATGTTATTAGATTTTTAATTACAATCATAGACAACATTGCAAAAATTCAGTCAAATAATGCTGCTGTATAACTTATACAAGACAAGAAATGTTGTCAGGGTGCAAAGTGTGACTCAGTGGTTTATCAAAGAGAACTATCAAATCACATTGAGCACTTAACTATAAGTCTGCAGGACAAATGAGCTATATAGACTTGATTTGTTCAATGATCTATTTTTCAATACATCACCAGGTCCTGTTGAGTATCTTGGTAATACTAGACATTGACTGATTTTATGAACGTTTTTTTTAAAGACTGCAAACTTAATGGCTTTGTCCTGTGGGGATTTACAACTGCAGAACATTGCAGCATACCGTGTGATACAGTCATGTGACAGTCGGTGAGTTTTAGTGTGAAGTGGATTCGCCTCATAGAACGGTAGAAAGCAGTGGCCAAATTTGTCATTGTGTTTTATTAATCTTCAGTATGAAGATATTGCAGCAAATATTAACTAAGTGCAACTGGACTGCTCCTAAAATGCTGGCAGGAGTGAGGATAATTTAAAAGACAGCCATCACTGAATGTGTTGAGCATTGGGTCACAGGATTTCTGGTTTCAGAAATAATCTATTGCAAATAAACCATCAGGAGTCAGTCTACACAAACCAATTCCAATTCCTGCAGCTTCCACAAACAAAATTGTTCATCGGGAAATGTTTTAGGGTTCTACAAATAGCTGCAATTCTAAAGCCTTTATTGTCCTTAGTTACTATGACATGCACTAAATAAAGTTCCATTGGCATTTTATACTGTTTCTACTCCATCAGGTTGTGTATCAGTATCAACATTATTTGTAACAGGAAGCGAGAATGGCTCAACAGTCAAAGGTAAAGGAATGCTCACGTAGCATATACGTTATAACTCTGTGAAAACTCAGCTTTGTATTGTTGTAAAAAAGTACAATTGTTACCGTAAAATTTTGACTCAAGAACTAAGTTCCTTGGTGCTTAAATCTGGTTAAGAGATTTAAAAAATGCTATTTGTAAAAAAATAACAGTTGGCTTGAATGTAAAAGCCCTTACCTTTACCAGTATATTCAGCGCTAATGTCAGACTCATCAACGTTCTCTCAATCCTTCAGTTTTGCACTGTTTGTTAATTTCTAGACTGCAGCTTTCATAGGATCTCGACTGGCTTATTATGACAAGTTTCTCAACATTCTTCATGTTGGCCTATATCACAAAGAACACAAGACATCATTTTAACTGATGATGAAGGAGACAGGCTGAGTTTAATAGCACTAAACTCAACCTCTGTCAATATTCCAGCTCACAAACTGTAACTCAGCCTTCCCTTTACAATGAAGGCACATTAAAAAAAATGTAACTGAAAAGTAATTTTAATAAGCCATCATATTTTTTAAGATCCATAGTGTTTGTACAGTATTCAGACTTTTGACAAATAGGATATTAAACTATTTGCAAGTATTGGAACTTTACATGTGCATCATTTTATGAGATTTAAAATACCAGTTAAAAATTGCAGCAAAAAAAGTCTTATTAAAACAGCCACATTTATTTTAAAATCAACACCTTAATACAGAGAAACAATGGTTTAATAACAGTTAGAACCTATTATAACTCCAATCTTGAGGCTCCTTTACCTGCTACATGAACAGACTTTGGGCAAAAATACAGCAACTTTGACACTTTTCTGTACTGAAGAAAAGCCTGATCCTAAATCCAATATGGAAACTTGAGTAGATCGGTTAGAACAATCAGAACTCCTTTTAGCTATAACTTTAGGGTGATTCTTTACAGCAGCTTGATAACCTGTTTTAACTGCATTACTGTAAAACAAAAATATCTGAAGTCAACCTTACCAGCAACATAACACAATTACTGAGAACACTGTAAACCAGTTATGCAGAACAAAACTGCTAACAACTTTCCAAACATCAGCTGATTCTGAAAACTGGGGAAAACTTACTGCCTGACTTTCTGCCATACATAGCGGCCACACAATGAAAATGCTGTCCATTCAAAAACATTTGAAAACTCTTTTTTCACAGCTTCAGAGTGCACAAATGATATCATACCCTAATGGTGAAGTAACTGAATGGAGCCAAATAATAGCTGTAGGGCACAGGACTAGTACACAGCTATTGTATCCCTGCTTCACTGGGGACTTTGGACAAGTTAGTTTTGAAACATTTTTAAGCTGTCAAAACCTGAATGACGTCAGTGCTGTAACAGAATTTACTTTCATTTTGCTTGTATTCCAGGTTTAACATATCAATATTCAAACACTTCAGCAAACTCTTGTTTGGCATTCCAGCTCAACTTGTACACATTTAAAAGAAATTTACCAACCATCTTCTCTAGTTTCAACTAAATTTTGCCTTCAAAGCTCTGGGAATTTTTATATGCTAACCATTCACTTAAACAGGACAGCTTTATAAAGCCACTTCAAACTGTAAATGACAAAACACAACAAGCTGAAATGTGAGTAGGTCACACAAAAGTTCCCCTTTTTCCCTGTGAACTGGATTGATAAAAGTGGTTTGGGAAATTTTCTAAAAAACCCCCCTCAAATTTCTTATTAAAAAAAATGAATAAAGATGAGCAAATTCCATTAGTAATAGAAAAATTATTTGTGGATTATATACTTTACACAGTGGAAACTTTCCTGCATGACCGTCTGTCACACGTTAGGCTTTCCTGATAAAACATTTCTGACGTTAATGGTGGGCAGGTTCCTTTCTGAAATAGTAGACAACCAGAAGGAAAGGAATATTACCAACAGATATTTTATCCTGCATAATATTGCCAGAGGGTACTGAAACTCCAGCAAGATTTTAGAATTACATGAAGACTTGCTCGACACTAACCTCAGTATTGCAGATTGCTTTTTGAGACTTTCTGCATCCTAAATGAAGTTAGGCATTAGCAGGAAACTCTCTTTTAACCGGCACCTAAATAACCAGAAATCTCTCTTAACCGGCAACATTCAGGAGTAGGTTCAGGTAAGTTTTACTTTATATTAGTGGCCGTGTAACCAGGGTTCCTGGATCTGTGGCTGTGTAACCGGGGTTCCTGCACAAGTGCCGTGTAACCGGGGCTCCTGCACCTGTGGCCGTGTACGGGGCTCTCGTACCTTGGTAAGTATACCTCTCTGTAATCCGGACTTTTTGATCAACCGGCATCACGCCGGTCCCGTCGGTGCTGGATAAAAAAGAGTTTCCTGTAGTTCTGGAGTATGGAGATTTGGAAAAGACGTTCTGAAACTCAAGGGTTAATAAGCTAAAGAACCAGAAATTATATAGTGCCTTTAAACATCCCAAAGGCACAATGTTTGATGAAGAAAATAATGTACTGCATCTATTATAATAACTGTTTTTCTTGCAGGCTCCTGGAATGAGGAAGTGAAATTATATGTCAGCACTGTGTAAAAAATAAATGAGGAAACTGTGGACAGACTGCTGGAGGTTAACGATTCCCTGGTTATTTTACAGCATGGGGTCCAGTTGTACAATAGGTGAGCAGAAGATAAACATGTGAATTAGAGAAATACAAACCCACTCAACAGGAGTTTACACTGTGCAGAGACTCAGGCCTTAGGCCTGTGCCATGAACTGGAAGGTTAATGAGGTATCCACTTGAGTCGCTGGCTACTCTAGATACACAAGGTTTTCACCACTTTGGTGGTAAATCAGTGGATCACCTGCCTATTGTAGAACCTGCCTGCTTTTCATCCCATTGCTCACAGCCGATCAACTCCTCCAAATTACCCTCACAATGTCTTGATTAGAGTGATATGATGTATAAAAAGCATTTATAGAACTTACATCAAAGTGCCAATTCAGTGTTCATGGACACAAGGCAAGGCAGTGGCTCAACAAAACCTTTTCCCAACTGCAACAGGCAGCCAAAATGCCAGAACACTAGAAGACTGAACTCAACTGATCCGAGCCTCAACTGACATTTGTAGTCAAGTTTTTACTAGGGCAACTTTGCAGGTCTTGGCTAAGTCAATTGTGCTAGGCAGGAAATTGGCACTAGTCATTTCAAGTCCTTTTCCTCTGAGCAGATCTACCAATGAGCAGCAGTGGCAGCATACATGGAAGTGTTCACAAGTGTTGTCATGAAAATCTAACTCTGGGGCAGAGAATGGAGAAAGAAATTGGGGGCAATATATATGATGCAAAAATAATGTAGTAGGCCCCAAAATTACTGTGCCTGAGAAGATAGAAGGAAGACTTAAGTCAGGCATGGGATTTGGAGAGGAACCTGGTTTTGCCATGTCTGTCACTTTAAAAAAAAATCCTGCCAGTTCCTCCTGCTATAACTTTGTTGCTTTTGAATATTTTGAATTTTTGTTTTGTTTTCTGCATTATGCTTTAAGGCTTTAAGTTATAGCCCCTCACCCATTCAACAGAGGAGGCAATACCTCTTTATCTCTGTTTCTTGGAGGAAGAAGAGGAGTATGGGGAAGAGGAATGTAGGAAGGACAAGTGGTCAGGTAGCATAGATGGTATCTGGTACCCACATATACTGACCCAACTCCACCTGAGCCGTGAACAATGCTGGTGGAAGCTGCACTTCACAATGAGTTTTGCCACATGCTGGTACCGGACCTAAAGACCACTTCCACCACGGGCACTGCACCGCCATTGGTTGTAAAGGTCACCATGGCACTGAATGCTCGCAGCTGGCTCATTTCAGGCTGCCGCTGAGGACATCAGTAATATTTGCCAATTAGCTGTGCATAGATGCATCAAATAAGTCACAGATGCACTGTTTGCTAGAACCAACCAGTACATTCACTTCCCCATAGGTCTCCAGCACTAATGTGACAGAGCACTGCAGTTTTACTGTGTGGCAGGATTCTCCAAAGCAGAAGGATGGAGCACATTAGGTGCCTGAATAGATCAGGGAAAACACTACAGTAAGTGCAGTCAAAGTTTCAAGGATCGTGGTGGTGTGCTGTATGCTGTATAATATCTTGCAAAGAGGCCTCCTCATGGTAATTCAGAAGAGAAAGAGGAAGGTGTACAAGGGCAGCAGGGTGATGTGTCAGAGGACAATCTCTTACATGAGAAAGATGCACAGAACAATTGCCATCTGCAAGAGACAATCGAGCCCATCTGATAAAGGGCACCTTTGCATGGTTAGTACATCTGACCCATCTCCATCTGCCTCCTTCCAAACTACCAATTAATTGACATACGCACAATTGCCTATCATTAACATGACTTCCATTTATGACACAAAATCCAAGTTACTCTCATCCAATTGCCTGCACATTTAACTTTAATTCAACTGCATTTTTAAGGGAAAATTATCTGTGCGCACACAACTGTAATAAAAAGTAATGCAACTGTTACAAAATGCCACGTCCTTTTTATTATTACAGACTGCAAATTTTTGGAATATTTTTCTTGATTTATTTATAATGCTTATATACTGTCTGGCCTGGACTTTCCTCCTTGGACTCAATGCAGAAGTTAGATCCAAAAATGTGCCCAATATTGCCCTCATTTTGCCAATGTCAATTTATACCCAAGTATCCTCGCAATCTCATTACAATATGCCCAAACTTAAAATTGGCATAAATCAGCGTAAACAATCGGGGTCCAAGCAAACGCTGAACCCAGACCAGTATATTTCTTGTTTGAGTTTTAAAATTGAAGTTTCAACTCATTTAACCATCATTCATGTGCAGCATGTTTAAGAACTTGCAATCGGGGAAGCTTTTCAATTTTTGATGTGACTTACACTTATGCCATAAATACGCATTAAAAGAAACAGAAAATACAGAGGAGGTCTCAGTGATGGTAATTTTATTTAAACGCTCAAAAAAATGCAACTAAATGACCAGAAAATGACTGTTTCCTGATGCGACTGAAAATCTGGTCGCAATACTGAGAGACACCCCCCACTCAAACAAGCGCAATTGGAGGATACTCACATTTGAGAGCTGGAGGCGTGGCCAGTTTTGTGGGTGGACATTCATTTAGATGGAGGGTTTGATGGATGGATGTAAAAGATCGAGGAGACTTGGGCATATTGCAGGTATGCGTATAACTCATGTGTTCCCCAAATTCCGCGATCTTTTAAGGCGTGGAATTGGTTTTCACCCAGATTACGGGTCTATCTGGTCGCAAATACGGAGGAAACTCCAGGTCTCTGTGTTTTATAATATAAAACGGAAATAACTCTTATACAGGGCTTATTTTGTTCATTTTTTTCTTTAGCTATGTTTCTGCAATTTTTTTTAAAGGGTTGAGTTTTTGGAGGAAGAAAAAAACATAAATAGCCACAATATACAGTACTGGGAAATTTCAGCATTAAATATTTCAATCAACAAATGTATGCAGTTCTGTGTAGCTGCAAACACCTGAAAACTACATTTGTAAAATAGATAGCTTGTTTTTGGGGCAGGAAAGCAGTGCTGTAATGGTGCATTTCTGTATTCAGTAATTTCATCCACCAATAAAACCAAGCATTTTCATGAAACACTGCTTTAAGTAAATAGAGAATTTTATAGAAACTGTTCACATTTCCCTTACTATATTCAAAAGCAAAGAAATCCAGTTTTCAAAATATTTCCTATTTTTCTGACACTGAATTTAAGTTCCCAATTTAGCTTTTCATGCAAAGTTTGTAAAGTCGAACAAAGAACCTATACAAATGGTTTTCACTCTTGGGTTGAGACACAGATGCCGAGTTTGTCCAAAGCCACACTGGCTGCATTCTTTTCAATTTTACTTTGTCTGATTGCTAAATAAAAAGCACTTATTATGTCTTGTGACTCTTCAGTGAAGTTAAATCACAACTTTGTGTACTTTTAAAAATGTAGAATTACCCCATCACGGGATCTAGATTAGTAGACAACTTTCACGGAGGCCTTAAGAGTTACCCAAAAACTTGTCATATTGGATTTAGTCTGTTGTCAATACATAATCTCAGTGAACGTAAAAATTCAGATAGTCATCAGTTGATTTATTTTGATTGGGAACATCAATGGTTGCATTCTGTTTATTTCAGAGCAAAAACATGGAATAAATGGAAACCATATCAAATCACTGCTACAGTATTTATAAACAACACGGGACTGTGCTTGGAATCTTTAGACTGAACATATATCTGTGCAAACATTTCACACAAATCAGTGGCATCTATTTTCTGCTAAACTACCCTTCTTTTTGCAGCCACTTTCTTATGTTTACCCTGGATTTGTTCAACAGCTGGCAAGGAACGGAAGTGGTGGCAGATTGCCAAGGGCTTCTTTGTACTTCTCACTTCAAAGAAATAGCTGGCTGGAGATGTATGACCGTGGGGCAAAATACATTTCCCCAAAGTGGCAACTTCTGATAAAATGAAATTAATCTGGAATTCAATTTGGATCTGAATAAGATACCCTGTCTGAATCACAGATGTCAGGAGTAATGGCTAGCAGTGCTAAGTAGAGCAACCCATAAGCCAGTGAATACTCAACTGCCTACACTGAATGAGACCTGTCTGTGGTCCTTCTCTTGCCAAACTGATTTACATGCACAGTGTGATGGTGAATTGCGTGTTTCAGTCACATTTTACAAAACTCGATTTACTGAAGACATTTGGTAAATTGTCTTTTCGGGGATTTGTGAGATGAGCTTCGAATATTTTGACAGTAATAACTCCGGATTATCTTGACCTCAGAATGGTTGCCAACAGCATTCTACATTCTTCAGCCAGTGAAGCTCCCAAACATTATTGGATAAAACTTAACTCTTGCAATTTAACTTGACTTACACAAATTATCTGTGTTTGTGATATACCTATCAATTCATCCAATGAAAAGCGACGAGTTAAGAAAGTAACTATAGGTTTTTATTGGCTAAATAACAGAGCCCACCCTCGTGGGTGGTCAGATCCAACAAGGAGGAATGCCAGCCAGTCGACCACCTTTATACCTGGGCAGGTAGGTGGAGCCATGGGCGGAGTCAGCAGTGGTCAGCCCAGGTATAACAGCGTGACAAGAGGCGACCTCGTATAGTGATACAACAGTGTGAACAGTGATAACCATAGAGTAACGATATAACAGTGATAACTATAGTGTAACGATAGTGAACGACAAAAGTGGTTTACCACATTCACCCCTTGTTTAGATTTGAGTCCGGCGGGGTGAAGTGTACTACCAGTTCTGGTATGTCAGTCTGTCCGGAGGCCTTGTAAGCCTTTCTGATCGTCGCAGCGGCGGTGTTGCATTATCCGGTGTTAATGCTGGTGTCTGCGTGGTCGGCAAAGGCTCGTGGGGTTCCGGCATGCCGTCTACCTGGGCTGGAATTGGGGGGGTGGTGGGGGGGGGGTAAAGGTGGTGTCTCCGGAATGCCCGAGGGTGCGAGGTCTCGTAAGGAGACTGTGTCCTCCCGCCCGTCTGGGTATGCCACATAGGCGTACTGGGGGTTGGCGTGCAGGAGGTTCACCCTCTCGGCCAGGGGGTCCGTTTTATGGGCCCTCACGTGCTTTCGCAGCAAGACGGGCCCCGGAGAGGTCAGCCAGGTTGGTAGCGTGGTTCCCGTAGTCGACTTCCTGGGGAAAACAAACATTTGTTCATGGGGGGTGGCGTTAATGGCAGTGCAAAGTAGTGACCGGATGGAATGCAGCGCTGCCGGGAGGACTTCCTGCCAGCGGGAGGTTGGGAGGCCCTTAGACTTTAAGGCTAAGAGGACGGCCTTCCATACAGTCGCGTTCTCTCTTTCCACCTGGCCGTTCCCTCGGGGGTTGTAGCTGGTGGTCCTGCTTGCAGCAATACCTCTCGCTAGTAGGAACTGACGGAGTTCCTCGCTCATGAAGGAGGAGCCCCGGTCGCTATGTATATAGTTTGGGAACCCGAACAAGGCGAAGGGGTCGTTCAGGCATTTAATGACCGTGGCACTGGTCATGTCTGGGCAGGGGAAGGCAAAGGGGAAACGGGAGTACTCATCAACAATGTTGAGGAAGTACACATTACGGTCAGAGGACGGGAGGGGCCCCTTAAAATCGATGCTCAAGCGCTCAAAGGGGCGGGTGGCCTTGATCAGGCTTGCTCTGTCCGGCCTAAAGAAATGCGGTTTGCACTCGGCACAGGTCTGGCAGTTCCTGGTCATGGTCCTGACCTCCTCGATGGAGTAGGGCAGGTTGCGGGCCTTAATGAAGTGGTAAAGTCTGGTGACCCCGGGGTGGCAGAGGTCGTTGTGGAGGGTCTGAAGTCTATCAATTTGCGCGTTGGCGCATGTAATTCGTGATAGAGCATCAGGGGGTTCGTTCAGCTTACCTGGCCGGTACAAGATATCATAATCGTAGGTGGAGAGCTCGATTCTCCACCTCAAAATCTTGTCGTTCTTGATTTTGCCCCTCAGCTTGTTATTAAACATAAAAGCGACCGAACGCTGGTCGGTGAGGAGGGTAAATCATTTGCCTGCCAGGAAATGCCTCCAGCGTCGTACAGCCTCCACGATCGCCTGGGCCTCCTTCTCGACCGACAAGTGTCGGATCTCAGGGCCCTGTAGGGTCCTTGAGAAGAAGGCCACCGGTCTCCCCTCCTGGTTAAGCGTAGCGGCTAGGGCGAAGTCGGATGCATCGCTCTCCACTTGGAAAGGGATGGACTCATCCACCGCGTGCATTGTGGCCTTAGCAATGTCTCCCTTAATGAGGGAGAAGGCTGCGCACGCTTCCTCCGTAAGGGGAAGGATGTGGACTTCATGAGGGGTCTGGCTTTGTCCGCATAGTTGGGCACCCATTGGGCATAGTAGGCGAAGAGCCCCAGGGTTCTCTTCAGCGCCTTTGGACAGTGGGGGAGGGGTAACTCCATGAGGGGGCGCATTCTTTCGGGATCGGGGCCGATGACTCCGTTCTCTACTACGCAGCCGAGGATGGCAAGGCGCGAGGTGTTAAACACACATTTCTCCTTATTGTAGGTGAGGTTCAGCCGTTGGGCCGTACGGAGGAATCTTTCCAGATTAACATCATGGTCCTGCCGGTCGCGGCCGCAGATGGTGACGTTATCTAGATAGGGGAACGTGCCGTGCAGCCCGTTCTGGTCAACCATCCGGTCCATCTCCCTTTGGAAGACCGAAACCCCGTTGGTGACGCCGAAGGGAACCCTAAGGAAGTGGTAGAGGCGGCCATTCGCCTCGAAGGCGGTATACTGGCGGTCCTCAGGGCGGATAGGGAGTTGGTGGTAGGCCGACTTAAGGTCGATGGTAGAGAATACTCGGTATTGTGCAATCTGATTGACCATATCAGATATGCGGGGAAGTGGGTATGCGTCCAGCTGGGTGTACCGGTTTATGGTTTGGCTGTAGTCGATGACCAGGCGGTTTTTATTGCCGGTCTTAACGACTACGACCTGGGCACGCCAGGGGCTGGTGCTCCCCTCGATGATGCCCTCCTTCAGGAGACGCTGCACCTCAGAGCTAATGAAAGCTCTGTCCCCGGCGCTGTACCGCCTGCTCTTGGTAGCGACGGGTTTGCAGTCGGGGGTGAGGTTAGCGAACAGGGAAGGTGGCGGGACCTTGAGGGTGGATAGGCCGCAGGTGTTACGCGGTAGGCGGTTTAAAAGCTGCTGGTTGTCGACTGTGAGTGGGGGGAGGGGTCCACCGTATGCTAGAGTGACACTTTGGAGGTGGGATTGGAAGTCCAGCCCTAGTAGGACGGCAGCGCAGAGCTGGGGCAGGACGAGGAGTTTAAAATTTTTATACTCCGTGCCCTTAACCGACAGGGTCACAACACAGTAGCCGCTGATGTCTGTGGCGTGGGACCTCGATGCCATCGAGATCCGGTTGCGCGTTGGCCGGACAGTGAGGGAGTAGTGGCTCACCGTGTCTGGGTGGATGAAACTCTCCGTGCTTCCGCTGTCGAACAGGCAGGTCGTGGTGCGGCCGTTTACTTTGATGTCCATCATGGACTTGGACAGGTGATGCGGGCGGGCTTGGTCCAGTGTGACAGAGGCTAGTGTATGGCTGAGCGAGCTGCTGTAGTCTGCGGGTGAGGCGGTGGTCGGGTCTGGAGGCAAGGTGGCGGTCGAGTGTGGTGGGTAAAATGGCAGCGCCCACGAGGTTGGACAAAATGGCGGAGAAGATGGCTGCCCCCACAACTCACATGAGGCACTGCTGGTGTCGGTTGCCTGGATCAAAGATGGCCACCCCCATAACTCACACGTGGGGATGCTGGCATCTGTGGCCTTGATGGAAGATGGCCGCCCCCACAACTCGCATGAGGCACTGCTGGCCTCTGTTGATCTCCCTCTGCAGGCCTTAGCAAAGTGGCCTTTCTTCAGGCAGCTTGAGCACGTCGCGTTTCTCGCTGGGCAGCGCGCCCTCGGGTGTTTCGCCTGGCCGCAGAAGAAGCAGCCGGCGGCCCGATCGCCGGGCTCCGATGTCGCAGCCGGTACCGGGGGTGGCGGTCCCGATCGGGTCCGGGACGCCGACGCTGAGGTAGGTCCCAGGGGCGGCGCTGCGAGGGGTATTGCGGTCGGGGTCGGTCCCGAGTCCCAGGGTCGCGAATTACAGTACCTGGAGTACGCCTCGAGGTCCCGATGGGCCACTTCTAGGGAGCGAGTGAGGGCTGCAGCTGTGTTCAGATCGAGGTCCTTTGCTTCAAGCAGTCTTTGCCGTGAGTAGTCGGACCGCAGGCCTTTCACGAAGGCATCGCGGATATTATCTTCAGTATTTTCTGCCGCCGTTACCGCTTTAAAGTCACAGTCCCTGCCGAGTGTTTGTAGCGCCCGTAAAAATTCATCTACAGACTCTCCTGGCTGTTGCGGGCGGGATCTTGGGAGATGTCTGGCATACATGGAATTTACCGGGCTCTGGTACTGTTGTTTCAGCAGGTTGATGGCGGCCTCGTATGTAGTAAGGTCCCGGATGAGTGCGAATACTTTAGGGCTCACTTGGGCGGTCAGAACTCTTAGCTTGGATCTCTGAGGCATGCCGGATTCTCCCAGGTAGGATTCGAAACAGCTCAGCCAGTGTTCGAAGTCGAGGGCTGAGTTTGCTGCCTGTGGGTTTAGATCCAGGTACGGTGGTCGGAGGGCTCGCAGCCAGGCCGGCTGCTGTGGCTGTTGTAGCTGGGCGTCTGGCTGGTCGTTTGGCTGGTCGTTTGGCTGCTCAAGTAACGACATTTTAAAATTTAGCCAATAAAATTGATATACCTATCAATTCATCCAATGAAAAGCGACGAGTTAAGAAAGTAACTATAGGTTTTTATTGGCTAAATAACAGAGCCCACCCTCGTGGGTGATCGGATCCAACAAGGAGGAATGCCAGCCAGTCGACCACCTTTATACCTGGGCAGGTAGGTGGAGCCATGGGCGGAGTCAGCAGTGGTCAGCCCAGGTATAACAGCGTGACAAGAGGCGACCTCGTATAGTGATACAACAGTGTGAACAGTGATAACCATAGAGTAACGATATAACAGTGATAACTATAGTGTAACGATAGTGAACGATAAAAGTGGTTTACCACAGTTTGAAAATAGGGAGTAAAGTTGATGATGACACAAAAGTAGGGGTTCTGCAAATACCGACGAGGACTATGACAAACTTCAGGAGGACATAGGCAGGTTAGAGGAATGGTCAAGCAATTTACTGCAGAGAAGTGTGAGAAGCACGGGAATTAAAAACAAAGATTAGAAGTACAAATTCAATAGAAATAAGTTGAAGGATGTGCAGGAACAGAGAAACCTGGGGATTCAAATAAATAATTCCCTACAAAAAGGCCGCGATTTCGCCTACCTGGGGCGGCTTCACAGCAGGAGAGGTCGGCGGTTGGGGGTGACCCCGTTGCTGTGTGGTTCACGTCGTTCTTTCGAATCTTGCCGTAATGGGCCTAGTTAGGCCTGCTCCGTGCATTTCCCGGCCCTATTAAAGGGTGCGGGTCTGGTGACGTCACCGGATGACGCGAATATTGCGGGTTTATTTAAAAGGGCCATGGCCCCAGTTACTGTCAGTTGCAAATTGATAGCATTCAGTGCTGTCAGTGTTTGAGTCTCTGCACTATGTATTTCCAGTGCCAACGAGCAGCTTCACAGATGAATCCCTCCATCATCTTGTGGAGGGAGTGAGAGCACGTAGGGAGGTTCTCTTCCCTGCGGACGGCAGGAAGAGGCGTCCCCAGCAGACAAAGGCAGCGTGGCTGCAGATATCGCAGGAGGTTACGGGGCTGTCAGTGGTGGTTTGCACCTGGGCACAGTGCCGCAAGAGGTTCAATGATCTAGTAAGATCAGGGAAAGTGAGTATTAAGCCACAATTACCTTGATGCTGCTGTGCGTGTCATCACATTCGCACCACTCTACATTGCCACCCCATCTCCTGCACAACGCACACAGCCCAACATCCTTTGTACCTTCATCCATCCCTCTAACTCTATCTACATTATCAGGACCCCATCTTAATATGCAGCCCTCACACTGAGCCTCATCATTATGCAATGACAGCAAATAACAACACAAAAGGAGGCAACTTGGTATTGCCAACCCACTCCATCAAATTGTCAGTGTGAAGCTCTATGCCATTCCATTCCTTACACTCATACCATCACACTCACTGAACCTTCTCTTCTTTCCCTCCTTGCAGGAAAAGATAGCCCACAATAAGAGGGAGAGGGAGAGAACGGGAGGAGGGCCTCCACAAACCATGTCGTATCTGACGAGTGCAGAGGAGGCAGCACTGGAGATTGCTGGAGAGGTGGGCCTTCCGGAAGTGGGGCACGGAGAGAGGGGCTCACAAGAAGAAGCTGGTGACAAAATGATTTTCCATACAATTGCATACCTTTCATCATTGCCTCATATGGGGTGTGATGTCAAGACAAGATGAATGGTCATCATGTGGATAATGCTATGTGTCTGCAGTAGACAGCCTGTATATATAACTGATGTCTTCACTCTCCCACAGGTCCATCAAGAGGTCCCCCACCAATGTCCAGGAGGAACCACAAGAAGACTCCTCAGAGGAGCTTCCTGTCTCCGAGGGCGCAGCGTCACCTCAGACAACGCAACCCAGCACCAGCGCAGAGTCGCACACTTCGGTGGGGATGTCGCGAGATAGAGTAGTGTTGTCACCTGGTGTCTCACAGATCACAACTGAGCAGCAGCAGATGGTGGAGACAGTGACAGCAGTGGAGACTCCTCATCAGAGGGCGCAGGAGCCTCCTAGCTCTGCTCAGCTGCATGCAGACGCTGAGCCTCGGGGGCCATCCAGGAAGAGGATGATCCTGGAGCTGCAGGAACAAGTGCAGGAGGCTCTGACTGGTTTTATGACCGCGGTAACTGCGAGTGTGCAGAGAATGGAGGAGTCCATCTCCAGTATGAGCAACACTATGGCACACTCACTGGCAACTATAGCTTCCTCCATGGATAGGATGGTCACTTGCATGGAGGAGACACGGCGCCAGTCGCATGAGAACATGATTTCTCTTCAAAATAGATGCTCAGCTATGCAGGAGAGATGCTCATCTATGGAGGAGAGATGGGCATCAATGGAGGAGAGATGGGCATCTATGGAGGAGAGAAACCAGAGGCTCATAGACATCCTTTGCAGGAGGGATGGCAGCATAGAGGTGGGCCCTCATGGCCCCAATGAAGTGCAGCAAGGTGCTCGCCAGCTACTTGGTAGCAGGATAGTGCGGGTGGCCCGTGAGAGGGATGATGAAGGGAGGGGACATGGAAGTGGGGGCTCCGCTCCAAGTGCTCTGACTTCCATCCCCTTGCCAACCCCTCGTTCAGAGCCCCAGAGGCCTCCCCGGACAGTGATGGCCAAGTCTGCACATGCACAGTCGCAGGAGGAGCAGACTTTGGCGGCGCCATCAGTGGCTCCAAAACTCAGAGGACGACCGCCAAAGGCGTCTAAGCAGGCGCAGCATGGAGATGAGGAGGCTGCCTCTACATCTGCTGAAGCCGCAGGGGTAGCACGACGTAGAAGCACCTGGAAAAGAAAGAGCACACACAAATAGTCACAAGGGTGGTCACTCAGGTGTCTCTCTCTTTTCAATGTCATGTTAGTATTCTATGAAGTGCTGTTAATAAATCATCTAATTGTCACAATTGGAGGTCGTTGGCAAATTTGTGTGATGAAATGGAAGTGGCAGAGTGGGAAGCCAGCTAGAGCAGCAAAGCCAAGCGCACGCTCACTGACACTGCCTTCATCAGAGGCAAAATAGATATAATTTGCCGACTTGTTAAAGAGGGCATCAGTCACCTGTGTGATGTTTCTGTGTGCGGCTGACTGCGAGACGCTGCAAAGGTCTGCTGCAGATGTCTGGAAGGAGCCTGAAACGTAGAAGTTGAGGGCAACAGTGAGTTTGACAGCCACTGGTAAGGAGTGTCCGCCCCTTCCTCTGGGCTGCAGGTCTTGCTCCAGCAAAATGCAAATGTCAGCGACGATCTGGCGCGATAGCCTGAACCTCCTTTGGCACTGCTGCTCCGTCATGTTGAGGAAGCTCATCCTCTGCCTGTATACCCTGTGTTGGGGGTATCACCTCCAGCACGGGCCAGCCCGGCGCTGATGCCCTATGCCCTGTGCTGCAGCAGGTGGTTGAGGAGAAGGTTGCCGCTCTTGTTGCTGCTGATTCTGCTGCTGCTGCGGGTGATCGTCATCAGATTCGGAGGACCAAGGTGAGAGAGCATAAATCGGACCCATTCTGATGTTTCAGATGCCAGGTGAAGTTGAGATGACAAAAGCAATCTATCAAAGGTGAAATATGAAGTTGCAAGGAGGTGACAGTGACTAGAGAGTTTACTGCAAACACTTCCCAACTGCATAAAGCCGAAAAATCTATTCCAAATACTGAAGGCTGAAGCTTCTGACATTGGAAAGTGACCAGCTGTGAAATGGCAGGTTTTAAACCACTTTTGCAGCTGTCACCTATTGAAAAAAATGGAGAGTTGTTCAGAACCTGACATACTTACCTGGCGTGATCCCCGACGGGAACCTCGTGGAAAACTTGGCAAAATGCTTTGTAACTGGTAAAATGGGAATTTAATTACTTTAAACAGACTCTTAACTAGCACAATTGAATGACCCGCCGCTTAGTGCCGTGTTTGCAAAGCGCAGACAGAAATGACACTTGGGAAACTGACAAGGAAGCGGGTTCAGAGCGGGATACCGGCCCGCTATCAATCTTTTTGATTTTGACAGCGGACCCGCCTCCAAACCTGCCCTCTGAGCGCCGGCAAAATTCAGCCCAAATTTTGAGTACAGGCAGAAAAAGTCTTAAGAGTGGGGCCTGAACACATGACCTTCTGGCGCAAAGGCGAGAGAGTGCTACCACTGAGCCAAGGCTGACACAATGAAAAAGGCCAAAAGCATTCAGATAGTGGAGGAGTTGAGAGAGGAGTGGAGAGGTAGAACAGGATGTCGTCAATGGACTTGTGGAACGTGTTACCAGGGCCGAGAAACTGGAAGGTACCATGTCAGTTTTTCAGACGCTAACTGGGCGTTGATGCCTCTATGTGGCGGGCAGGAAGCGCACACTCATTATAAACTGGAAGTGTGCTGCCAGCCATATTGGTGTAGGCAAAAAAAATAGGTTCCCAGGGCCCACGGTGTTAGGCCCTTTGCATATTCCAATAAGGGACCTAACGCCCGATTCAAGCATGGACCCCAGGAAGAGGCGTTGAAAGGGAATGGGATAGTCAACTGTGTCAAAGACAGCAGACAGATCGAAGAGGAATGAGGAGGGAAAATATACTATGGTCACAGTCACCGAGAATGTCATTTGTGGCTTTAATTAGGGCCATTTCAGTGCTGTGGTGGGGCGGAAACCTGATTGGAGAGTTTCGAACATGGAGTTGCGGCAAAGAAGGGAATGGATTTGGGAGGTGACAACATGTTCAAGGACTTGACATAAGATTACATAGGATATACGGCACAGAAACTGGCCATTCGGCCCAACCAGTCCATGCTGGCGTTTATGTTGCACTCGAACCTCCTCCCGTCTTTCCTCATCTAACTCTATCAGCATAACCCTCTATTCCCTTCTCCCTCATATGCTTGTCTAGCCTCCCCTTAAACACATCTATACTATTCGCTTCAACCACTCCCTGTGGTCACGAGTTCCACATTCTCAACACTCTTTGGGTAAAGAAGTTTCTTCTGAATTCCCTATTGGATTTCTTGGTGACTATCCTATATTGATGGCCTCTAGTTATGCTCTTCCCCACATGTGGAAACACTCTCTCTGTATCCACACTATCCTTTCATAATTTTAAAGACCTCTATTAGGTCATCCCTCAGCCTTCTTTTTTCAAGAGAAAAGAGACCCAGCCTGTTCATCCTTTCCTGATATGTATACTCTCGCATTTCTGGTATCATCCTTGTAAATCTTCTCTGCACCCTCTCCAGTGCCTCTATATCCTTTTAAAATATGGCAACCAGAACTGTTCGCAGTATTGTTGGTGTGGTCTAACCAAGGTTCGATACAGGTTTACCATAACTTCCTACTTTTCAATTCTATCACTCTAGAAATAAACCCTAGTGCTTGGTTTGCTTTTTTTTTATGGCTTTGCTAACCTGTGGCACAACTTATAGTGATTTGTGTATTTGTACTCCGAGATCTCTTTCTTTCTCTACCCCACCTAGACTCGCACCCTCCAAGTGATAAGTGACCTCCCTATTCTTCCTACCAAAATGTAATCCCTCACATTTATGTGTTGAACTTCATTTGCCAATTATTTGCCCATTCTGCAAGTTTATTAATGTCCTCCTGTAATTTGTTGTAGTCCTCTTCAGTATTGACTATCCCCCTCAATTTGGTATCATCCGTAAATTTAGAAATTATGTTTTTGATTCCAAAGTCTAAATCGTTTATGTAAATTGTGAACAGCAGTGGTCCCAGCACTGATCCTTGTGGAACACCACTACCCACCTTCTGCCACTCTGAATAGTTACCCTTTACTCCCACTCTCTGCTTTCTGCCTAAAGTCAGCTAGCTATTCATTCTGCTACTTGTCCCCTGACTCTGCATTCTCTGACCTTATGCATTAGTCTATTATGGGGTACCTTATCGAAGGCCTTTTGAAAATCTAGATAAATTACATCTACTGCATTACCATTGTCTACTCTCTCTGTTACCTCTTCAAAAAATTCTATAATGTTGATCAAGCAAGATTTTCCCTTTTGAAATCCATGCTGACTATTCATTATTATACTTTTCGTTTCTAGATGTTCTTCTATTCTCTCCTTTAGTAGGGATTCCATTATTTTTCCTGATGTGCCTCAATAAATCCGAGACTCGATGTTAGCGAAACAAAACAAGGCTTTTATTGACTTAGAAGGTAACACACAGAGGAGAATGTATCTTCCATCCAGAGGTCTGCCGTACTGGATGTGCTGCAGGCTGGGCCAGCTTACATAGGAGCCAGGTATGGGCGGAGCCCTACACACAGTACAATACAATGGAAATGAAACTGAAACCAACCACAGTCACAGGCAGAGAAATACTGATGAGTGATGAATGGAATATTTCATCACATTCACCCCTTCTATAGATTTAGTCTGTTCGGGGGTTTGATAGTCCTCTGCGACCGACGTGGCTGTTGTGGTGCCGCGGGTGTCGGCTGGGTGTCCCCGGTGGCCTCCTGGGTCTCTGCCGGGGGTGCCGCCAGGGTTGTTGAAGGGGTAGTTGGTGGGGGTACTGTTGGTCGATGTTCTTCCGGGGGTGATGAAAGAGTAGTGGGTGGGTAAGAGTTGCTGTGGTCGTTGTTGCTGCTGTTGTCGTGGTTGTTGTCGTTACCGGCTGGGGCGACGTCTTTTATGGACACGGTGTCCTCCCTTCCGTCGGCGTGCCGGACATACGCGTATTGGGGGTTGGCGTGGAGTAGGTGCACTGACTCCACGAGAGGGTCCGTCTTGTGGCCCCTCACATGCCTTCGCACGAATACCGGACCTGGGGTGGAGAGCCATGACGGCATGGATACGCCTGAGGTGGATTTCCGGGGAAAGACAAACATTCGCTCGTGAGGCGTGGCATTAGTGGCAGTACACAATAGCGACCGTATCGAATGGAGCACATCTGGGAGGACTTCCTGCCAGCGGGAGATAGGGAGGCCTTTGGTCCTTAGAGCTAGAGTGACTGCTTTCCATACTGTCCCGTTCTCTCGCTCCACTTGACCGTTACCCCGGGGGTTGTAGCTGGTGGTACGGATCGTGGCGATCCCCCTGGACAGCATGTACTGGCGTAGCTCTTCACTCATGAAGGACGCCCCCCCTATCCGTATGGATGTAGCTCAGCATACCGAACAGGCAGAACAGGCTGTTGAGGCATTTAATGACCGTGGCGCTGGTCATGTCTGGGCAGGGGAAGGCGAATGGGAAACGAGAGTACTCGTCCACAATGTTCAGGAAGTAAACATTGCGGTCGACGGACGGGAGGGGGCCCTTGAAATCTAAGCTGAGCCGCTCAAAGGGCCGTGTAGCTTTGATTAAGTGGGCTCTATCTGGGCGGTAGAACCGAGGCTTGCACTCAGCGCAAGTGCGACAGTTCCTGGTCAGGGACCGAACTTCCTCAATCGAGTAGGGTAAGTTGCGGGACTTTATGAAGTGGAACAGCCGCGTGACCCCTGGGTGGCAGAGGTCATTGTGGAGGGTCTGTAGCCGATCCCCGGTGGCGCTGGCATACATCCCTCGTGAGAGGGCGTCGGGGGATTCGTTAAGGGCCCCTGGCCGGTAAATGATGCCATAATCGAAGGTGGAGAGCTCGATCCGCCACCTAAGAATCTTATCATTTTTAATCTTCCCCCTCTGTTTATTATTGAACATAAACGCTACCGACCGCTGGTCGGTAAGTAGGGTGAAGCGTTTGCTGGCTAGGTAGTGGCGCCAGTGGCGCACTGCCTCCACGATGGCTTGGGCCTCCTTTTCTATGGAGGAGTGTCTGATCTCGGGCCCTTGGAGGGTCCTCGAGAAGAAAGCTACGGGCCGCCCCGCCTGGTTGAGGGTGGCCGCCAAGGCAAAGTCAGACGCATCACTTTCCACTTGAAAGGGAGTGTTCTCGTCCACTGCCTGTAGCGTGGCCCGCTCAATATCCTGCTTAATGCTTTTGAAGGCGGCATGGGCCTCAGCAGAGAGCGGAAAAGAGGATGCTTTCAAGAGGGGGCGGGCTTTGTCGGAGTAGTTGGGGACCCATTGGGAATAATAAGAAAATAACCCCAGGCACCTTTTCAGGGCTTTGGGAGTGTTGGGCAGGGGCAGCTCCCGTAGGGGGCGCAATCGGTCGGGGTCTGGTCCGATTTCCCCATTCTCCACCACGCTGCCTAGTATGCAGAGGCGCGTGGTGTTGTAAACGCACTTGTCCTCGTTGTAGGTGAGGTTGAGTTTTTGTGCGGTTTTCAGGAACCTCTCGAGGTTCGAGTCATGATCCTACTGGTTGTGACCGCAGATGGTGACGTTGTCGAGGTAGGGGAAGGTTGCCTGCAAGTGGTGGTCATCGACCATGCGGTCCATCTCCCTCTGGAAGACCGAGACCCCATTCGTCACCCCAAAGGGGACTCTGAGGAATTGGTAGAGGCGTCCGTTCGCCTCGAAGGCGGTGTACGGGCGGTCCTCTGGTCTGATAGGGAGCTGGTGGTACGCTGACTTGAGGTCGATGGTGGAGAACACCCGGTATTGGGCGATTTGGTTCACCATTTCTGATATGCGGGGTAGCGGGTAGGCGTCTAGTTGGGTGTACCTGTTGATCGTTTGGCTATAGTCGATCACCATCCGTTTCTTCTCGCTACCCCTTACCACCACCACTTGGGCGCGCCACGGGCTATTGCTGCGTTCAATAATGCGCTCTTTCAGGAGCCTGTCTATCTCGGTCGCGATAAACCGCCTGTCCTCCCAGCTGTACCTCCTGCTTTTGGTCGCTATTGGCCGGCAGTTAGGGGTAAGGTTCGCGAATAGCGAAGGCGGCTTTACCTTCAGGGTAGCCAGACCGCACACTGTGAGGGGCGGCTGGGACCCACCGTAATTGAGCGTGATGCTTTGGTGGTAGCACTGGAAATCCAGGCCCAAGATCACGCTCGCACATAGATTCTTCATGATTAATACTTTAAAATTATCGTATACAGTTCCGTTAACGGACAATTGTACCGTGCAGTAACCCATAATGGTCGATGTCTGGGTTTTATCAGCCATAGAGATGGTACCCCGAGTAGGGACCACCTTTAGGGAGAGTTGTTGTACCAGTTCAGGGTGGATAAAACTCTCCGTGCTTCCACTGTCAATTAAACATTTAACCCTGCACCCGTTTACCTCGATGTCCACCATTGATTTGGATAGCGGCTGCAGCCTGGTCTGGTCCACTGTAACCGATGCCACTGTAGGGCCCTGATCGAGACAAGATGGCGTCCACGCTGTCTGCTCACAAGATGGCGGACCCCACGAGGTCGGGCAAGATGGCGTCCAAGATGGCCGCTCCCACGGCGCACACGCGGCAGTGGCGGGTTTTCCGGCGGGGTTCCCTCTGCACACCTTCCCGAAGTGCCCCTTCTTACCGCACTTAAAGCAGGTGGTGCCTTTCGCCGGGCACAGGTTTCTGGTGTGCTTCGGCTGCCCGCAGAAGTAGCAGTTGGGTCCCCGACGCGTCGCGGCTGTCGTAGGGCTTCTGGGGGGAGAGCGGGGCCCCGACGGTGTCGGGCTGCCGGGCGGGGAAGATGCCTTCCAAGATGGCGGCGCCCTTGGTGCACACGTGGCGGCGTGGACGGCGCGGGCTGAAGAGTAGGCGTCCGAGTTTCTCTGGGCCACATCCAGGGATCGTGCTGTGTCCGCAGCCTGTTTCAGGTCCAATCCCGTTTTTTCCAGCAGTCTCTGCCGGATGTAAGTGGAGCTGAGGCCTGTGATAAAGGCATCGCGAACAAGCTCGTCAGTGTACACTGCAGCTTTTACATCTTGGCACTTGCAGTCTTTGCCAAGCGTTTTCAGGGTGCCTAGGAACTCCTCCACCGATTCCCCAGGTCGCTGTGCGCGAGTAGCGAGCAGATGCCTAGCATACACCTCATTCGTAGGCTGCTGGTAATGCGCCTTTAAGATGTCGCAGGCGGCCGGGTACGTGTCGGCGTCTTGGATGAGGGGGTAAACCCGGTGGCTTACCCAATTCCGCAGAATTCCGAGTTTCATACTCGCAGCGTCCGTAGTGTCTTTGACGGCTGCGGAATTGTCCAGGAAGAATTCCATACACATAAACCAGTGTCCGAAGCGTGCCGATGCGTCCGAAGCATGCTGGTCCAAATCCAAACGTTCGGGTTTCAAGAGTTGATCCATTGTGTTGAAAATTAAGTCAATAAAATTGATGTGCCTCAATAAATCCGAGACTCGATGTTAGCGAAACAAAACAAGGCTTTTATTGACTTAGAAGGTAACACACAGAGGAGAATGTATCTTCCATCCAGAGGTCTGCCGTACTGGATGTGCTGCAGGCTGGGCCAGCTTACATAGGAGCCAGGTATGGGCGGAGCCCTACACACAGTACAATACAATGGAAATGAAACTGAAACCAACCACAGTCACAGGCAGAGAAATACTGATGAGTGATGAATGGAATATTTCATCACATTTCCTACCACCGATGTTAAGCTGACTGGTCTATAATTCCCTGGACATGTTCTATCCCCCTTCTTAAATATAAGTATTACGTTAGCTATCCGCCAGTCCTCTGGCACTACACCTTTTTCTAATGAATTATTAAATATGTGTAGTACTATAATGCCTCTGCTATCTCTTCCCTAGATTCTTTTAAAATGCGTGGATGCAATCCATCCTCTTTGAGTTTGATTAGTTTATTTAATATATCCACTTTTTTATTTTAAATGCACTTATCTCATTACTCATCTCATCATCCAATGTCATGTCCCCCTGTTCTACCTCACTGGTAAATACCAAAGCGAAATAATAATTTAATATTTCTGCCATCTTCCTATCATTACCTGTGGTATTGTCTTGTCTATCCCTTAATGGCCCTATTTCCATCCCAACCTTCCATTTTTTATTGATATGCCTGTAAAATATTTTACTATTTTGTTTTATGTTCCTTGATAATTTAATGCCACAGTTCCTCTTTGCCTTCCTAATTGTTTTTTTTGGCTTCTCTTCTAATCCCTTCGTATTCTCTCTTATCATGCACTCCTCTGCTGTCTATGAACTTAATGTATGCATCTTTCCTTGCCCTCAATTGTTCCCTTATGTCTTTATTCATCCATGGAGTCTCATTAGTGTTTAGTTTGTTCTTTTTAGTGGAATATATTTTTCCTGCACTTTGTTGAACACCGTTTTAAATGTTTCTATTTGTCGTTCTACATCGTTGTTTGCCAATATTGTTGCCCATTTTATCTTTTCAAGTTCTATTCTCAGCCCCTCAAAATCAGCTCTTCTCTAATCTATTAACCTGGTTTTCATCATACTTATGTCCTTCTCTATTATCATCTTAAAGCATATTATATTATGGTCACTCTTGCCTATATGTTCCCCTACTTTTACTTCTCTTATCTGCTCTGGCTCATTCCCCATAACTAGATCCAATAGTGAATCCTCCCGTGTTGGGCTTTTTACATGTTGGGTTAGAAAGGAGTACTGTAGACATTGTAGGATCTCCATTCCCTTATCCCCGTTACCTACCTCTTCTTTCCAATTAATATCGGGGTAGTTCAAATCCCCCATGATTATTATTCTATGTTTTTTAATAATTTCTCTAATTTGTCTGTATATTTCTTCCTCCACCTCCATTCCACTATTAGGTGGTCTGTAGACTAGCCCTATTAGTGTGTTTGATCCTTTATTATCTTTTATCTCTATCCATATGGATTCTATTTTTGTCTTACTGATATCTATGTCCCTTTTTTCTACTGCAATTATGTTATTCCTAATAAGTACAGCTACTCCACCTCCCATTTTCCCCTCTCTATCTTTTATCAATATGTTATACCCTGCAATGTTTAATTCCCAGTCCTGATTTTTCTGTAGTCATGTCTCAGTAATCCCTACTATGTCTGGTTCCTCCCAATGCATGATTGCCTCCAGCTCCCCTGTTTTATTACAGACACTGTGTGCATTGCTATACAGATAGTTTATCTGATTTTTAATAGGATTTCCTCTCACTTTATGTTTAACCATCTTTTTAGACTCCTGTTCTATAACTCTATTTGCTCCCTTGCCGTCAATATCCTCCCTTACTTAATTCTTTCCTATGCTCACTTTTCCTGTTTTGTTTATAATTAGGCTGCTTACGTTTCTTGTAGATCCCTCCCCCCTTCTTATTAGTTTAAAGCCTTTGCCACCTCCCTATTTACCATTTCCACTAGGACACGGGTTCCATCCCGGTTCAGGTGGAGTCCGCCCCATCGGTAATCTCCTTCCTGTCCCAGAACTGGTGCCAGTGTCCCATGAACCCCTCTTTCCCATGCCAGCTCTTTAGCCACGTGTTAATTCTCCTGATCTGTCTGCTTCTATGCCAATTTCCATAGATTATTACCCTTTGGAGAGGAAAGGGAGTTTGGAGATGCTGCGGTAGTTTTCATGGACAGAAGTATTGAGGGTGGGATTCTTGAGGAAAGTTTGATGATGGTGGTTTTGAAAAGGAGTGGGACAGACCTGAGGAAAGGGACCCATTTACAATATCAGCTAGCATGGGACCAGGAAGGGAAGTTAGGTGGTTAGCAGTTTAGTGGGAATGGGGGTAGAGAGAGCAGCAGATAGGTTACATGGTCAAGATGAGCTCAAAGAGGGCATGAGGAATAGATAGGAGGGAAACTAGAGAAAGATGTGGGTTCAGGGCTAGGGCAGGTGAATCCTTGAGGGAAGTTTGACTTAGTGTGGAAAGGGGGAATGCATCAGACGCAGCTAAACAGATGGTCTCAATTTTAGTTGCCGAAGAAGTCCATAAGCTCCTCTGCACTGTTGCTGGAGTGAGGGTGGAGCGGGCAGGGGAGTAGTGTTTAAGGAGATAGTTAGTGGTGGAGAAAAGAAGCCAAGGGCTTTGCATTCCAGGATGATTTTGAGTAGTGAGCAGTTTTAGCAGATAGTACGTGACATGGGCCAGCAAGTTCTGGTGATGGATGGCTAAACCAAGAGTAGGGATTTTTTTGGAGACAAGTGCATCAAAGGCAGAGATAAAGGAGTGATTGAGCAGACTGACAGCTGCAGAAGTCCTGTAGTGAATGGAGAGCCAAAGTCTAGATAGGTGGGAGTTTGAAAGTGCAGTGACTTGGGGGAGAGTTTTTTCCAGGGGCAGAAGCAGAAGGAAGTGAGATTGGAAGGAGGTAGGGGATGTGAGTGGTGAGGATACAAGGAAGTGATCAGAAATGGCCTTGTCTGTGATTGAGACAATGGGAGTAGAGAGGCCATGTGAAATGGCAAGGTCAAGTGAATGGCTCTGAACGTGGGAGAAGAGCTTATATGCAGGGAGAGGTTAAGGGAGGAATGGAGGGCAGTGAAATCAAAGAGAGGGCAAGGTGAATTGAGATGGAGATTGAAATCACTGAGCATGATGAGTCACAGTGCACAGCCTGAGGAAAAGAGTGAAGATATCTTGGTGAGAAACTCTGGGTGGGGCTTCGGGGGTGGTAGAAAACAGGGATTTTAAAAGAGAGATGAGAGGGGTGGAACAAGGTGAAGAACTCGATGGAGGATAAAATGTCAGAGGGGAGAGACCAAGGTGTCATTTGATGATAAAGCCCACGCTGCCACCATAGAAGTTTGGGTGGACAGGTGGAGGGAAGTACAGGCAGGCGGGGAGGTTTCGGTGAGGGGCAAAGTGTTGCCATCCACGAGCCAAGTTTCCATCAATTTTGTGCAAGGCAATGGTTAGGCCACAAATGAAGTACATAAGAACATAAGAAATAGGAGCAGGAGTAGGCTATACGGCCTATCTAGTCTGCGCCGCCATTCAATAAGATCATGGCTGATTTTCTACCTCAACTTTAAAAAGTTTATGTTAAAAAAAACATTAGCCCAACTAGCGACGGCAACTTCCAGATCGATTTCTAGATGAAGAGCTTGTATAGCTTTTCAGTTGTGAATATTTATGTTTTGTTTTGATGTGATGGCGGGTGGGGACGGTTGTGTCCTGGGGCCACTGCCTCGGTGGTCGGTCTCGTTGACCCAATGAGGGGTTTGGGGCTCGAGTCTTTGCTGTGTCCGGCTTCAGGCTGCCTTCTGGAGTCGGCAGCATCGGCAACAGCAGAGAATAAACGGAGGGTTTAAAAAGGGGCAGGATTGGTTACTAAATATTCCTGGATATAAGGTGCTCAGGAAAAATAGGGAAGGAAAGAAAGGAGGTGGCAATATTGATTAAGGAGAACCTTACAGTGCTGGAGAGAGAGGCTATCCTGGAGGGGTCAAGGACAGAATCTATTTGGTTAGAGTTAAGAAACAATAGAGGTGCCATTACACTACTAGGTGTATTCTATAGGCCACCAGCTAGTGGGAAGGATATAGAGGAGCAAATTTGCAGGGAAATTACAGAGAGGTGCAAGAACTATAGAGCAGTGATAATGGGGGACTTCAACTATCCTAATATAGACTGGGATAGTAATAGTGTAAAGGGCAGAGAGGAGGAGGAATTTCTGAAGTGTGCTCAGGAGAACTTTCTTGATCAGTACGTTTCTGGCCCAACGAGAAAGGAGGCATTGCTGGATCTGGTTCTGGGGAATGGGGTGGGTCAAGTAGAGCAAGTGTGAGTAGGGGAACATTTAGGGAACAGTGATCATATTATAATACAGTTTAGATTAGCTATGGAAAAGGACAGGGAGCAATCTAGAGTAAAAAATACTTAAATGGAGGAAGGCCAATTTCAGTGGGCTGAGAACGGATCTGACCAGGTAAATTGGAATCAAAGATTGGCAGGCAAAACTGTAATTGAACAATGGGCTGTCTTTAAAGAGGAGATAGTTCGGGTACAGTCGAGGTACATTCCCATGAGGGGAAAGGTAGGGCAACCAAAGTCAGAGCTCCCTGGATGACGAAAGAGATAGAGGGGGAGAAATTGGGTGAGTAGCGCCACCTGTTAGCGCCTAAAGAGGCAGTCAGTGGCTGTAGCGCCACTGGCTGCGCCTCCCGCGATATTCAGCAGGGGCGCTAATGGTGGCGTTAGCCTTTTGCGCTGCGACGCCACCGATGACGTCATCGGTGTGCGCAGTGCCCCAATCGCGCCCCGATGGCGATATTTGGTAGCGAACGCCGCGCCGCTGTAGCGCCGTTCGCTACCCGCGCCCGGTTCATGGGGCCTTGCTGCACCGGCAGAGGCGCAAGTTAAGGTGGAGGTGCGGGGCGGCCGCTTTTTTGGCGGCCGCCTGCCAGCACCTCCGTCCCCGGCCTCCTGGTCCCCACCCCCCCCCCCGCGGCATTCCTGAGCACCTTATATCCAGGAATATTTAGTAACCAATCCTGCCCCTTTTTAAACCCTCCGTTTATTCTCTGCTGTTGCCGATGCTGCCGACTCCAGAAGGCAGCCTGAAGCCGGACACAGCAAAGACTCGAGCCCCAAACCCCTCATTGGGTCAACGAGACCGACCACCGAGGCAGTGGCCCCAGGACACTTCTCCTTGGTGCCGGGCTCTTTTGCCGGCACTCGCGATCGGGGCTCGCGCTGCTGCAGGTCCCTCCCCCTTAACAGTGGGAGGAAGGCCTGCAGTACCGCAGCGTGCCGTGCCGCAGCGTGTGGCGCTGCCGCACGTAGCGCTGCGAAATTCACTTTCAGTGCCCTAAGAGGGACGCGGGGCGCCTCGAGCCGCGCCCTGTCTCCCTCTAGGGGCACTTCAACTGAATTTGCGGCAATCGCGGCGCAAATTCCAGCGCCCAGGCAAACTTTGCGCCGCTTGGGCGCCTCAGGCCAATTTCTAGGCCAGAGAGTAGCAGAAAAGGGGGCATATGACAGATGTCAGTTTGAGAATACAAGTGAGAACCAGGCTGAATATAGAAAGTTCAGAGGGGAAGTGAAAAAGGAAATAAGAGGGACAAAGAGAGAGTATGAGAATAGATTGGCAGCTAACATAAAAGGGAATCCAAAAGTCTTCTATAGGCATATAAATAGTAAACGGGTAGTAAGAGGAGGGGTGAGGCCTATTAGGGACCAAAAATGAGACCTATGTATGGAGGCAGAGGGCATGGCTGAGGTACTAAATGAGTACTTTGCATCTGTCTTCACCAAGGAAGAAGATGCTGCCAATGTCATAGTGAAAGAGGAGGTGGTTGAGATACTGGATGGGCTAAAAATTGATAACGAGGAGGTACTAGAAAAGATGGCTGTACTTAAATAAGTCACCAGGACCAGATGGGATGCATCCTAGGATGCTGAGGGAAGTAAAGCTGGAAATTGCGGACGTACTGGCCATAATCTTCCAATGCTCCTTGGATTCGGGAGTGGTGCCAGAGGACTGGAGAATTGCAAATGTTACACCCTTGTTCAAAAAAGGGTGTAAGGATAAACCCAGCAACTACAGGCCAGTCAGTTTAACCTCGGTAGTGGGGAAGCTTTTAGAAACGATAATCAGGGACAAAATTAAGAGTCACTTGGACAAGTGTGGATTAATTAAGGAGAGCCAGCACAGATTTGTTAAAGGCAAGTCATGTTTAACTAACTTGATTGAGTGTTTTGATGAGGTAACAGACAGGGTTGATGATGGCAAAGCCGTTGATGTGGTGTACATGGATTTCCAAAAGGCGTTTGCTAAAGAGTCACATAATAGGTTTGCCAGTAAAGTTGAAGCCCATGGAATAAAAGGGCCAGTGGCAGCATGGATACGAAATTGGCTAAGTGACAGGAAACAAAGAGTAGTGGTGAATGGTTGTTTTTCGGACTGGAGGAAAGTACACAGTGCCGTTCCCCAGGGGTCGGTACTCGGACCACTGCTTTTCTTGATACATATTAAATACTTGGACTTGGGTGTACAGGGCACAATTTCAAAATTTGCAGATGACACAAAACTTGGAAGTATAGTGAACAATAAGCAGGATAGTGAGACTTCAAGCGGACATAGACAGGCTGGTGAAATGGGCGGACACGTGGCAGATGAAATTTAACTCAGAAAAGTGCGAAGTGATACATTTTGGTAGGAAGAACGAGGAGAGGCAATATAAACTAAAGGGTACAATTCTAAAGGGGGTGCATGAACAGAGAGACCTAGGGGTATATGAGTACAAATCGTTGAAGGTGGCAGGGCAGGTTGAGAAAGCAGTTAAAAAAGCATACGGGATCCTGGGCTTCATAAATAGAAGCATAGGCCCCGATTTTCTGCCAGCCGTCGGGCGGCTTTTCATGCGGGCGGGGGCCGAAAATCGCCGAAATAGGGGGTCGTGACCCCTCCGCCTGATTCTCCGCCCTGTCCGACTTTCGGACCGCCGTTTCTCCACGACCCGAATCAGTCCCACCCGCCGCTGGCGGGACTGGCCGTCGGGACCCTGATCACCAATTATTGGCATGTTTAATGCCATTTTAGGGTGCCCTTGTGATTTTCAGGGGTTCCCCACACTAAACACGCCTGCGGGGAACCCCGCTGATGAAACCTGGCGTGAAGCTTGCCGGCTTGCTTGCTCTCAGCTGCAGGTCATTCAGGAAAGCTGCGATTTAAAGGGACAGCATTTGTATGTTGAAGGACCTTGTTGTTGAAGGCTTGGGGCTACTTCTTCAAGGCTTAGGCACAGCTGTGGAAGGTTGGAGCCTCACACACTTCTCCAATGTGAGCTCCTGGGAAGCCCCTCTTGCCACCCTCACTCAGCGCTTCCTCAGCGGAGGCATCTACCAGAAGCATGGGACGCCTTTTCTTCCTTCCCTTCTTGCCATTAGAGGATCTCCAGCAGCCGAGGCGGCAGCAGCAGAACCAGGAACAGCAGGATGAGCACCAGGGGCACCAGGCTGCTGCTCACTCACCTGAAGCTGCACAGACCAGAAGGGGTCAGCGCTTGGCAGTGGCTTGAGAGCACCTTGCTGCGCTTGAGGGGGCCATGGGGACCCGTATCTGCACTGGCAGTCCTACTCAGAAGGACTTCCATGAAGGTCTGGTTTCTCTGTTCAATAGATGGCCAACGCTCCTCAAGAGATGTCATTCTCTTATGAGCACTCACCATGTTTTCCGTACCCTGGCGAGTTATCTCCTCCATGGAGGTTGCCAACCTTTCCATGGTGATGCGTTCCTGCTCCAATGACTCCACAAAGGCTCTGCTCATGGTCGCTATGGACTCCTCCATTCGCTCCGCACTCGCAGCGACCCTGGAGACAAAACTGCCAGAGACTCCTGCATCTGTGCATGGAGATCCATCACCTCTTCTCTTGCGGATGGACCCAGAGGCAGAGGGTCGACATGCAGCGCAGCTGAGCTGAGCTGGCAGAGTCCTGCGCCCTCCGACTAGGACTCTCCACTGCTATCCCTGTCTCCAGAATCTGCTGAGGCTCACTTGTGAGCTGTGAAACACCAGGTGACAACACTACTCTATGTCCCGAAGGTTCCCCCCAAGTGCTGGGTGCGCTTACTTCTGCTGACGCTATGCCCTTAGAGGTTGGAGCTTCCTCTGAGGAGTCTGGCTGCACAGCCTCTTCCTCCTCCACAGTGGGGACGGGGGCTCTGGATGGTCCTGTGGGGGAGTAGAGGAAGGAGTTAGAGGTGTGATGCCAAGGTTACATGCACATTCGAGTTGACACCTGCATCCATGCAGCCTTGGTCTCAGTGGGAGGCCTCTTCCTGCCCGACCTAGGGAAGAGGACCTCCCTGTGGGCCCCAACCCCATCCAATAATGCGTGCAGTGAAGCTTTGTCGAATTTGGAGGCAGCTCGGGGTCTGGCACTGGCCACAGCTGCTGAAGGCTCCTCTGCCATCCTGCATGGTTCGTTTGGAAGCCAACAGAGGAAGCAATGCTTGCTGTGGACCTTGAAAGCACCACGAATGATGACATCATACTGTGGGGCTTCCTGACTAGAAATGGACTATTAGCGAGGCTGCCCACATGCTGGAAATTAATTGGCCACTTGAGGGAAAATTGCGTGCAGCTGGCTGACCCATTTTTTTGTGTGTCAGAACCCCACATTCGGGGGAATCCGACCATTTCCCACACAATCCACAAAATCGGGCCCATAGAGTACAAAAGTAAGGAAGTTATGATGAACCTGTATAAAACACTGGTTCGGCCTCAATTGGAGTATTATGTCCAATTCTGGGCACCACACTTTAGGAAGGATGTGAAGGCCTTAGAGAGGGTGCAGAAAAGATTTACGAGAATGGTTCCAGGGATGAGGGACTTCAGTTACGTGGATAGACTGGAGAAGCTGGGGTTGTTCTCCTTAGAGCAGAGAAGGTTGAGAGGAAATTTGATAGAGGTGTTCAAAATCATGAGGGGTCTTAGACAGAGTAGACAGAAACTATTCCCATTGGCGGAAGGGTCGAGAACCAGAAGGCACAGATTTAAGGTGATTGGCAGAAGAACCAAAGGCGACATGAGGAAAAACTTTTTTACGCAGCGAGTGGTTAGGATCTGGAATTCACTGCCTGAAAGGGTGGTGGAGGCAGATTCAATCGTGGCTTTCAAAAGGGAATTGGATAAGTACCTGAAGGAAATTTTTTTGCAGGGCTACGGGGATAGGGTGGGGGAGTGGGACGAGCTGAAGTGCTCTTGCAGAGAGCCGGCACGGGCTCGACAGGCCAAATGGCCTCCTTCTGTGCTGTAACCATTCTATGATTCTATAACTTCACTTTTCCGCCCTATCTCCACATCCCTCGATTGCCTTAGTGTCCAAAAATGTATCGATCTCTGTCTTGAATATATTCAACGACCGAGCATGCACAGCCCTCTGGGGTAGAGAATTCCAATGATTCACCACCCTCTGAGTGAAGAGATGAAGAGATTTTTCCTCATCTCAGTCCTAAATGGTCGACACTTAATTCTGAGACTATGACCCCTAGTTCTAGGCTCTCCAGCAAGAGAAAACAGCCTCTCAGCATCTACCCTGTCAAGCCCTCTAAGAATTTTATAAGTTTCAATGAGGTCTGCTCTCATTCTTCTAAAGTCCAGAGAATATAAGCTTATTCTACTCAATCTCTCCTCATAGGACAACCCTCTCATCCCAGGAATCAATCTAGTGAACCTTTGCTGCACCCCCTCTGAGGCAAGTATATCCTTCTGTGTAAACATTTGGACATCCCATTATAGAAACAACATTAAAGCCATAGAGAGCATACAGTGTAGATTTTACCAGGAAATATATCAGGGATGAGAAACTATAGTTATATGAAACTATAGTTTGAGGAGAGACTTGAAATACTGTCTCCACTGGAGCAGAGACAGCTGAGGAGATTTAGTCAAGATTCCTTTTATATTATGAAGGGTTCTGATAGAGTGAGGGCTAGAAATTCGTTATAGCCAAGGAATGGGCGGTGTCAGTAGAAACGTTGGAGAATTAGCGCCAGGCTCAAATGCTTTGGACTGCATGAATAATTCATGCTCACTGCTCAATAAAATGATAAGTCTTAAAACCCAAGCTCATTGGCGTTACACTTAAAGGGTGGATCAATATCGGGTGCAGTCTAATCGCAACTCATCATTGCCACAGGCTTTTTTCACTACTTAAAGGGGAGGTTCATTGATGCTGCAGCACCTCATTCTCAGCATTGCTGGCTGTGCAGCTGCCTTAGCAAGTAGAAGCAGAAGCAGGCGCCGGAGGACCGAACCAGGTGTGCTCATGGCAGGTCCATGTCCCAGGGAGAGAGCCGGCAGATTCTCCGATGAAGCATTGGTTTTTGCTGTGGAGAGATGGAGGACGGTGCTCTACCCGGCAAGTGGCAGGAGGTCTTCGCCACAAGTCTTCCGCACCATGTGGAGGGAGGTAGCGCAGCACTTCTCGGGTAGCACTCTGGTCTCCAGGACCCACACACAGTGCAGGAAGAAATTTAACGACCTCACTTGAGTGGTCAGGGTGAGTGAATGCTTCAACAAATGCTACATACCACGATCTGTACCACAATCTTCACACACTGCCCAAAGCACCACACCCCCAGCACTCACCCACCATCAATCTCTACCTACCAACACTCACACCCACATCTCAAACTGTGCACACAATGACAGCTATTCAACTATGGAAGGCACATCACCCAAACACATTGCTCCACACTCACTCACACACTTTCCTTTCTCTTGCAGCCCAAGGTGGCACACAGCATGAGGGAGCAGGAATGCACAGGCGGGGGACAAGCTGTCACCCAACCACTGTCTGCGCTGGAGAATCAAGTGCTGTAAATCATTGGGCGCCAGGTGGTGGGTGCCGTGGCCACCGGCGATGTTGACCCCCTTGGGGACAATAATGGTATGTTCATCCGTACTCCTTCTTCTCACATCCCACTTCCCCCTCACCCCACATGCGTTTCGCACGTTCCAGCTAATCATGCTGTATGCATGCATTTCTCCCCTTCCTGCCCCCCTCCCCTCACCTTAACCTGCCTCTTGTGCCTTTATGCTTTCAGATAATCAGCAAGCACCTGAGCAGCCTGTCTCTGAGGGCACTGTAGAGAGCGAGGCAGGACAAGAGGAGGAGGAAGAACACACCATGTCACTGCATGTCTCACCTGCAGGCACCAGTTCTTTAGAGGCTAGCATAGTAGTGGTATCTGCACAGCGTGAGGCACCGGGGACGAGGGGACTGCAGCAAGGCCAGGCGGAAAGGGTAGCTTGGGGTCAGCTCCCCAGAAGGCGAGTTCGCGTGTGAGTTCCGCTGCACAGGACTCAGATGATGACCTCGATGGGGAGGCCTTTAGAAGAAGGGTGATGGCCATGCACACGGAGATGATAGGTGCAATGGCAAGGGTGACCGAGAGCCTCTTGGCAATGGTAAGGAGCGTGGAGGAGTCCACCTCCAACATTGCACAAAGCTCTGCGCGCACCATGGAGCCTGTCATTTCCAGTCTGCAAAGGATGGTAGACTCACAGAGAGACCGTGGCGACCCAGACCTGATGCCGCGTGCAATAGGCGATCTGGCAGCTTCCATTGTAGCACAGGCGGCTACAATGATTGGTGGCATCCAATCTCAGACCGCTATCATACAGTCTCAGCTTGATGCCACGCAAGCTCTGACTGCTGCCATCGTGGCTGGGTCAACCACTGTCGACCGGGGCTTTCACGGCGTTGCAGCAGGCCAGCAATCTGTGCTTCAACAGATTGCTAGGGATGCTGAGGTGCTGCCCCGGGGGAGTGGCAGTGGGTCAGTGGAGCAGGAACCTGACGTCCTCTCTCAGGATGATAGCATTCCTGCTCCCACCACTGCCACTCTGTCATTGCCCTTGTCGCTGCCTGTCATCTAGCCAGCCCAGGCTGCTGCCGCCCATGCTGGGGTGGTGCAGTCTACAGCTGGGCCTTCCAGGCCCAGAGCTAGTCAAGGGCGTCCTGCAAGGCCATCTGAAGTCTCCTGCATGGACACTCAGCAGCCTTCCACCAGCCCTGCTGTAGCCACTGGGCCAACACTAGAGCAGGAAAAGGCACAGTAACGACAGGTACTAAGGGATTGCACAAGGGTGAAAAGTTAATATTTTTGGTGTAAATATGTGTCCACTACTTTTTGATAAATTTATTACTTCACTTAGCATTCTTTTGTGGCGTCTCTCATTTCAGCTTTGTGAGAGGGATGGCATGATGGAGATGTGGTGAGCAAAGGGGATCTGGGGTTTAAGTCATCCTGGTGTGAGGCTGGAGGTCTGTTTGGAGGAGGTGGCAGAGTTCTGTGACCACCTCCTTGGTGAAGCGGAGCCATCTAATACACTGCTCCTCACTTAATTGATGGTAGAAGTGCTCTTGGAATACCCTCGGAGGGTAAGGCCTCCTGGAGAGAGCCTTGATGTCCCTCCTCATCTCTCTGCGCACATGTTCCCTTATTTCTCGCTGCCTATGCTCTCTCCGCCATAGATCCTGGAGGGAGAGGTGGCATGCCAGTACAGCCCCCATTAATGTTACCAAGTGTAGTAGTTTCAATCTTTGAAGAATAAATGTAGCTACTTTTAAGTTGCCAGAAGACTCCTGATACAAAAGAACCTTGAATTTACTGAATGAAACCCATCACATGTGGCATCAGGTCTGGGTCGCCACGGTCTCTCTTGGAGTCTACCATCCTTTGCAGACTGAAAATGTTGGGCTCCATGGTGTGCGCAGAGCCTTGTGCAATGTTGCAGTGGGTGAAACTAACAAAAAATCACTGAAACTGCACTAACCTCACAGCTGCAAGTGATAACTGAGGATCCCTTTAAATAATGTCCCTGGAGCCGGCTTCCTGGTGCTGCACGTCAGCTCTCCCTGTCGGTATTTACTCCAGGCAGTGAGGTAAGTGGCGAGAATCAATTTTGCAAATCAGGTGGTCAGTAAGCGTTGCACACTCACTGATCTACCTGGCATTGACGTTCCCGGCGATACCTTTTACCGGCAACACTACGGGGGTGCGGGATTTGGCGTGCAGCGCTGGATTCGCCTCGCCCCGGTGATACTGGTCAAGTGTCCCATTAGCGCCATCTACTGGCGCTAATGGAAGGTGCTAAGGGGACAATCTTCTGCAGATTTCGATACCATTTTAATTACCCGCAGCCAGATAGAACTGTTATTTACCTGAGAAAGATGATTTCTTTAAAGAGGATCTTCACAAATCCTTTTCATGTTCTTATTCTGAGGATGATGTGAAGTCCACACCAAAGGCAGGAAGCAACTGAGAGATGTTTTGTTGATGTCATCAATGTATCTCCTCTTACTACCTCTTGCATCATATGATGCTGATCGCTTCCTCCACAGTCAGTCTAGTCATCGGTAAGGGACACAATCAATCCAAATTCAGACAACTAAAGAGGAAAAAGAAATAAGCCGAAGATAAGAGTTGATGAAAATACACAAGTAAATGGACTTTTCTATACATGTTTTGCTTTTATCAATAATCTCTGCACTCTTTAGCCAAGTGGTAAGAACACAGTAAAAAATTAAGACCTGGGTAGGGGGAGAAGAAAAAGGTAAGCCCAACCTATTGGAAATGTCAGCCTTTCCCATCAAATGCTGCATTGGCATCTAACAATGAAGAGAAAGTAAGGGCTCACTTTTCCAGTCTGCAAAAAAATCTAAAGATACATTAACGGAGCATAGAATCATTGAAATTTACAGCACAGAAGGAGGCGATTCGGCCCATCGTGTCTGCGCTGGTTGAAAAAGAGCTATCCAGCCTAATCCCACTTTCCAGCTCTTGGTCCGTAGCCTTGCAGGTTACGGCACTTCAAGTGCATCTCCAAGTATTTTTTAAAAGCAATGAGGATTTTTGCCTCGACCACTCTTTCAGGCAGTGCGTTCCAATCCTCTGCCGCCCTCTGGGTGAAAAGCTTTCTCTCCTCTAATCCTACCAGTTACTTTAAATCTATGTCCCCTGGTTATTGACCTCTCTGTAAAGTTAAATAGGTCCTTCATATCCACTCTATCTAGGCCCCTCATAATTTTATACAGCTCAATTAAATCTCCCCTCAGCCTCCTCTGTTCCACAAGCATATTCTGCATTCATATTCTGGATCAGGAAACAAAGGAAATAATACAACATTTTCAACACTACACTGGGCAGATTTCACTGTGCCCAGTTCCCTTTGAGGAATGTATGACTTAACTGTTTTTTTTTATTCGTTCATGGGATCTGGGCGTTGCTGGCAAGGCCAGCATTTATTGCCTATCCCTAATTGCTCTTTAGAAGGTGGTGGTGAGCCGCCTTCTTGAACTGCTGAAGTCCGTGTTGTGAAGGTACTCCCACAGTGCTGTTAGGGAAGGAGTTCCAGGACTTTGACTCAGCGATGATGCAGGAACGGCAATATACTTCCAAGTCAGGATGGTATGTGACTTGTAGGGTAACTTGGAGGTGGTGGTGTTCCCATGCGCCTGCTGCCCATGTCCTTTTAGGTGGAACAGGTCGCGGGTTTGGAAGGTGCTGCCAAAGAAGCCTTGGCGAGTTGCTGCAGTGCATCTTGTAGATGGTACACACTGCAGCCACAGTATGCCGGTGGTGGAGCGAATGAATGTTTAAGGTGGTAGATGGGGTGCCAATCAAGCGGGCTGCTTTGTCCTGGATGGTGTCGAGCTTCTTGAGTGTTGTTGGAGCTGCACTCATCCAGGCAAGTGGAGAGTATTCCATCACACTCCTTACTTGTGCCTTGTAGATGGTGGAAAGGCTTTGGGGAGTCAGGAGGTGAGACACTCGCCGCAGAATACCTAGCCTTTGACCTGCTCTTGTTGCCATAGTATTTATGTGGCCGGTCAAGTTAAATTTCTGGTCAATGGTGACCCCCAGGATGTTGATGGTGGGGAATTCGGCGATGGTAATGCTGTTGAATGTCAAGGGTCAGTGGTTAGACTCTCGCTTGTTGGTGATAGTCATTGCCTGGCACTTGTGTGGCGTGAATGTTACCTGCCACTTATCAGCCGAAGCCCGAATGTCGTCCAGGTCTTGTTGCATGCGGGCATGGACTGCTTCATTATCTGAGGAGTTGCGAATGGCACTGAACACCGTGCAGTGATCAGCGAACATCCCCATTTCTGACCATATGTTGGAGGGAACTTCATTGATGAAGCAGCTGAAGATGGTTGGGCCTAGGACACTCCCTGAGGAACTCCTGCAGCGATGTCCTGGGGCTGTAATGATTGACCTCCAACCACCACAACCATCTTCCTTTGTGCTTGGTATGACTCCAGCCAGTGGAGCGTTTTCCCCCTGATTCCCATTGACTTCAGTTTTACTAGGGCTCTTTGATGCCAGACTCGGTCAAATGCTGCCTTGATGTCAAGGGCAGTCACTCTCACCTCACCTCTGGAATTCAGCTCCTTTGTCCATGTTTGGATCAAGGCTGTAATGAGGTCTGGAGCCGAGTGGTCTTGGCGGAACTCAAACTGGGCATCAGTGAGCAAGTTATTGGTGAGTAAGACCACACTTGATAGCACTGTCGATGACACCTTCCATCACTTTGCTGATGATTGAGAGTTGACTGATGGGGCAGTAATTGGCCGGATTGGATTTGTCCTGCTTTTTGTGGACAGGACATACCTGGGCAGTTTTCCACATTGTCGGACAGATGCCAGTGTTGTAGCTGTACTGGAACAGCTTGTCTAGAGGCGCGGCTAGTTCTGGAGCACAAGTCTTCAGCACGACAGCCGGGATGTAGGAGCCCATAGTCTTTGCTGTATCCAGTGTGCTCAGCCGTTTCTTGATATCACGTGGAGTGAATCGAATTTGAACCAAGTCCAACCTAGATCTAAATTGTGTGCATTGGAGATGGAATCTGATTGAAAAAGTTTATTTTTGACAAATGGGCCCTGTTTGCATTTAGACAGGAGTCGTGCGCACAGTTGTGGGATGTAAGTTTGTGTCATAATAACCACACAGTGAGCACATAAGCTCAGCTGTGCCAGCAAATTACCAAGTGGAAACCATGAGTTTTTCCACAGGGATAGAAAAGCAGACAGATTTAGCTCAACTGATCTTGCATACCTTTCATTGAGGCTCAAGCATAATCACTGGGCTGGGATGAGGAGGGTATGTCCTCTCCAAGTTACATAGGAACAGGAGTAAGCTATTCAGTCCCTCAAGCCTGTTCCACCATTCAATTAGATCATAGCTGATCTGTACCTCGACTCCAATTACCTGCCTTTAATCCATATCCCTTGATACCTAATAAAAATATGTTGATCTCAGGCTGGATAATTTCAAATATCCCAGCATCCACAGCCTTTTGTACAAAAAGATTCCAGATTTCCACTACCCTTTGTGTGAAAAGTGTTTTGTAATTTCACTCCTAAATGACCTAGCTCTAATTTTAAGATTATGCCCCTTTGTTTTGGATTCCGCCCCCCCCCCACACACCAGAGTAAATAGCTCCTCTGTATCTACCCAATTGAATCGTTTTATCATTTTAAACATCACAATTAGATCATCCCTCTAACTTCTAAACACAAGGGAATACAAGCCAAGTTTATGAAACCTGTCCTCATACTTAACCCTTCTAAGCCCTGACATCATTCTGCACTACACTCCGACCAAGACAATATATCCTCCTGAGGTGCAGTACCCAAAACTAAATAAACGCAGCACTTTAGATGGGGTCTGACCAAGGCTCTGTGCAACTGAAGCATAATTTCCTACTCTTTATATCGGCATGGGTTATGACCCCCCTCTCTAAATCTCAGCATTACCCCTGATGTCCCTCCAAACAATTCATACATAGGGTTGCCTGCAGTGTATGTAACCTGTACCACCTTAAGAGGATACCTTAAGGTGATGGACTACTTTTTGATGGCTCCTATACATTGTAGTGCCGGTGGTGACCACACCGGTATATGAACCCTGTGGAGCAAAGTGTATTCCAGTTCAGCCCTGACCCTCAATTACTAAAGACCTGTTTAATTATTTCTGTAGTCTGTGTCCAGTTATTCAGCATAACTACATTTGGAAACACAGACTCAACAGCGGCGACGAGTCTGATCTTACCTAGCGGCAGTTGCATCAAAGGAAGCTTCGCCTCTGAAACGGGCGTCGATCAAGGACATCCACCCTCAACATTCTGCTGGGCACTGCATAGCACGGGAGGCAATCGGGAACCCGGGTTGGTTTCTGGCCACGAAGTCAAACATCAGTGAACATCCCTTCGACGACAGCGGCGGGTAAGCCCGATCGAGCGGCACGGGGGGGAAGTCGGCCGAGTTGTCAGTAAGAGAAGGGGAGGGAAACGACGAAAAGGGCGGAGAACACGATCGCAGCCGGTGTCAGGGGCCGGACTGCAATCGGGGCAGAGACGCGCAGCAGCCAGAAAAGCGTTTATGTCCACAAGGACCGCGGGAGCGGCGGGGAACAAGAGCAGCAGCGTAGGGGAAAATAAAGGACCGCTGGGAGGCGAGAACGGCAACAGCGCGGTAATCGCCATTTTGAGTCGGCGGGGGAAGAAGACAAGCGCGGAAAAAGACGCCAAGCGCGGGAAGCCGACATTTTGAAAAAAATAAAATAAAATAATAATCATATCCGAAGGAAAGGAAACTCAACAAGGATGCCAAAAACGGGTAACATCACTGCTTTTGATAGCGATGTGGAAGATTGGGCCACTTATGTGGAACGTGTCGAAGTTTACTGTACAACGAATGAGGTACCGGAGGATAAGAAAGTACTAACCCTATTAAACTCGATGGGTGCGAAGACGTACGGGTTATTAAGGAACCTTGTAACACCAGATAAACCGGTAGGAAAGAGTTTCGCGGATATTGTTACTATCCTGCAAGAGCATTTAAACCCCACGCCGCTGCTGATAGCGGAACGATTTAAATTCTACAAAAGAATTCAACTTAAAGAGGAAAGCAACGCTGAATTCTTAATCGAACTGCGCAAGTTATCAAAGTACTGTCAGTTCGGTACAGGACTAGCAGACGCACTGAGAGATAAGTTTGTGTGTGGGCTCCTAAGGGAAGGAACCCAGAAGCGACTGCTAGAGGAAAAGGATCTTACGCTGGACAAAGCTTTCAGCATTGCAGCATCGCACGAGGCAGCAGCACGAGGCGCTGCAGAGATACAGCAAAGGCCATTGGAATTCAGCACCAATGAAATGGCATTGGGCGCAGTAAAGTGCTATCGTTGCAGAAGGACAACGCATGACCAGAACCAGTGCTGGTTCAAAGATAAAGAATGCAGGCATTGTGGCAAACTTGGTCACATAGCGAGAGTATGCCGGTCAGGAAAGAAGACCAGCAGCAAAAAGTCGCCGCAGGAGAAGTACAAAAAAGTACACAAGGTGACAGAGAACAGTTCGGATGAACAGAAGATGGATTCAGACTCCAGCAGTAAGGAACTGGGTTGTCTAAAAATACATAATGTGGGTAACACAGCAGACCACCAAACTATCTGGGTCATGCTTCGGATAGCAGGAGTCCAAGTGAAGATGGAATTGGACACTGGATCGGCATTGACGGTCATGAATAAGTAAGATTACAAAAGGTTATTCTCGCACATTCCCCTGAGGGATACGGAGATTGTATTGAAAACATACACGGGGCAAATAGTATACCCCATCGGAAAGATAAAAGTAAATGTGGTCTACAATGGTAAAGAAAGTCAGGAAATGGACTTGTATGTGTTACCTGATGGAGGTCCGCCACTACTGGGACGGGAATGGATCCGGAGAATAAATGTGGACTGGCATTCCATACAAGCACTGACTGTAGATTCCTGTAAAGAGGACGACGTCAAACCTAAACGACTGTCCAAAATATTGGACGATGCTAAGGAGGTGTTCCAACAGGGACTGGGAACACTGAAAGGAATTACGGCAAACATCAAGGTTGAAGAACATGCAAACCCAAAATTTTTCAAAGCCAGACCTTATGCGATACGACCTGCTGTGGAAGCAGTGCTGGAAGGGCTAGAACGTTCAGGAGTACTGTCAAAGGTGGACTGGAGCGAATGGGCCACACCCATTGTTCCTGTCATGAAGCATTCGTTGAGCAACAAGCCGGGGGAACCTGGGAAGGTTCGTATCTGTGGCGATTTCAAGATCACTGTTAATCCGGTTCTTCACACGGTGCAATATCCGCTTCCGCGGATTGAAGATATCTTCGCTTCGCTGTCTGGCGGGAAACACTTCACCAAGATAGACCTGGCGCAGGCGTACCTACAGATGGAAGTTGATGAAGCGTCACGCCAGTATCTCACGATCAACACACATAAGGGCTTATATCGGTATAATAGACTGGATTTTGGAGTGGCATCGGCTCCAGCGATTTGGCAAAGGGCCATGGAGCAGGTATTGCAGGGAATTCCAGGCACACAATGCTACCTGGATGACATTCTGATTACAGGAGATGATGATAAGGATCACCTCGCGAATTTGGAGCAGGTGCTCACCAGATTGAAATAATATGGGCTCAGAGTTAATCGCCAGAAATGTGAGTTCTTTCAAAAGCGAATCTCGTACTGCGGCCACGTCATTGACCAGGAGGGGCTCCATAAGTCACCTGACAAGATCGAAGCTGTTGTGAAAGCTCCCGCTCGGGAAAATGTATCCCAGTTGAGGTCGTTCCTTGGGTTGGTTAACTATTACCACAAGTTTCTTCCAAATTTATCCACGGTGTTACACCCGCTGAACACTCTTCTGCAAATGGGAATACCATGGAAGTGGAGCGATGATTGTAAGCGGGCTTTTCAAAAAAGCAAGGCACTGATCACCTCTAAGGAAGTGTTGGCTCACTTTAACCCAACGCTGCCTATTCGCTTAGCTTGTGATGCTTCTCCATATGGTATCGGGGCAGTGCTCTCACATAAGTTTCCAAATGGCTTGGAAAGGCCAGTCGCGTTCGCATCCAGATCATTGACCTCCGCAGAGCGCAACTATGCTCAGATAGATAGGGAGGCTCTCAGCCTCATGTGGGGAGTTAAGAAATTTAACCATTACCTGCAAGGCCAAAAGTTTACGCTGCTGACAGATGACCAGCCGTTGGTTTCCATTTTCAACCCTAAGAAGGGTATTCCAGTAATGACGGCGCAGAGGCTTCAGAGATGGTCTCTTTTCCTAGGGGCACATCAATATGATATCGAATTCAAAGGTACAAAGCAACATGGTAATGCTGATGGGCTGTCGCGCCTGCCCTACCTACAGCGGAAGAGGCACCGGCAGTTGACCCTGTCGAGATATTTCACTCGACCATCATCGAATGCTTACCAGTCACCAATGCGAGTATTGAGAGACCCGAAACGACCGGACACTGTCTCGGGTCTACGAATTGACAGTGAAGGGATGGCCAGCACATGGCGAACCACTGTTACCGGCATTCTCAGCCAGACGAGAACAGCTGTCCGTTTGTCAAGGAACATTGATGTATGGAACAAGGGTGATTATTCCTCCTAAATTAAGGGAGAGAGTTCTAAAGGAACTGCATGAAGGTCATCTGGGGGGAGTCAAGATGAAAAGCCTTGCTAGGGCTTATGTGTGGTGGCCAGGTATCGACAAACAAATAGAGGATCTGACTAAAAGTTGCTCAGGGTGCCAAAAAGTTCAAAATGCACCTCCAATTGCACCGCTGCATCCATGGGAATGGCCTTCAACCCCATGGCAGCGTGTACATATCGACTTTGCAGGTCCATTCATGGATTCCATGTTTTTGATAGCGGTAGACGCACATTCTAAATGGCCAGAAGTGATTAAGATGGCGACCACTATCTCGGAAAAGACGATCGCAGTTCTAAGAACCATATTTGCAAGAAATGGATTGCCAGAACAGATATGTTCAGATAACGGACCGCAGTTCATGTCAGAAGAATTCCAGAAATTCATGAAGAAGAATGGGGTGAAACACTATACATCTGCCCCATATCATCCGGCTACAAATGGGTTGGCCGAGAGATTTGTACAAACGTTCAAAAAGGCGATAAAGGCCATGAGCAAAGACCATATTCCACTACAACACAAGGTGGACAATTTCCTGATGGCATATCGAAATGCCACGCATGCAGTGACAAATCAAAGCCCTGCCATAATGTTCTATAACAGGAGGTTGCGGTCCCGGTTGGATTTGTTAAAACCCAATGTGCGTAGGGAAGTCGAAAACAAGCAATTCCAGCACGTAAATAACAAGGCCACTCGGAGTTTCGAAATAGGACAACCAGTGTTGGCCAGGGACTATAGGAATGATAAATGGCAATCCGGAACAATTCGTGCCCGACAAGGACCCTTGATGTACACGGTAGACATTGGAGAGAACGTAATACGACGTCATGCTGACCAACTTGTGGAATCGAGAACAAGGGTCGACCCCATGTCTACGGCAGAGACACCAGTTGAAGAAGTTATTGAGCCTGTAGCATCTACCTCAGATTTGAACGTACATGATGATGTTCAATCCATAGGAGATCAAATGGATGAGTCACCCCAGCAACGAGAACCAGAGACCCCTGAAAGGCGTTATCCGGCCCGGATCAGGAGGCCTCCTCAGAGACTGAATCTTTGAACAGTTTTGTGTGAAAGTTGTATATATGTTATCCATGTAATGTTTAAATTGGGGTGTACACTGTTAAGCTAAAAGGGGAGGAATTGTAGTGTATGTAACCTGTATCACCTTAAGAGGATACCTTAAGGTGATGGACTACTTTTTGATGGCTCCTGTACATTGTAGTACCGGTGGTGACCACACCGGTATATAAACCCTGTGGAGCAAAGTGTATTCCAGTTCAGCCCTGACCCTCAATTACTAAAGACCTGTTTAATTATTTCTGTAGTCTGTGTCCAGTTATTCAGCATAACTACATTTGGAAACACAGACTCAACATTGCCAACCCTCCAAAATTGTCCTGCAGTCACCAGGAACTAAAAATGAATCTCCAGGATACAGCTACAAGCAATCTGAGAGAAAAATCATTGGGCATTAAACAAAACTGTGTTTTTCAATTTTCTTTCAACATTTTGGTTTATTAGTTTTAAAAATATTGGAGATGGGGAACAAAAAGCTGTTTGACTAGGCGGTTAGAGGCAGCAGGTAATGTGAAGAAAGCTCCAGGAATACGTCCAACCAGAGTTAGGAAGAAAAACGTACATTTATATAGCACCTTTCACAACCTCAGGACATCCCCAAAGCACTTTACAGCCAATGAAGTACTTTTGAAGTGTAGTCACTGTTGTAATGCAGTCAAGGTACACACAGCAGGCTCCCACAATCAGCAATGTAATGACCAGATAATCTGTTTTAGTGATGATGATTGAGGGATGAATATTGGTCAGGACACTGGGGAGAAATCCCCTGCTCTTCGTCTAAATAGTCCCATGGGATCTTTTATACACACGTGAGGGAGCAGATGGGGGCCCTCGGTTTAACATCTCATCCGAAAGACGGCATCTCCAACAGTGCAGTGCTCCCTCAGTACTGCACTGGAGTGTCAGCCTAGATTTTTGTGCTCAAGTCTCTGGAGTGGGACTTGAACCCACAACCTTCTGACTCGGAGGCGAGTGCGCAACCAACTGAGCCACGGCTGTCAGAGTTGGCAAATCACTACATGGTTATGCCTCTGAAAGGGGAAGGGGGTGGGTTCACAGTGGTAGTGGTAGAGGCCTGATGACCCTCTTGTTAAAGGGTAATGCAAAGACTATGAGACAAGCAGAAAACATGAGATATCTTAAATGAATCAGTATTTTCCCTCCAACCACATACTAATTATGGTAGCATTTGTGGTTATGTCACGCACAGAATTAATTTACATTCCCACTAATAGTGATATACAAATCTGACATTCACCTTTGCATAGGGGTCTACATCCCGGACACAGGTTTAGGCCTCAAAATATGGGCCGGCAACTTATGTGGGGGCAGGAGGGAGGAAAGTTGGAGGCAAGTGTGCATTCCAGTCAGTCAGTCACACTTTCTCAGGATTTTATAGATTCTGCTTATATCTATTTAAAATGTAGAGTATAATAAATGGTAGGCCTTTCATCATTTAAGGGCAACATAGTGTACGACCTCACTGTACACATGCTGCCAGTGCTTCGATGATCTTGAACGGTTTGATATTTGGTGCCACCATGTGGTGAAGGAAATGCGCAGTCAATTTCGCTTGAGTCAATAATAATATTGCGAACACTGCTAAAGGCTTTCTTTAGTAAAAGTTATTTTTAAAAAAAACCCTGACTGGCATCCCTTAACGGATATGAAAGCCAGCTATTCCCTTTGTTTCTGGATTCAGGAACATTCAACGTCCCATTTACTGAAATCGGTTAGCAACACACAGTTAAGACATTACTAGGCGCAAACTATTCATAAAGTTCACTTATGTGGGCATAAGGAAAAGTTTGGAAGTTTTTAAAACAATAGAAATTCCCTCAAATCCAGGTGTTGCTTTTCAATTAAATCAACATATGAATTTACTGTACATCTGTGCAGATTTTACTTTCCAAAAAGGTACACAAATATGACATTTAGGGCTGCCCCACAGTTTGAATATTTTTGGACGTGGTTCTCTCCATTCAGGCGGCACCGCGACCCCTGCGAGTGAGTTGGCTGTGAAAAGTTTGCCAGCTGTTAAAGACTTGCCGTCTCCGCCCGGCCGGCCGGCGCCCGCCCTGTCCCCGGGCTCTGTTTACTGTGCTTCTTTCACACCCCGCTTCCCCCTCCCGCCCTTTCCACTCACTTTTCGTTACTTCTCAAAACTTTCCCCGAAAAACTTTGCGTCGCCGCTTCCACACGTGGCTGGCCGAGCCCGCCTCCGTCTATTGGCTGAAGCGCCAGCCAATGAAACTTGACGCACAACGTGCGCGACGTAAATAACCATGACGACTGGAGGGGGATGTTGCAGACCTGGCAACATGCAGCAAATGAAGAGTGAAATTTTCATTCCCAAAGAATGAGACATCTTGCAACCATTTAATACTAATTATTTAAAGTCTTTTAAAGAGTGACTTACCAAATAGCTTACATTTTTTTAAACAAAGTTAAAAGGCACTTAGCAGGTGTCAGATACTTTTACCAAGTAGTCTACTTTCTTTAATATTATAGTGTGATTGTATTTACATTGGTATTCTCCTGTCTTGGTGGACAATAGAGAATAGATTTTATGCACATATTTAGGCACCAGACTTGTACCAGTTAATATGAATGGAGATTTTTGAAACAAAAATGTTACAATTTAAAAACCTAGGGGGAGAAATTTGGTTGGTTAGCGCCTCCTGTTAGCGCTGGGGTTGGGGGTGGGGGGGGGCGCTAACTGGGCGCGAAGAGGTCAGCAACCCGGCACGGCGAATGCAGCGACGCACGTGAACTTCAGTGCCGGGTTAGCTGGCGCTAACTTTTACTGCCTGGCAGATCGTGACGTCATAAAGTGCGCAGCACCCCGTTATCGTCCTGGATGTGAAATTGCCTCCCGCCCCCTGCTGTATCGCTGGGCATGAACAACGGCAGGAAGAAGAGGCATTGGCAACTCGGCTGGCCGCTTGGGGAGCACTAATTAAAGGGAATGGTTTTCAGGTAGACCAACCTATATTATTTGCACCAGTCTGGTGCCTGCTCAAAGCTCAGGATGGTTTGTTGCCTCCCTGGTGCCAGGGTCAAGGATGTCACTGAACAGCTGCAGGGCATTCTGAAGGGGGAGGGTGAACAGGCAGAGGTCGTGGTTCACATTGGGACCAACGACATAGGTAGGAAGAGGGATGAGGTCCTGCAACAAGAATTTAGGGAGCTAGGTAGCAGATTAAAGAGCAGGACCTCAAAGGTTGTAATCTCTGGATTACTCCCGGTGCCACGTGCTAGTGAGTATAGGAATAGGAGGATAGAGCAGATGAATGCGTGGCTAAAGAGTTGGTGCAGGAGGGAGGGCTTTAGTTTCCTGGATCACTGGGCCTGCTTCTGGGGAAGGTGGGGCTTGTACAAGTCGGCCAGGTTGCACCTGAACCAGAGCGGGACAAATATCCCTGCGGGGAGGTTTGTTAGCACTGTTCGGGGGGGTTTAAACTAAAATGGCAGGGGGTTGGGAACCTGAGCAGGGAGACAGAGGAAAGGAAAACAGGGATAAAAGCAAAAGATAGGAAGGAGAAAAACAAAAGTGGCAGTCAGAGAAATCAACGGTTTAAATCAAACGTGGCCACAGTAAATAATAATTCTAATAGGTCTAAGAGCGTTAAAAAAACAAGCCTGAAGGCTTTGTGTCTTAATGTGAGGGGCATTTGTAATAAGGTGGATGAATTGGCTGCGCAAATAGAGGTAAACGAATACGATTTGGTTGGGATTACAGAAACGTGGCTCAAGGATGGCCAAGACTGGGAACTCAACATCCAGGGGTATTCAATATTCAGGAAAGATAGGCAAAAAGGAAAGGGAGGTGGGGTAGCATTACTGGTTAAAGAAGGGATTAATACAATTGTAATGAAGGATATTAGCTCTGATGATGTGGAATCTGTATGGGTAGAATTCAGAAATACTAAGGGGAAAAAAACATTAGTGGGAGTGGTATATAGACCTCCAAACAGTAAGGTGGAGGTTGGGGATGGCATTAAAAGGGAAATTAAAGAAGCGTGCAATAAGGGCACAGCAGTCATCATGGGTGACTTTAATCTACATATAGATTGGGCCAACCAAATGAGTAACAATACTGTGGAGGAGGAATTCCTGGAGTGTTTACGGGATGATTTCCTGGACCAATATGTCGAGGAACCAACCAGAGATCAGGCCATCTTAGACTGGGTATTATGTAACAAGAAAGGATTAATTAGCAATCTTGTTGTACGAGGCCCCTTGGGTCGGAGCGATCATAATATGATCGAATTCTTCATTAAGATGGAGAATGAAGTAGTTGACTCAGAGACAAGGGTCCTCAATTTAAATAAAGGAAACTACGATGGCCTGAGGAGCGAGTTGGGTAGGATTGATTGGGGAATGGCGCTCAAAGGGTTGACGGTGGATTAGCAATCGCAAACATTCAAAGACCGAATGGATGAACTACAGAATTTGTTCATCCCAGTTTGGCATAAAAATAAAACAAAAAAGGTGACTCAACCGTGGCTAACAAGGGAAATTAGGGATAGCATAAGATCCAAGGAGAGGACATATAAATTGGCTAGAAAAAGCAATAATCCTGAGGATTGGGAGCAGTTTAGGAGTCAACAAAGGAGGACAAAGGGATTCATTAAGAAAGGGAAAATAGAATATGAGAGTAAGCTAGCAGGGAACATAAAAACTGACTGTAAAAGCTTTTATAGATATGTGAAGAGAAAAAGATTGGTGAAGTCAAGCGTAGGTCCCTTACAGTCAGAATCAGGGGAATTTATAATGGGAAACAAGGAAATGGCAGACCAACTAAATACATACTTTGGTTCTGTCTTCACAAAGGAGGACACAAATAACCTCCCAGAGATGCCGGGGAACATAGGGTCTGATGAAAGAGAGGAGCTGAAAGAAATCAGTATTTGTAGGAAAATGGTGTTAGGAAAATTGATGGGACTGAAGGCCGATAAATCCCCAGGGCCTGATGGTCTACATCCCAGGGTACTTAAGGAAGTGGCCCTAGAGATAGTAGATGCATTACTGGTCATCTTCCAGAACTCGATAGACTCTGGAATGGTACCCATGGATTGGAGGGTAGCTAATGTTACCCCACTATTCAAAAAAGGTGGTAGAGAAAAAGCGGGGAATTATAGACCGGCAAGCCTGACATCGGTAGTGGGGAAAATGCTAGAGTCTATTATAAAAGATGTAATAGCAGAGCACTTGGAAAGCAGTGACAGGATCGGACAAAGTCAACATGGATTTACAAAAGGTAAATCATGCTTGACTAATCTACTGGAATTTTTTGAGGATGTAACTGGTAAAATAGATAAGGGAGAACCAGTGGATGTGGTGTATTTGGACTTTCAGAAGGCTTTCGATAAGCTCCCACATAAGAGATTAGCGTGCAAAATTAAGGCACATGGGATTGGGGGCAAGGTATTGACTTGGATAGAGAACTGGTTGGCAGACAGAAAGCAAAGAGTTGGAATAAACGGGTTGTTTTCCGAGTGGCAGGCAGTGACTAGTGGGGTACCGCAAGGATCGGTCCTAGGACCCCAGCTGTTCACAATATATATTAATGATCTGGATGAGGGAATTGGATGTAATATCTCCAAATTTGCAGACGACACAAAGCTGGGTGGGAGGGTGAGGAGGATGTCGGGAAACTCCAGTACAATTTGGACAGGTTGGGTGATTGGGCAGAAACATGGCAAATGCACTATAATGTGGATAAATGCGAGGTTATCCACTTTGGTGGCAAAAACAGGAAGGCAGATTATTATTTGAATGGCAATAGATTGGGAGAAGGGGAAGTGCAAAGAGACCTGGGTGTCCTTGTGCACCAGTCGCTGACGGTAAGCATGCAGGTGCAGCAGGCGGTTAAGAAGGCAAATGGTATGTTGGCCTTCGTAGCAAGAGGGTTCGAGTACAGGAACAAGGATGTCTTGCTACAGTTGTACAGGGCCTTGGTGAGACCGCACCTTGAGTATTGTGTGCGGTTTTGGTCACCTTACCTGAGGAAGGATGTTCTTGCCATGGAGGGAGTGCAGCGAAGATTCACCAGGCTGATACCTGGGATGGCATGAATGACGTATGAGGAGAAATTGTGTCGATTGGGCTTATACTCACTGGAGTTTAGAAGATTGAGAGGGGATCTCATCGAAACCTATAAAATTCTGTCAGGTCTGGACAAACTAGATGCAGGAAGGATGTTTCTGATGGCCGGGGAGTCCAGAACCAGGGGTCATAGTCTAAGGATAAGGGGTAAGCCATTTAGGACTGAAATGAGGAGGAATTTCTTCACCCAGAGAGTGGTGAACCTGTGGAATTCTCTGCCACAGAGGGCGGTGGAGGCCAGTTCTTTAAATATATTCAAGAAAGAGTTGGATATATTTCTTGAGGCTAAAGGGATCAAGGGATATGGGGAGAAGGCAGGGACAGGGTACTGAATTTGGATGATCAACCATGATCACATTGAATGGCGGAGCAGGCTCGAAGGGCCGAATGGCCTACTCCTGCTCCTATCTTCTATGTTTCTATGTTTTTGATGTTCCATTGCTGCAAGGTGTCCAAGGCCTCCACTTTGTGAGAGTGTTTGGGGCTGTAATGGCAGTCACGCAGGTTGCCTTGCAATGCAGAACTGCTGACAATTAGGTTGTGCACCATCATTGGCCCTTCCCTTTAAGTGAGGGAAACAGCCTCTGATGCCGTTAGCAGTGCGCTCCAAATTGTTCAGCGCTCTGCCGCTACCACCCCGCTCTCAGATTTTAGCGCCCTACGAGATGTGGTTAGTGTCATGAATCTTATCATGACTCATTTAGTAACACTGGGCTGCCAGCATGTGGCACCGTCCAAGGAATATAAATACTCGGGCGTGGGCCCAGCTTGCTCAGGATGTTTCTGTAACCAGGAACTAGTGGTGTAACTAGAATCTCATGGTTGTGAAACAGTTGATTAAAGCCTTGTTTTATACTCAAACCAAGTGCTCAGTAGTCTTTTTACATCAGTTAGTGCTTGATTTAGCGCTCCACTTCCCTCTTGGAGCACTAAAGCTAAATTTCCCAGCAGGAGAGAATCATTGGCGCCTGGCGCTACTTTTCAAAAGTTAGTGCCCCAGGCGCTATGAAATTTCTAGCCTCTAGACTATAACTAATAAAAGGAAAAAAATGCAAATTCTGAAAACCTGAACTAAAAAAAAATAAAAAGATTAAATGTTTCAAGTGTCTCATCCTTTCTCAGAATCATCAGGCCTTCTTACACCCAAAATGTTAACCTGTCTTTTCCCTTTACAGATGCTGACTGGCATGCTGTATATTTCCAGCATTTTCTATACTTTTATTAGGCTGTAAAGCAAGACACAATATAAAGGAACTATAGGCACTTCTTGCCTCAGTGAAAGATTCCAAAATAGGATGATTGCACCGAGGTCAACATGGAATTTTTTTTTTAGCTTCATATGTTGATGCACCCAGAATGTCTTTCAGCATTTCCTAGTTCTTCATGCTGAACCCTGTGAATCTGAATTGGAATGCTCATCCTCACGCACTCATTGCAATTTGAAAAGCACAACTTTCTCCAGTTAATTGATGAAAATATGATTTGAGGAAGTATTTATTTTTCTTAAGAAATTAAGCCCTTTGCTGCCTGAATAATTTTCAGGTACTATTGAATTTTATCAGTTTACAGCTGAGTAATACCACTATTGTTTAATTGACTGTGGTGCAGTTCTAACTTCTGCTAAACATTCATTTGAGTTCAAGTTTAATTAGCATAAGATGGGTACACACTGAAGCTAAAAGCACTGCTATACAGCACAGCATTATATATTTTATTCAGTGCAACAAACACTTCACTGTGGTGTTCCCAAATCCTGGATAGGCTTGCCAGAGAATCCAATTCCGATATCACAGCAATAGGCAACCTCTAGTTATAGAAGCCAATAACACAGTGCTGGCACAGTGATGGTGGGACTGCAGCTCCCAATGTAACCATCATGGCTCACATGGCCACTTAGATTTGAAGAATAACATCAAATGCATATTTGCTGTAATTATAAGGGTCAATTTTACAAGTCCGTACCACCAGCAGGGACCCACAGTCACCAGCAGTACTTAACAAAATCCTGGTGTGTGCTCTCCACAGTTTTCCATGTGCCTGAATTTTCGATGTGAAACTGGTGGGTAAGTTTCAGCCAGCAGCACGGACTGGTAAAATCAACCCAATAGTACTCTATCGGTTGGGGGATCACACAATGGCGGAGTGCAAAATCATAGTCAGCAATATGTTGCAGGTTGAAAATCACACTTCAACAGCCAAGAGAGAACTCTCTAAACCTAATGTATCTTACACTTATGTGCATAGAAAGCTATGAAAGTGCATTTTCTGATGTTGGTTTGATACCATGCTGGAATTATACTCCATAAGGTATCAAGTTTAAGCATTCTGGAGTCACAGCAAGATTTCATTCAGAGCTAGACTGTCACTTTTATGCTTAACAGTATAACTGCACCCTTTGACCAACAGTGACAAAAAGCAGGATAAGAGCAGATGATAAGGCCGATTTTTTGAATGCACACTGACGTAAGAAAACTACTAGGCACTTGGTCTAAGCGTTAAACAAAGCTTTAATCAACTGTTTTTCAACATGGAGATCTAGTTGTGTCCTTCACTAGTTCCTGTTAAAGAATGTCCTGAGCAAGCTGGGCCCATGCCCGAGTATTTATACTCTCCCTGGACAGCGCCACCAGCAGGCCGCCCAGTATTATTTCATAAGTCATTTCCACATGAATGACAAGATTCATGTCACACACTACAGGTGAGGAGCCTCACTCACCCATATCAGGAAATCATGGCCAGGAGTGGCGTTAGCCTTGCAGGGCACCGTAAAAAGGTTCGGTTTGGGGCCCTTACATTTTTACTAGATCCGAAATACCACGGGGTCGATTTTCTGCTTGTTTCTGCTAGTAATATCAGCAGAACCTGGGCAGAATCGGCCAAACCAGCGCGAAAGATCGGGGAATTTTAAACGTAAGTGAGTTACGCCCAAAACCACTTATGTTCGTGTTTTCCGCGATTTTTTCCACTGGTTCGAGATGCAATTCGCCCAGATCAGACCCCGCCCACAAAACTGGGCACGTCCCCAGGTTGAAATTGTGAGATTCTGCTGATAGCCCTGGTTTGGGAAGGCTCTTCAAATTGAGCTCATTTTCTTCGGCGCACAGCCACTAGTAGGCACGTTTTAAAAGATTTTTCATATCAAAAAATATATTTACTTAGAAACTAACTAGTGTACACTAATGAAACTATTAAATAGTTCAGTATAGTTTTTAAAGTAATTCGCAGTGATTTTAAATCAGGTTACTCACAGCTGGAGGACTGGACACCCTTGTTAAAAATGCTTATTTGTGTTGATAAACCCATTTTCAGCTATACAGGATATTAATAAATCTGCACCAGGTTACCACTCTTAAATACATCAAGGAATACTTTTTAGTGAAAAAAAGAAACAATTATGTTCTATTATGCTGCCCGATCGTGCTGGTTCATGGAAGGTTTTACGTTTGTGATTATGCAAATAAATTTTTGCGGAAACTTGAACTTTAACCTAACCAGAGCAATTTCAAGTGCATTTTGAGCGCAATTTCCTGATTAGAAATTCTACCCGTACCTACTTAATCTGATATAAAATCCACACACATACAATTTTGAAAATACATGTTTCGGATCCACCCAGGATTACAAATATCTTCTCGATATTCATCGTTCCTCGAACTACTGCTCTCGCCGCATCTTGAGATCCACGCTCAACGCCATGCGCCGCCACATGAACAACCTCAACCTCTCTCTTCAGCAGCACCGACGCACTCTATTTCAAAGCTGTCCGGGTCCACTGTTCCATTTCATCCTTCGACTCATCCGACACTTCAACAAAAAACTTTTTTTCTTCCTTTCTGATGTCAAGGATTGCAAGCTTCGTCAACTCGTGGACACCAACGCCCCTCCAGAACCTTCTTCCCCGTTACTTTCCTCTGATCCCATCCCTTCTTCCAATCTCACCCCCTGCCGTGTTTTCACTATCCCCTCTGACCTTCCCCTCTCTGACCCCGAACGATCAGTCCTCAGCAAAGGCCTGAGCTTCATCCCCTTACGCCCCCATCTGAATGAATTTCAAGCTCAGCACGATACTGAGCTCTTCTTCCATCGCCTTCATCTCCGTGCCCACTTCCCTGGCCAGGAGTCTTCCCCCCGCACGGCTGTTCCTTTCTCCCGCTTTCTAAATTCTCGTTCTACTTGGACCCCTCCCTCTGGCCTCTTACCCTCTCTAGATCTTTTCATTGCTAACTGCCAACGTGACATCGGCCGTCTCCATTTCTCTGCTCCCCTCTCTCACTCCAACCTACCTCCCTCTGAACTTGCAGCACTCCGTTCTCTCCGATCCAACCCTAACATTATCATTAAACCTGCTGATAAGGGTGGTGCTGTTGTTGTTTGGCGAACCGACCTCTACCGTGCGGAAGCTGAACGCCAACTCTCCAAGACCTCCTCCTACCTCCGCCTGGACCATGACCCCACTAGCAAACATCAAGCCATTGTTTCCAAGTGTGTCACTGACCTCATCTCCTCTGGAGATCTTCCCTCCATGGCCGCCAACCTCATAGAACCCCAACCCTGCACAGCCCACTTCGACCTCCTTCCCAAGATCCACAAACAGGACTGCCCTGGTAGACCCATCGTTTCAGCCTGTTCTTGCCCCATGGAACTTATCTCTTCCTATCTTGACTCTATTTTTTCTCCCCTTGTCCAGTCTCTTCCCACCTACATTCACGACTCTTCCGACGCCCTCCGTCACTTTAACAGTTTCCAGTTTCCTGGCCCCAACCGTCTCCTTTTCACTATGGACGTCCAATCCCTCTACACCTCCACCCCCCACCAGGACAGCCTTCGGGCACTCCGTTTCTTCCTTGAACAGAGGCCCAGCCAGTCCCCATCCACCACCACCCTCCTCCGCCTGGCTGAACTTGTTCTCACATTGAACAACTTCTCCTTTGACTCCACTCACTTCCTCCAAATTAAAGGTGTTGCTATGGGAACCCGCATGGGTCCAAGCTATGCCTGCCTGTTCATGGGATATGTGGAACATTCTTTGTTCCAGTCCTACTCAGATCCCCTCCCCCACCTCTTTTTCCGGTACATCGATGACTGTATTGGTGCCGTTTCCTGCTCTCGCCCTGAACTAGATAAGTTCATTCACTTTACTTCCAAGTTCCACCCTTCCCTCACCTTCACATGGTCCATCTCCGACTCTTCCCTTCCCTTCCTTGACTTCTCCGTCTCCATTTCTTCCTTTCGACAAACATCCACTACAAGCCCACCGACTCCCACAGCTACCTGGTCTACACTTCCTCCCACCCCGCTTCCTGTAAGGACTCTATTCCATTCTCCCAGTTTCTCCATCTCTGCCGCGTCTGTTCTGACGATACCACCTTCCATACCAGTGCTTCCGACATGTCTTCCTTTTTCCTCAACTGAGGATTCCCCTCTACTGTGGTTGACATGGCCCTTGACCGTGTCCGTTCTATTTCCCGCACTTCTGCTCTCACCCCTTCCCCTCCCTCCCAGAACCACGATAGGGTTCCCCTTGTCCTCACCTTTCACCCCACCAGCCTCCACATTCAACGGATCATCCTCCGCCATTTCCGCCACCTCCAACGTGATCCCACCACCAAATACATCTTGCCCTCCCCTCCCCTTTCAGCATTCCGAAGGGACCATTCCCGCCGCGACACCCTGGTCCACTCCTCAATCACCCCCAACAGCCCTTCTCCTTCACCTGGCACCTTTCCGTGCAAACGCAGGAGATGCAACACATGCCCTTTTACCTCCTCCCTTCCCACTGTCCAGGGCCCCAAACACCCCTTCCAGGTGAAACAGCGATTTACTTGTACTTCGTGCAATTTAATATACTGTATTCGCTGCTCACGATGCGGTCTCCTCTACATTGGGGAGACCAAACGCAGATTGGGCGACCGCTTTGCGGAACACCTCCGTTCAGTCCGTAAGGGTGATCCTGAGCTTCCAGTCGCCTGTCACTTTAATTCACCACTTCACTCCCACTCTGACCTCTCCGTCCTCGGCCTATTACATTGTTCCAATGAAGCTCAACGTAAGCTCGAGGAACAGCACCTCGTCTTTCGATTAGGCACTTTACAGCCTGCCGGACTCAACATTGAGTTCAACAATTTCAGATAATTATCCCTGCCCCCATTTTTCATGCAGTATGATTTTTGCCACTCCCATTTGCAACATTTTATCTTTCCTGCCTCTTACAAAAGTACAGGATGTTCTTTCAATTCCTTCCTCCCCTCCTAACCCACCGCCCCCCCCCACCGCCCCCTGTCTCTGCACCTGCTTAATATCTGTTACATCTCCAGCTTTTTCCAGTTCTGATGAAGGGTCCCAGACCTGAAATGTTAACTCTGTTTCTCTCTCCACGGATGCTGCCTGGCCTGCTGAGTATTTCCAGCATTTTCTGTTGTTATTTCAGATTTCCAGCATCTGCAGTATTTTGCTATTATACAATTTTGAAAAGGCATGTTTGGAATAGGTAACTTAAAAATAGTTGACAAAATGAACAGGGATCAGATATTGCTGTTGCAGGAGCTTCTGCACCAAGCGTACACCACCCAGAAATGTGCATTGTGGATGGCGATCCGGCATAAGTGATCTCTGCCCATTTTTTTAGTTGGTTACATCCAGATTATAGGCTGTAAACAACACAAAAATCCACCCTCAAATATCAATAGACTATTCAATTGTTGGGGCATGACAGCCAAGCTTACTCCTGTCCTCACCCTATCTTCACGCAGACACACTTTCCAGGGTTTGATTAACAATCAGGAACAAGAATCCTTACTGACTTTCCCTGCCTTAACCCAGGGGTGCTGGGGCCAATTGTATCCCAACTGCACCCCATCTGCAAATGTTTAACACAACAGTAGCTGGCAAATTAAACTTAGGATCTTCCTGGGTTATATTGCTCAACTAATCACTGACTTAACTAGAAGAGCTAAGATGCATCTTGGGTAACTGCTTGGGGGTGGAGCAGAAAATTTGGTGTGGATTGATGCTAGGAAGGAGTACTGTACGCACTTCCCTGAAGTGCAGGAAGATGGGCTGATTGTCCCTCTTGACAGGAGGATCAATGCATGCATCAGCTTCTGCTTTCTGGGGTCTTTCAGTCAATAACCCTGGACTGGAGACCCCCATGGGCCCCACTTCTGTCCCTTGGTAAAAACTTGCATTTTTTTTATATAGCGCCTTTCACGACCACCGGACGTCTCAAAGCACTTTACAGCCAATGAAGTACTCTTGAAGTGGAGTCACCATTGTAATGTGGGAAATGTGGCAGCCAATTTACGCACAGCAAGCTCCCACAAACAGCAATGTGATAATGACCAGATAATCTGTTTTTTGTTATGTTGGTTGAGGGAGAAGTACTGGCCAGGACACCGGGGATAACTCCCCTACTCTTCTTCGAAATAGTGCCATGGGATCTTTTACGTCCACCTGAGAGAGCAGACAGGGCCTCGGTTTAATGTCTCATCTGAAAGACAGCACCTCCGACAGTGCAGCACTCCCTCAGCACTGCACTGGAGTGTCAGCCTAGCTTTATGTGCTCAAGTCCCTGGAGTGGGACTTGAACCCACAACCTTCTGACACAGAGGCGAATGTGCTACCAACTGAGCCACAGCTGGCACTTAGACCAGTACACCAGGTTCATCCCAGCATCCAGGCATCTGGGTATGAGGAAGGCCAGGGCTGAGGAAATTCCTTTGTTGGAAATTCCTCCAGTTTGTTCTACCTCCCCCTCTGACATCATGGGCCATGTTTAAGGCAGGTGGAAATTCTTCTGGCCCAAGCTCCATTGGAAATTGGCAGCCAGTGGGATTCTGAGAGGCGACCTGGCATTCCTGGGTCCTTCCAGAATTATCTCTTCCATTGGGCTTTCTGCTCCCAACTGGGGCCAATGGTTTTCAGTCCTATTATAAACATCCTAATTCGTGAGGCTGACCAGAACTCGACAGTGAAACTTTTTTCATATCTTACTGCTGCGACAATCATACCCTTGATACAATTTCTAAAGGATTTTACAAAATGCAGTATCTTAAAGCTACCATAGGTTGGCAGGAAATGCACTGCTAACTGATTCTCCTCCCAGAGTACAAACTGAACAAACATTAATATTGATCATAAATCTTTTGGCGGATAATGGAATCTCCATACGGATTTTACAGATGCCATCTGGATACTTTGTTTCCAGCTGGTTTGGTAGCTTGTATTACAGACAATTCCTATAAGTGTACAACCTATTAGCTATGAAATATTATACAATACAGAGAGAGCAGCAATATTTCTGGAGCAAAGCTGTAGTTTGTGTAATGAAGTACAAAACCTGTAAATTCTGTAAGACAATAATTACTAAATAATTTACAATATCAATGGTTAAAATATCACCTTAGAGCTATGCAGTAATGATTTAGGAAGGAACTGGAACAATCTTGGCTGTAAATATAGTTAATTGTATAATTCTGACACATCATTAAGTATACACTACAGCTACAGTTGACCTTGTTAACTAACAAGTAATTCCCTACCCTCTCACACAGATACAGATAGATTTATTTTCAATTATACTTTTGGTTTCTTAAGAGCAGTTGCTCCATAAAAGTTGCTCTTTGATAAGTAAAAAGGAAGTGGTGGTTATCAATAGCACTGCTCTTGTGTAGTCTAGGATCTAGTGCATGGTTTTAATGTTTAGCTGTTAACTTAGGCTGTTCCTTTAAGGCCTCAGCTGAGGTGTACCTATGGGAAAGTGATCTTAATATGCCCATCCTGAGGTAAATTATAGGCCAATCCTTTTATTGATGGAAATGGCTCTAGATTGGAAGCTGCTTGGCTTCTTTTCTTGGGGAGAGGTGAGGTTATCTCAAGGTCAGGAAAATTCTTCAGGATCTGTTGACTTTCTCTTATTGTTTTTCTTTAAGATTACTCAGTTGTGATTTGTTAATGTTTTATACAAAGTGTGACATCCGAAGTGTGATGCATGTTAGACCCAAAGCTTTTACATATACTTGCAGATCTACCACGATTGTCATCTCCGCTGTTGGAGGGCATTGCTGGGATGTGGGAGTGGGGAGAGCTGCACATGATTACTGAAAGGATTTGGAAAGAAGTTTGTTCGATAAGCTCAGAGACCGTGTTGAATTGTATTGGTACCTGGGAAATTTGTGTCCGTCACAAATCTGTGTGATAAACACAAGTTAGATGCAATGGGTACAATTTTCAGCACCATGCATGCAGTGAAAAATCAAGGGTGCACTGACCATTATTTTCTCTCCATTGATTTCAATTAATTTACACTGAAGTATTTATGCAACAGTAATTATCAAAAGGAGGACACATCAGAGAAAGGGCTATAAAACTATAGCACCAGTTCTCCAACCTGCACTCCATTTGTGAAAGCTGGATGGGTGAATAGACCCTTTTAATTAAAGGAAAGAAGAAAAATAGAACTTGCATTTATATGGCACCTTTTCACATCCTCGGGATACCCCAAAGCACTTCACAACCTATGAATTATTTTTTGAAGTGTAGTCACTTTTGTAATGTAGGCTAATGCAGCAGTCAGTTTATGCACAACATGGTCCTACAAATGGCAAATGAGATGAATGAGCAGTTAAACTGTTTTTGATAGTGTGGGTATGTTGACCAGGACACCAGGAAAATTCCCTGCTCTTTCTTCCAATACTGCCATGCAACATTTTGTGTCCACCTGAAAAGGCAAATGAGGCCTTGGTACAATGTCTCATCTGAAAGATGGCAGCTTTGTAGTGCACTGAAGTGTCAGCTTGGATTGTATGTTGAAGTCATGAGGTTTAAACCCACAACCTTCTGACTCACGTAAGAAAAGAAAGACTTGCATTTATATAGCGCCTTTCACTTCTACCGGACCTCCCAAAAAGCTTTACAACCAATTAAGTACTTTTTGAAGTGTAGTCACTGTTGTAATGTAGGAAACGCGGCAGCCAATTTGCACACATCAAGCTCCCACAAACAGCAATCTGATAATAAACAGATAATGGCCTAGAAATTGGGTATAGCCCCGCTTGAGGCGCTAGAACTAGCGGAGCGCTAAGTTTATAGCCAGACGAAACTTATCGCTGCCTGGCGAGATATTGGGTTGCATCACCCCCAAAGGGGATTGAGGCGCTAATTCAGCCGTTGCACGGTGCTCCTAAGGCGCAAAAGTTCAGGCGCTACTCAATATCGACGCGGACGGGCGCAGCACAGGTGATCTCAATTACGGGAAACCACGAGACTTCCAGGCGCCGGCCGGCTCTTAAAGGGGTGGGTCAGTCAGCCTGAGCTTCAACACCCAACGCCCTGTAGGCCTCAGAATCGGCGCTCGCCCTTCTCTGGCATTAGAAACTTGTTCAGCATGGAGAAGGTTAGACAGAGAGCAGAGCGCTTCAGCACTGAGGCTCTGGACCACTTGGTGGCTGCAGTTGAGCACCGTCGAGATGTCCTGTACCCGGACAATGGCAAGAGGCCGAATCAGAAGGCTTACCGACGATCTTGGAGGGAGGTTGCTGTGAGGGTCAACTCCAGCAGCATGGCGACCAGGACTCCTGTTCAGTGCAGGAAGAAATTCAACAACCTCACACGGATCGTTAGGGTGAGTGATGATTTAGCAAACTTCTGATTCCCTCCATCTGCAGCTGACTTCGGGCACCCTGTTGCAATGATGCCCCAATGGCCATCGGCGCAGTGAGTGAGGAGCAGCCCGACTAGAGCGGGCCTGTGTGGGAACACAGCATCGGCGGCAGTTACACTGGCGGCAGTGAGTCAGGAGCAGCCCGACTAGAGCGGGCCTTGTGGGAACACAGCATCAGCGGCAGTTCAAACCGGCGGCAGTGAGTCAGTAGCAGCCCGACTAGAGCGGGCCTTGTGGGAACACAGCATCGGCGGCAGTTACACCGGCGGCAGTGAGTCAGGAGCAGCCCGACTAGAGCGGGCCTGTGTGGGAACACAGCATCGGCGGCAGTTACACCGGTGGCAGTGAGTCAGGAGCAGCTCGACTAGAGCGGGCCTGTGTGGGAACACAGCATCGGCGGCAGTTACACCGGTGGCAGTGAGTCAGGAGCAGCCCGACCAGTTCAACAGCAGGGGAGAGAGGTAAAAAGTAATCAAAGTGTGATGTCACCAGGAAGCAGGTAAGTGATTGGTTGGTGAGTATTTGGTTGGTGAGTGTATCTCTTTTTTTTTAAACTTTAACTCTGGTTTATAGTTTCTAAGGTCTCTCTGGTGTAGCAGGGACTGTTGGTAAACCAGTTAACTGTAGTGTAATTAGTGGGATTGATTGATTTAATTTAAATTCAATTAATTAAAGGGTAAGTCATGGCAGGAAAGCCGGGCCCCGTGATCTGCTCCTCCTGCGATATGTGGGAACTCAGGGACACTTCCTGTGTCCCTGACAACTACATGTGCAGGAAGTGCGTCCAGCTGCAGCTACTGACAGACCGCATTGCGGCGCTGGAGCTGCGATTGGGCACATACTGGAGCGTTCACGATGCTCAGGACAACGTGAATAGCACATTTACGGAGTTGGACACACCGCAGGTAGAGGTTGGACAGGAAGAAAGGGAACGGGTGACCAACAGGCAGAGTACTAGGCGCAGGCAGGTAGTGCAGGGGTCCCCTGTGGCTATCCCCCTCTCCAACAGATACACCACTTTGAGTACTGTTGGGGGGGATGGCTTATCAGAGGAAGGCAGCAGCAGCCAACTTCCTGGCACCAGGGCTGGCTCTGCTGCACAGAATGGGAGGAAAAAGAGGGGTAGAGCTATAGTAATAGGGGATTCAATTGTAAGGGGAATAGATAGGCGTTTCTGCGGCCGCAAACGAGACTCCAGGATGGTGTGTTGCCTCCCTGGTGCAAGGGTCAAGGATGTCTCCGAGCGACTCCAGAACATCTTTGAAGGGGAGGGTGAACAGCCAGTTGTCGTGGTGCATATAGGCACCGACGATATAGGTAAAAAGTGGGATGAGGTCCTAAAAGCGGAGTATAGGGAGTTAGGAGATAAATTAAAAAACAGGACCTCAAAGGTAGTAATCTCAGGATTGCTACCAGTGCCACGTGCTAGTCAGAGTAGAAATAGAAGGATATTTCAGATGAATACGTGGCTAGAGGAATGGTGCCAGGGGGAGGGATTCAAGTTCCTGGGACATTGGAACCGGTTCTGGGGGAGGTGGGACCAGTTCAAACTGGACGGTTTGCACCTGGGCAGGGCTGGAACCAATGTCCTAGGGGGAGTGTTTGCTAGTACTGTGGGGGAGGGTTTAAACTAAAATGGCAGGGGGTTGGGAACCTGAGCAGGGAGACAGAGGAAAGGGAAACAAGGATAAAAGCAAAAGATAGGAAGGAGAAAAACAAAAGTGGTAGTCAGAGAAATCAACGGTTTAAATCAAACATGGCCACAGTAAATAATAATTCTAATAGGTCGAAGAGCGTTAAAAAAACAAGCCTGAAGGCTTTGTGTCTTAATGCGAGGAGCATTTGTAATAAGGTGGATGAATTGGCTGCGCAAATAGAAGTAAACAAATACGATTTGGTTTGGATTACGGAAACGTGGCTCAAGGAAGGCCAGGACTGGGAACTCAATATCCAGGGGTATTCGATATTCAGGAAAGATAGGCAAAAAGGAAAGGGAGGTGGGGTAGCATTACTGGTTAAAGAAGGGATTAACACAATTGTAATGAAGGATATTAGCTCTGATGAGGTGGAATCTGTATGGGTAGAATTGAGAAACACTAAGGGGAAAAAAACGTTAGTGGGAGTGGTTTATAGACCTCCAAACAGTAAGGCGGAGGTTGGGGATGGCATTAAAAGAGAAATTAAAGAAGCGTGCAATAAGGGCACAGCAGTCATCATGGGTGACTTTAATCTACATATAGATTGGGCCAACCAAATGAGTAACAATACTGTGGAGAAGGATATTCCTGGAGTGTTTACGGGATGGTTTCCTGGACCAATATGTCGAGGAACCAACCAGAGATCAGGCCATCTTAGACTGGGTATGATGTAACGAGAAAGGGTTAATTAGCAATCTTGTTGTAAGAGGCCCCTTGGGTCGGAGCGATCATAATATGATCGAATTCTTCATTAAGATGGAGAATGAAGTAGTTGACTCGGAGACTAGGGTCCTCAATTTAAATAAAGGAAACTATGATGGTCTGAGGAGCGAGTTGGGTAGGATTGATTGGGGAATGGCACTCAAAGGGTTGACGGTGGATAGGCAATGGCAAACATTCAAAGACCGAATGGATGAACTACAGAATTTGTTCATCCCAGTTTGGCATAAAAATAAAAAGGTGACCCAACCGTGGCTAACAAGGGAAATTAGGGATAGCATAAGGTCCAAGGAGAGGGCATATAAATTGGCCAGAAAAAGCAATAATCCTGAGGATTGGGAGCAGTTTAGGATTCAACAAAGGAGGACAAAGGGATTCATTAAGAAAGGGAAAATAGAATATGAGAGTAAGCTTGCAGAGAACATAAAAACTGACTGTAAAAGCTTTTATAGATATGTGAAGAGAAAAAGATTGGTGAAGTCAAGCGTAGGTCCCTTGCAGTCAGAATCGGGGGAATTTATAATGGGGAACAAAGAAATGGCAGACCAACTAAATACATATTTTGGTTCTGTCTTCACAAAGGAGGACACAAGTAACCTCCCAGAGATGCCGGGGAACATAGGGTCTGATGAAAGGGTGGAACTGAAAGAAATCAGTATTTGTAGGGAAAATGGTGTTAGGAAAATTGATGGGACTGAAGGCCGATAAATCCCCAGGGCCTGATAATCTACATCCCAGGGTACTTAAGGAAGTGGCCCTAGAAATAGTAGATGCATTGCTGGTCATCTTCCAGAACTCGATAGACTCTGGAACGGTACCCATGGATTGGAGGGTAGCTAATGTTACCCCACTATTCAAAAAAGGTGGTAGAGAAAAGGCGGGGAATTATAGACCGGTAAGCTTGACATCGGTAGTGGGGAAAATGCTAGAGTCCATTATAAAACATGTAATAGCAGAGCACTTGGAAAGCAATGACTGGATCGGACAAAGCCAACATGGATTTACAAAAGGTAAATCATGCTTGACTAATCTACTGGAATTTTTTGAGGATGTAACTGGTAAAATAGATAAGGGAGAACCAGTGGATGTGGTGTATTTGGACTTTCAGAAGGCTTTCGATAAGGTCCTGCATGAGAGATTATCGTGCAAAATTAAGGCACATGGGATTGGGGGCAAGGTATTGACTTGGATAGAGAACTGGTTGACGGACAGAAAGCAAAGAGTTGGAATAAACGGGTCATTTTCCGAGTGGCAGGCAGTGACTAGTGGGGTACCGCAAGGATCGGTCCTAGGACCCCAGCTGTTCACAATATATATTAATGATCTGGACGAGGGAATTGGATGTAATATCTCCAAATTTGCAGACGACACAAAGCTGGGGGGGAGGGTATGCTGTGAGGAGGATGTCGTGAAACTCCAACACGATTTGGACAGGTTGGGTGATTGGGCAGAAACATGGCAAATGCACTATAATGTGGATAAATGTGAGGTTATCCACTTTAGTGGCAAAAATAGGAAGGCAGATTAATATTTGAATGGTAATAGATTGGGAGAAGGGGAAGTGCAAAGAGACCTGGGTGTTCTTGTACACCAGTCGCTGAAGGTAAGCATGCAGGTGCAGCAGGCGGTTAAGAAGGCAAATGGTATGTTGGCCTTCGTAGCAAGAGGGTTCGAGTACAAGAACAAGGATGTCTTGCTGCAGTTGTACAGGGTCTTGGTGGGACCACACCTTGAGTATTGTGTGCAGTTTTGGTCGCCTTGCCTGAGGAAGGACGTTCTTGCCATGGAAGGAGTGCAGCGAAGATTCACCAGGCTGATACCTGGGATGGCAGGAATGACGTATGAGGAGAGATTGTGTCGATTGGGCTTATACTCACTGGAGTTTAGAAGATTGAGAGGGGATCTCATCGAAACCTATAAAATTCTGTCAGGCCTGGACAGACTAGATGCAGGAAGGATGTTTCTGATGGCCGGGGAGTCCAGAACCAGGGGTCATAGTCTAAGGATAAGGGGTAAGCCATTTAGGACTGAAATGAGGAGGAATTTCTTCACCCAGAGAGTGGTGAACCTGTGGAATTCTCTGCCACAAAGGGCGGTGGAGGCCAGTTCATTAAGTATATTCAAGAAAGAGTTGGATATATTTCTTAAGGCTAAAGGGATCAAGGGATATGGGGAGAAGGCAGGGACCGGGTACTGAATTTGGATGATCAGCCATGATCTCATTGAATGGCGGAGCAGGCTCGAAGGGTCGAACGGCCTACTCCTGCTCCTATCTTCTATGTATCTATGTATCTGTCAGCAAGCACCCATGGCCCTTTCTGGGCACACACATGGACAGATGTCTCAAGGCCTCATGTAAGGGCTCTTTCACCATGGGGGGCATGCGATGATCTCTCAAGGCTTCATGTTACAGAACTTCCCCTTCTTTCCCCTGCAGTCCAAGCTGGCGACGATCCGAAAGGAGCAGCGTCGAACCGGTGGCGGACCTCCACAAGTGGTCACTCTCACGGATCTGGAGGAGAGAGTGCACCAGATACTTGGAGGACGTCTGTCTGGTCCTGTGACCACTGCATCTGCCGACCCCATTTCCGACAGCGAGGGTAAGACTCTCACCTTTTTCACCTGTTGCCTTCCACTTGGTCCCCCCGCCAGCATGCATCCTCAGTGTGCAGCCATGTCAGAGCCTTGCCGCAATCTGGCATGCCTTTCAGCAAACCTGTCCTTTTGCTAAAGCCACTCTTCCACCTCCCTACTTTCAGATGAAGCAGCACCAACTCAGGCTCAACGCACTGAAGCTGCCAGTGCCAGTGCCACTGGAGGCAAGGACCAGGAGGAATCCGGACCAGCCGTTGCAGAATCCGGGGAGCGGACACATCTACAGACTGGGGATAGTAGTCCTCTGGAGGGGAGGGGGGGGCTCTGAGGATGAATCAGTTGCCGGACCAAGCGGCATGCAGCAATGCACGGGGGATAGGCAAGTTCAGCCACCGTCTCCCCGGAGGGCAAGGCAGGTAGTGATGACTGCTGCACAGAGTGCAGATGAGGTGCGTCGCCTGGCTGAAATGAGCAAACAGGCCCGGGTCAGACACACGGAGCTGATGGCTGCAGTGGAGAAGATGCCTGAGTCAATAGATTCATTGGTTAAGAGTATGTTGGACTTCGGGGCAACAATGGAGAGGACTCTCCAGGTCTTCGGAGCAACAATGGACAGGTCTATCCAGGGCTTCGGGGCAACAATGGACAGGACTATCCAGGGCTTCGGCCCAACAATGGAGAGGACTGTCCACGGCTTTGAGTCGGCTATGGAAAGGACTGTTCAGGGCTTCGGACAATCCCTGGAAAGGTCTATCCAGGGCTTGTCCGAGGCAGTGGAGCGGTCAGCACCTGCCTTGTCCGAAGCAATGGGAAGAACTGTCCAGGGCTTCTCCGAAGCACTGGCACCTGGCACACAGGTCCTCACTGTTGCCACGCAGTCACTTGCTGGGCTCCTCCACACCCAGATTGAGGCAACGCGATCTCTCACTGCAGCCACCCTCTCTGCATCAGTTAGGATCACCCCGGGCCCTTCCAGTCCCATACAAGGCCAGGAATCAGTGGAGCATGCGATTGTGGCGGATTAGCCGAGCCGCTCCCCTCAGATAGCCAGTGTGTCGTCCGATCATGGTGCAGGTGTCCTCTCTCGACAGGAGACCATTGCACATGCCAGCGCTGGGACATCTGCATTGCAGCTGCCACCACCTGCAGGCCACACTGCTTCCAGCCATGGTCACATCAAGCATCCTGCGTCCGCACCCTCCAAGCCCAGAGGTCGGCCAGGCCGTCCCTCAGGGGCTTCTGTGCTTCCACACAGTCAGCAGGCGTCCCCCAGCCTTGAGCCCGCCACTGGGGTCCAATTACGTAGGAGCAGCAGGGAGGGAAGGGGCCGGGCGCGAAAGAGAAGTCGTTCTCCCTCAAGGGGCCAGTTGTAGAGGGCGGTGCTGAGACGTTTCTTTGTCCAAATTCAAGGACACCCTCACCTGTTGTTATATTTGCAGAAGGTTTGTTGAGTTTTGCGGCTTTGCCGAAGAGTTCACAGTTATTTTGTAAGTTATGGTTTCTGTTGACATTATGTTGTTTAGCTGTAATGAAAGACTTTTGTGCCAATAAACAGAAGTTTCAATGTGGCATGGTGCATGTGACTACTTTCAGTGATGCTGGCATTCAGAGGCCGTCAAACATCCAAAGTGCGCATGAGTTAAGACTCTCATCATTCCGCCACAGGGGCCTCGAAACGAGCCCTGATGAGCCTCTGACGTATGGCCCTTCCACTTTCAGCAGCCCTTCCATCTTCCTCCTCCTCCTCCTCCTCCTCCTCCGCCTGCTCTTCCTCCTCCTACTCCTCCTCATCCTCCTCCTCCGCCTGCTCTTCCTCCTCCTCCTCCTCCTCATCCTCCTCCTCTGCCTGCTCTTCCTCCTCCTCCTCCTCCTCATCCTCCTCCTCCGCCTGCTCCTCCTCCTCCTCCTCCTCCTCCTCCTCATACTCCTCCTCCTCTGCCTGCTCCTCCTCCTCCTCCTCATACTCCTCCTCCGCCTGCTCCTCCTCCTCCTCCTCCTCCTCATACTCCTCCTCCTCCGCCTGCTCTGCTGGTCGTTGAGGGAGAGCTGGAATTGGCTGGGTGCGTCGATTCACCAAGTTGTGGAGCATGCAGCAGACGACGACGATGTGTCCCACTTGCTGCGGCGAGTACTGCAGGGATCCCCCCGAATGTTCCAGACATCGGAAACGCTTTTTGACAACACCAATAGTGTGCTGTTTACTGTGCCTGGTCGCCTGATGGCCACTGCTGATCAGCTCTTCTGCTGGGGTGTTGGCCACATGGAGTGTTGTCATCAGCCATGGCCAGAGAGGATAGCCCTTGTCCCCAGTAAGCCAGCCTCGTCTTCGAGGCAGCCCCTCAAAAAGGTTACAAACTGAGGTCAACCGCAGGATAAAGGCATCGTGGCTGCACACTGGGAAATGCGCGGTGTCTGCCATGATGATTTGGCGGTGGTCACAGACCAGCTGCATGTTGAGGGAGTGAAACCCCTTGCGGTTGCGGAAGTCCTAAGGATGATGGCATGGCGCCCTCAAAGCCACGTGTGTGCTGTCAGTCGCCCCCTGCACCATGGGGAAGTCCGCAATAGAAGCGACACCCTGCGCGCGCTCCGCTTGCTTGTGCAGGGTCAGAGGGAAGGTCATGAATTGACGCCTTCGCCTATAAAGGGCATCTGTAACTTGCTGGATGCAACAGTGGACTGCAATCTGAGCGACAGTCGCAATGTCCCCAATGGCTGACTGAAAGGATCCGTTGGCATAAAAATTGAGGCCATCAGTCAGTTTAGCGATCACGGACAGAGAGGTCCTGCACCGTTCACGCGGCTGCAGATCCTGACCAAGCAGGTGGCACAGATCAGTAACAATGTCCCTCCAGAATTGGAGCCTTCCCAAACACTGCTCCTCCGACATGTCAAGGCTTGTCACCTGCTGCCTAAAGACCCTCGCAGCATCCCGTCGGATTGGCCAACCTCCATTGCCCCTCCTCCTTCTGGCCAATCCCGGCCCTCTCTCCCGCCATCTCTCTGCCCCTTCACAGTGTTGGGCGATGAGGCCATCGCCCTCCAAAGAAGCTCCCATTCCGATGCCAGTTGGTCAAAAGGCTTTTAGGTGTAGTGCTGCAAGTGCTTCGGACAGGTTTGAAGGTCCCAAGTACTCTAAAGCTAAATTCCCAAAACTCCGCTCCACAGTAGCTCGCCAACTCTATCCAGCAACGATCGCAATGAGCAGGCCAAGTGGCTGTAGATTCTGCACAAGAGCTGTCCCCTTTAAATAGCGCCCCCCTACTCCGAGAAGGGCCTGCTAGCCCTCCCTCGAACTGTCACTAATAGCGCTAGGCGTTAAGGCTCCGGGCACCACCCAATATGCGCTCAGGCGCTCCTAAAAGGCATTGCACACTGAAATGACGTCATGATCTGCTTGCGCTCGCGGGCACGCGCAAACACTTAGCGCAGGCGCTAAATGTATAGTCAATATCTGAGTTGTCACTATCTTCATAGCGAGTGCCCCAACATAGGGTATCGCCCCAATTCTAGGTCTCTTTAGGCGCTCAGCGCCGGCGCTACCAACCGAATTTCTAGGCCAATCTGTTTTAGTGATGTTGATCGAGGGATAACTATTGGCCAGGACACTGGGGATAAATCCCCTGCTCTTCTTCAAAATAGTACAATGGGATCTTTTACATCCACCTGAGTCAGTAGATGGGGCCTCCATTTGGGCCAGAACTTTGGGTCCCCACGGGTGAGTACGCGCTGGGTACTCATGCGTAGGCCCAATGAAAGTGGCAGTTTCGTGCATGCACTGTGCATGCGTGGGAAACCGGAACTTCCGTTCCCTTAATGGAAGGGGTTCACAGGTCGAACGCGTGCACCGGAGAGGCAGCGCGTGCGCTTGGAACTTCTGTTTTTTTTGCAGGTTTCTCCGGGAGGGTAAGTCTCCAGGAGCTATGCTTGTAAAAAGCAGTCGCAAGGCCTGCTTTTAACAAGATAAGTGGTGAATTAAGTAAAATTAAAACATTTTTTCCACAGGTTTATTATTTTTAAATACTTTAAAAAAGGTAAATTTATTTTTAGCCCCGTTAGAAACTGTAAATAATTTTTCAAACATTTAAATGATTGTTTAAAATAGTTATTTTATGTAATTTATAGTTATTTTTAAAATGTGATTTAAAAAAAATGTATTTGAAGTTTTAGTGATGTTTTGGGGCTGAATTGTATTCATAGATTTGACAGGTCTTCCTGTCAAATCTATGAATACAGATTCCCTGCTACCATTGGCTCTCCATGACCCACGTGATCCCAGGGGATATGCAAGCACTGCGCGCCAGCAGTTGGAGGAGGCCCAGGATCGGAATCCCACGCGGGCCCACAGCACAACGGCTGGCGCGCTAGGTAAGTGCAGGTCGGAAGCTTGCACCCGTGGGAAGCCTCCGACCCGAATTTCTGGGCCAATATTGTCTCATCTGAAAGACGGCACCTCCGACAGAGTAGCACTCCCTCAGTACTGCACTGGAGCCTCAGCCTAGATTTTTGTGCTCAAGTCTCTGGAGTGGGACTTGAACCCACAACCTTCTGACTCATTGGCCCAGGAATTCGGGTCGGGGGCTTCCCGCGGGTGCAAGCCCCCGACCTGCACTTACCTTGCGCGCCGGCCATTGAGCTGTGGGTCCCCGTGGGATTCCGATCCTGGGCCTGCTCCAGCTGCCGGCGCGCAGTGCTTGCGTATCCCAGGGACGCAGTTAGTTCGATGCGTCCCCTGGGATCACATGGGCCATGGGGAGCCAATCGGAGCAGGGAATGCTCCATTCATAAGATTGACAGGAAGAGCTGTCAAAAGTTATAAATACTACAGCCCCAAAACAGCACTAACTCTTCAACTAAATTTTTTTTTAAATCACATTTTTTAAATAAACTATAAATTACATGAAATAACTATTTTAAACAATAATTTAAATTTTTGAAAAAAATAATTTTATTTTCTAATGGGGCTAAAAATAAACTTACCTTGCTTTAAAGTATTTAAAAATAATAAACCTGTGGAAAAATGTTTTAATTTTACTTAATTCACCACTTACTTTGTAAAAAAGCAGGCCTTATGCCTGCTTTTTACATGTCTAACTTCTGGAGACTTACCCTCCCGGGAAAACCGGCAAAAAAACCCGAAGTTCGATGCACACGCAGCAGCCTCTCCCGCGCACGCGTTCGACCTCTGAACCCCCTTGTTCAGGGGATCGGAAGTGCCGGTTTCCCATGCATGCGCAGTGCATGCAGGAAACCGGCACTTCCATTGGGCTTACGGGTGAGTATCTCGTGCGTACTCACCCGTGGAGACCCAAATTTCTGGGCCAATATATGATCCATTGAGCCAAACTGTTACACAGAAACATAGAAGATAGGAGCAGGAGTAGGCCATTTGGCCCCTCGAGCCTGCTCCGCCATTCAATGAGATCATGGCTGATCATCCAAATTCAGTACCCTGTCCCTGCCTTCTCCCCATATCCCTTGATCCCTTTAGCCTTAAGAAATATATCCAACTCCTTCTTGAATATATTTAATGAACTGGCCTCCACCGCCCTCTGTGGCAGAGAATTCCACAGGTTCACCACTCTCTGGGTGAAGAAATTCCTCCTCATTTCAGTCCTAAATTGCTTACCCCTTATCCTTAGACTATGACCCCTGGTTCTGGACTCCCCGGCCATCGGGAACATCCTTCCTGCATCTAGTCTGTCCAGGCCTGACAGAATTTTATAAGTTTCGATGAGATCCCCTCTCAATCTTCTAAACTCCAGTGAGTATAAGCCCAATCGACACAAGCAATTTAGGACTGAAATGAGGAGGAATTTCTTCACCCAGAGAGTGGTGAACCTGTGGAATTCTCTGCCACAGAGGGCGGTGGAGGCCAGTTCATTAAATATATTCAAGAAGGAGTTGGATATATTTCTTAAGGCTAAAGGGATCAAGGGATATGGGGAGAAGGCAGGGACAGGGTACTGAACTTGGATGATCAGCCATGATCTCATTGAATGGCGGAGCAGGCTCGCAGGGCCGAATGGCCTACTCCTGCTCCTATCTTCTATGTTTCTATGTTTCTCACATTTATCCACATTATAGTGCATTTGCCATGTTTCTGCCCAATCACCCAACCTGTCCAAATCGTACTGGAGTTTCACGACATCCTCCTCACAGCATACCCTCCCACCCAGCTTTGTGTCGTCTGGAAATTTGGAGATATTACATCCAATTCCCTCGTCCAGATCATTGATATATATTGTGAACAGCTGGGGTCCTAGGACCGATCCTTGTGGTACCCCACTAGTCACTGCCTGCCACTCGGAAAATGACCCGTTTATTCCAACTCTTTGCTTTCTATCTGCCAAGCAGTTCTCTATCCAAGTCAATACCTTGCCCCAATCCCATGTGCCTTAATTTTGCACGCTAATCTCTTATGCGGGACCTTATCGAAAGCCTTCTGAAAGTCCAAATACACCACATCCACTGGTTCTCCCTTATCTATTTTACCAGTTACATCCTCAAAAAATTCCAGTAGATTAGTCAAGCACGATTTACTTTTTGTAAATCCATGTTGACTTTGTCCGATCCTGTCACTGCTTTCCAAGTGCTCTGCTATTACATCTTTTATAATGGACTCTAGCATTTTCCCCACTACCGATGTCAGGCTTACCGGTCTATAATTCCCCGCTTTTTCTCTACCACCTTTTTTGAATAGTGGGGTAAGCTTAGCTACCCTCCAATCCATGGGTACTGTTCCAGAGTCTATCGAGTTCTGGAAGATGACCAGCAATGCATCTACTATCTCCAGGGCCACTTCCTTAAGTACCCTAGGATGTAGATTATCAGGCCCTGTGGATTTATCGACATTCAATTCCGTCAACTTCCCCAACACCATTTCCCTACAAATACTGATTTCTTTCAGTTACTCCCTCTCATTAGTCCCTATGTTCCCCGACATCTCTGGGAGGTTATTTGTGTCCTCATTTGTGAAGACAGAACCAAAATATGTATTTAATTGTTCAGCCATTTCTTTGTTCCCCATTATAAATTCCCCTGATTCTGACTGTAAGGGACCTACACTTGACTTCACCAATCTTTTTCTCTTCACATATCTATAAAAGCTTTTACAGTCAGTTTTTATGTTCCCTGCAAGCTTACTTTCATAATCTATTTTCCCCCTCTTAATTAATCCCTTTGTCCTCCTTTGCTGAATCCTAAACTGCTCCCAATCCTCAGGTTTGCTGCTTTTTTTGGCCAATTTATATGTCCTCTCTTTGGATCTTATGTTATCCCTAATTTCCCTTGTTAGCCACGGTTGAGTCACCTTTTTTGATTTATTTTTATGCCAAACTGGGATGAACAAATTCTGTAGTTCATCCATGCGATCTTTGAATGTTTGCCATTGCCTATCCACCGTCAACCCTTTGAGTGACATTACCCAATCAATCCTACCCAACTCGCGTCGCATACCATCATAGTTCCCTTTATTTAAATTCAGGACCTTAGTCTCTGAGTCAACTACTTCACTCTCCATCTTAATGAAGAATTCGATCATATTATGATCGCTCCAATCCAAGGGGCCTCGCACAACAAGATTGCTAATTAATCCTTTCTCATTGCATAATACCCAATCTAAGATGGCCTGATCCCTAGTTGGTTCCTCGACATATTGGTCCAGGAAACCATCCCGTATACACTCCAGAAATTCCTCCTCCACAGTATTGTTACTAATTTGGTTAGCCCAATCTATATGTAGATTAAAGTCACCCATGATGACTGCTGTGCCCTTATTGCATGCTTCTCTAATTTCCCTTTTAATGCCATCCCCAACCTCTGCATTACTGTTTGGGGGTCTATACACCACTCCCACTAACGTTTTCTGCCCTTTGGTATTTCTCAGTTCTACCCATACAGATTCCACATCATCAGAGCTAATATCTTTCCTTACAACCATGTTAATCCCCTCTTTAACCAGCAATGCTACCCCATCTCCTTTTCCTTTTTGCCTATCTTTCCTGAATATTGAATACCCCTGGATGTTGAGTTCCCAGCCTTGGTCCCCCTGGTGCCATGTTTCCGTAATCCCAATCATATCATGTTCATTTACCTCTATTTGCGCTGCTAATTCATCCACCTTATTACAAATGCTCCTCGCATTAAGACACAAAGCCCTCAGGCTTGTTTTTTTAACGCTCTTAGACCTTTTAGAATTATTATTTCCTGTGGCCATGTTTGTTTTAAACCCTTGATTTCTCTGATTGCCACCTTTGTTTTTCTCCTTCCTGTCTTTTGCTTCTATCCTTGTTTCCCTTTCCTTTGTCTCCCTGCTCAAGTTCCCAACCCCCTGCCATTTTAGTTTAAACCCTCCCCCACAGCACTAGCAAACACTCCCCCAAGGACATCGGTTCCGGTCCTGCCCAGGTGCAGACCGTCCGGTTTGTACTGGTCCCACAAGTATGAATATGATTGACAAAATATGTCTGAAGAAATTATTTGGAATCATTTAATTGATTAGCTTTCTCATTTTTATTGGTAGCTGTTGGTAGCTGTCTATTTTTGATCTAATTATTGTATAACTTTCTGATTGCTACATGGTGATTAGTATTGTATTTACCTGTTCAGCTGTGATTTGTTGCTTTTTTATGAATATTAAGTTGGACCTAATCGAGTGCAAGTATGACAAGGACATTTACATATAGACAGGTGTGATGCCCTAAGTGTAGTGTGCAAACATAAAGGCATGCACCTGGCATATCAAACAGGATTGTGTAAGAAAACAAAGTGAATGAAAAGCAGTTTCATTTCGATGTGAGTGTTAGCCAAGTTCAGTTAACAGGAATTTTTCTCAAGTTGGCATAGCTTCACAATTACTGGAGCTATACTGGCACTGTGCCTGCTCTGATTCTAGAATTAAACTACTGCCAACTATAGTGATACTCACATTTACAGTTCCACTAAAAAGTATATTTATATGCAGTGTAATGCCAGAACTGAAAACAATAACTTAGGTTTTCCAACTGGACATTAGTCAGATGGTGCAATATTAGCATAAGTATTTTGCCAATGGGTAGAGTGGGACAACACTTGATCTCCATGTTTGATGGCTGAAGACGTGCAGGTAGCTCTGCATGAGGTGATAACGAAGAGAGTGGTCCTGTTTGCCATGCCAAGAGCTTCCCCATAGGACAGCAATGCAGCATACCTGGAAGGAGGTGGAGGCAGAGAACCTGAGGTCATAGCTGACCATTACTTCCACTGGCAATACCTGCCCCACATTCATGGTAGCTGCAAATGTCCTTGCAGCAGATGGCACAGCATCATCACTACCTTCCTGATGGTTCAGAGCATCTGCAGGCTGAGCTCCTCTGACAAATGCAGGTAGGTGTGCCTCTGTAGGTGTGAGACTACCAGCAGTCTGCTTCTGGTGCAACTTGACTTGGCTGGAATCCCTCTGTTGCTCCTTCCCTTCTTCCAGAAAAGTAAAAGGACATTCCCATAGAGAAATCTTTTGTCCCAATATTCTGGACATTCCAAGAAAATAGGAGTGGCATAACACTTGGCACAAAGCCTCCTGAGGAAATAAGCGTGATGAGAAAAAATTAAATAAAACTGGAAAGTAGGCTAAAAATACAACAATAATTCTTCAACTTAGCCTCTTTAAATATGCATACAACGCAATCTCTGGTGACTCTGGGAACCCATTTTCCATGGACAGCGTTTATGACCCACGACTATTGCAGTGCAAGGAAATTGCATGGGCATCCAAATTATTGGGGAGACCAAACGTAGATTGGCTGACCGCTTTGCAGAACACCTCCGTTCAGTCCGTAAGGGGGACCCCGAGCTTCCAGTTGCCTGTCACTTTAATTTACCGCTCCACTCCCACTCAGACTTCACCATCCTCGGCCTCTTGCATTGTTCCACGGAAGCTCAGCGTAAGCTCGAGGAACAGTACCTCATCTTTCGATTAGGCACTTTATAGCCTTCTGGACTCAACATAAAGTTCAACAATTTCAGATCACAACCTTGGCCCCTATCACATATATATTTTTTATACACACTCTTTGCCTGCCTTTTTTTCTTCTCCCCCACAAGGCAGCTGTCTTTCATTCTGCCAGCGCAATTTACACTTCATCTAGAGCCATCCTTTGTTTCTTAACCTGTCCCATTACCATCTCCTTTTACCTTGAATATCTCTTAATGTCTCTTAACCTCTTCCGCCTTAACGAATTCCAACAAATAACTGAGATCGACATAAGAGAACAACTAAACAGGTCTTTACTCAACGGAGATGCCATGAGGACTGCCTGGGCAGCCCCGTGGTTTGCGACATGATGTCATCGCGTTTGCCCACGTTTTCCCGCGCTCTTAAAGGGGCCACGCCCCGTACATGCAAACTCTATAGACAAAACACAGTAATGCCTAACACAATGGTACAGGTTTAGGCTGGTGTTAGAACATCGTTAAAGAGAATTATATACAGTTAGCCAGAGTCATTCAGTGGTTCTGCCACATGCGCCACCCCAGAATTCGCTTTAACGGACAAAGTCAAACGGGGAGGGGGTCTGACGAGCCTGTCAGAACGAATCCTGTACTCTCGAGGCGGAGGCTGCTGGTCGGCTGGCGGTTGCACTCGGTCTGCCGTAACGACGATGGGTGTCTGACCCGGTCTCGGCGGTTGTGCTGTCTCGATGGGGCAGTCGAGGTGTAAATGTGCTGGCTTTAAGCGGTCGACTGAAATGTGGTCCGGTTTACCACCGACATCTACCGTGAAGGTTTTGTCCCCTGCATCCAACACGTGGAAGGGACCGGTATATGGGGCCTTGAGCAGATCCCAATGTGCGTCATGGCGAATAAAAACATATTCAGCCTTGTGAAGCTCCGTGGGAACGTGTGACCTCTGCAGCCCATGGTGCGAAGTGGGCACCGGTGCGAAACATCTGGCCGCCTCTTGGTGACTAGCAAGCTGGGCAGACGCGGGCCATGGCCCCGTCGATATTGCTAGGAAGTCCCCTGGGACTCACAGCGGCTGACCATACACAAGCTCCGCTGATGAAGAGTGAAGGTCTTCTTTGGGGGCTATGCAAAGGCCCAACAGGACCCACGGTAGCTTGTCTGCCCATCCAGCGTCCTGGAGGCTGGCCCTCAGGGCGGCTTTCATTGACCGGTGGAAGCGTTCACAGAGGCCATTCACCTGTGGGTGGTAGGCTGTGGTGCAGTGTAATTTGACACCGAGTCCTTGGGCCACTGCATTCCAGAGTTCGGAGGAAAACTGCGGTCCCCTGTCTGACGAAATATCAGCGGGCACTCCGAAACGGGTGATCCAGGAGGAAATGAACGCCCTGGCCATGTCCGCCGAAGTAGTGGATGACAGGGGGACCGCCTCCGGCCATCTGGTGGTGCGGTCAACCATGGTCAGGATGTGTGAAAAACCATGGGAGGGTGGGAGTGGTCCTACCAGGTCCACGTTGACATGGTCAAAACGTCGCTCCGGAACTGTGAAGGTGGCCAACGGAGCTTTGATGTGGCGCTGTACCTTGGCCTTTTGGCAGACCACGCAGGTGTTGGCCCAGTCTCGGACATCTTTATGCATGCCATGCCATACAAATTTTGCTGACATCAGTTTCTGAGAGGCCTTCATTCCTGGGTGTGACAACGCATGTATGGCGTCGAACACTTTGCGGCGCCAGACAACCGGCACGACAGGGCGAGGATCCTGTACGGAGACGTCACACAACAGCGTGGTACCTGCTGAATGGAACTTGACGTCGGCCAACTGGAGGCCAGTGATGGCCGTTCTGTAAGCTTGGACTTCCGGGTCTGAGGCTTGGTCCGCTGCCATGAGGGCGTAGTCGATGCCCAAATGAACCGTATTGACGATCGCGCGGGAGAGGCAGTCTGCCACCAGGTTGTCCTTACTGGCCATGTGCTGTATATCCGTGGTGAATTCGGATATGTAGGTCAGTTGACGCTGCTGTTGGGCTGCCCACGGTTCGGCAGTCTTGGCCATTGCAAAGGTTAGCGGCTTATGGTCCACAAAGGCAGTGAAAGGACGTCCTTCCAGTAGGAACCGAAAATGGCGGATGGCCAGAAAAAGGGCGAGCAACTCCCAGTCGAACGTGCTGTATGCTCTCTCGTTCTGCCGTAGTTGACGGCTGAAGAATGCCAATGCTGCCACGTCCCATTCACCCACTGCTGTTGCATGGCACTGACTGCGTAGTCCGACGCGTCGGTGGTGAGGGCGATGGTGGCTCCTGACAGCGGGTGCGCCAGCATAGTCGCGTTGGCTAAGGTGCTTTTGGTGTCGGCGAACGCTCGGGCCATGTCATCCGTCCAGACTACCAGGTTCCTGCCAGTCTTGCCCTTGAGGGCCTCATACAGGGGCTACATGAGTAGTGCTGTCTTAGGCATGAAATGGTGTAAAAGTTTACCATGCCTAGGGATTCCTGCAGGGCCTTTACGTTCTGCGGGCGTGGAAAGGATGTCACCGCCTCTACTTTCGAAGGTAAAGGAACCGCTCCCTCTGAGGTGATGCGATGCCCCAGGAAGTCAATTTGGTGCAGGCCAAACTGACACTTGGCCGGGTTGATAATCAGGCCGTGTTGGCTGAGGCGTCGAAAAATCGTCCATAGGTGACAGGTATGTTCTTCCTTAGTAGGACTGGCAATTAGAATATCGTCCAGGTAGACGAAGAGGAACTTGAGGTCCTGCAGCACGGAGTCCATCAGGCGTTGGAAAGCCTGGGCGGCGTTCTTTAAACCAAACGGCATTCGTAAAAACTCGAAGAGGCCGAATGGGGTGATGACTGCGGTCTTCTGGACGTCTTGTGGATGAACTGGGACCTGGTGGTAGCCCCGGACGAGGTCGACTTTTGAGAACATGGTGTTCCCTGCCAAATGGGCAGAGAAATCCTATATGTGGGGGATCGGGTACCGATCAGGAGTGGTGGCATCGTTGAGGCATCGATAGTCGCCGCATGGCCGCCATCCGCCGCCAGGCTTTGGGACGATATGGAGGGGTGAAGACCAGGGACTATTCGACCGGCGAATAATCCCTAACCGTTCCGTGGTTACGAACTCCGCCTTTGCGACCGCCAGCTTGCCAGGTTCCAGGCGCCGGGCCTGCGCGTAGACCGGGGGGCCGTTGGTGGTGATGTGGTGTTCCACACCATGTTTCGTGGCTGTGGAGGAGAACGTGGGTCTTGTCAGGTCAGGGAATTCGCCAAGCAGGCGAGCGAACTCATCAGGAGTCGGGAACGCACAGGAGATGGTGCGTGACGTAGTGTTACTGCGGTAACACGGAAGAGAATGAAAAGTTGCTGCGTTGATCAGCCGCCGGTTCCAAACATTGACCAGGAGGCTGTTGGCGCACAGGAAATCCGCGCCGAGGAGGGGCTGGGAAACTCTGGCCATAACAAACTCCCAGTGAAAACGTTGCCCCCCCGAGGCACACCTCCACTCGCCGTCTGCCGAAGGTCCGAATTGTTCCGCCATTGGCCGTGATTCCCCCTCTGCACATCGAGGGCGGACGCGGGTAAAATGCTGCATTGCACCCCGGTGTCGCACAGAAAATGACGACCGGAGAGAGTATCAGTGATGAACAGCAATTTTCCCACGTTGCCGATCGCCATCGCGGCTGCGGGGTGCCCGTTAGACCCGTTCCTCGGTGGTCGCAGTGTCAGTTGTTGTTTGTTTTTTGGGGGAAAACTGCAGGGAGGGCGGCAACGCTTCACCTTCGCGCCAAACTGCGCGTGGTAGAAACACAGCCCAGCAGGCTGACGAGCTGGGGCGGTGTCTGCGGGGGATGGGTGCCTCATGGCGGCGCAGTACTGCCGAGTTACAGCGAAAATTTTGTCAGCCTCCGCAGCGAGTGTTGCGCAGTCTTCAATTTCAGACCTGGCCAGGGCAGCTTGTACCTGTTCAGGCAGTTGGCTGAGGAAAATCTCGCAGAATAGGAAACATTCCCGTTCTGAGCCCAGGAGTGTGAGCATTTGGCTCATTAACTCTGAAGGCTTGGAGTCCCCGAGCCTGGGCATAGCGAGTAATCGACGGGCGCGCTCCGATTTTGTGAGCCCGAAAACCTGCAGTAACCGCGCTTTGAGGGTTTCATACTTGCGCTCCGTTGGGGGGTTTTCGAGGAGGCTGACGATCCGAGAGGCGGTAGAGCTGTCGAGTGCGGAGACCACATAAAGGTACTTGGTCTGATCCGCATCGATGTTCCTCAGGGCGAACTGGGCCTCAACCTGAATAAACCACGAGGGCGCTTGCTGCTCCCAGAACTGTGGTAGCTTTAACAAAACGGCGTTTGCTTCCATGCTCTGCTCTTCTTATGTGAAAATGTTCACAAAAACGGGGTCACCAATGTAGGAATTAACAAATCCCAACAAATAACGGAGATCAACACAAGAGAACAACTAAACAGGTCTTTTCTCAACGGAGATGCCACGAGGGCTGCCTGGGCAGCCCCGTGGTTTGCGACGTGACGTCATCGCATTTTCCCGCGCTCTTAAAGGGGCCACGCCCTGTACATGCAAACTCTATATACAAAACACAGTAATGCCTAACACAATGGTACAGGTTTAGGCTGGTGTTAGAACATCGTTAAAGAGAATTATATACAGTTAGCCAGAGTCATTCAGTGGTTCTGCCACACTATCACTGACCTTCCCTTTTGTTCCTTCATCCCCTCCCCCTTTCCCAGCCTCTACACTTGCTTAAAAATCTGTTCCATTTCCTGCTTTTTTCCAGTTCTGACGAAAGGTCATTGACCTGAAACTTTGTTTCTCTCTTCACAGATGCTGCCTGACCTGCTGAATTTCTCCAACATCTTCTGTTTTTATTCCAAATTATATTATCTGGGCTTCATGTAAATCTTCTTCTTCTTAGGCAATCCATCGGAACCAAGGATGACTTGCGTCCACACTAAAAATGAGTTCTCAGGTAACTGATGAGTCCACAGCGGGACCATAAGTCTCTGTCACAGGTGGGGCAGACGGTGGTTGAAAGGGCGGGTAGGTGGGGTGCTTGGGTTGACGTGCGCTCCTTCCGCTGTTTGCGCTTGGCTTCTGCTTGCTCCCAGCGAAGAGACTCGATGTGTTCGGCGCCTTCCCGGATGCTTCTCCTCCACTTTGTGTGGCCTTGGGCCAGCTATTCCCAGGTGTCGGTGGGGATGTTGCACTTTTTCAAGGAGGCTTTGAGGGTGTCCTTGAAGTGTTTCCTCTGCCCACCTGGGGCTGCTTCATGTAAATGTTGCAATGGGGAAAGTGGCAAGCAGTTCTGACCAAAAAAATTAACTTGGGAGCTATTTCAGTGGAAATCAGTGTAACATAGCTTTGCCCCTATTTCTGATCAGCCATGTACATTTTATAACTGGGAATAATCAATTGAAAAATCTGTCCTATTGACTCATTGTTAAATGTTTTACTAATAGTTTTTAAGCTTCTTAGAACCTTAAATCTCCAAAGTTCATGTATGAACACTTAGGAGGAAAAATTTGGTATCGCCCCATATGGGGCGCCATTACTGGCGGTGTGCAAAGTTTAGCGCCTGGCGCTAATTATCGCCTCCGACAGCAAACTTGGCTTTTATCGCCCCTGGAGGTGATTGGAGCACTAAATCAGGCGCTACACACCTCTCTTAAGGCGCTAAGGCTGAGGAGCGAGGTGCTACCTCAGAGGGCGGGCGCAGCGCAGGTGCTGTCAGTTAGCGATTGAACACAGACACACTGGCGCCGGTCAGTTCTTAAAGGGGAGGGTCGATCTTGCTCTCCAGCCACACCCTGCTCATTGGAGCCTTGAATCTCAGCCTGGGCAGACCTGTGGCTAAATCTAGCAGCCAAACACTATGGAGAGGGCCAGGGAGCGAGCACAGCGCTTCTGCGAGCGGGCTTTGGAGGCTCTGGTTCGCGGGGTGGAGTGCAGAAGTTCCATTCTGTACCCAGAGACTGGCAGGAGGCCTTTGCCACGCGAGTACAGAAGAGTGTGGAGGGAGGTGGCTCAGTGAGTGTCCTCAAGCAGCATGGTGCCTAGGACCCATCTCCAATGTAGGAAAAAGTTCAACGACCTCACTTGGGTTGTCAGGGTGAGTGCCTTTTTTCAAAACCTCTTCATCCCTCCATCTCAACCTCACTTTATGGGCAGAGAGTTTTGAAAGCCCCAATGCCCAACACTCATCCAACACCTATGGCCCTTTCATCAAACACACATGCACATTCCACACTTTGCATACAGTAAGGGCTATTCAACCATGGGAGGCATTTCAGGCAAGACCATGGCTGCATATTTACTCAGACGCCGTCCTTTTTCTTGCAGGCCAAGCTGTCTCATAATAGGAGACAGCAGCAACGGACCGGTGGAGGGCGGCCTCAGCTGCAACCCCTCAGCGATCTTAAGGAGCGCGTCCACAGGATTGTGGCAAGCCGGGTGATTGGTCCCGTCACCACTGGAGATGCTGACCCCATTCTGGACAGCAATGGTAAGGTCATCACCTTTTTGTCCCCTCTCCTTCCACTTGTTCCTCACAACAGCAGCCTTTGACACTTTCAATCCAAATCACTAAATCGCTGCACTCATGCCTCCCTTGCTGCCACCCTGTCCTCACGCTAAAGCCACTCTTGTACCTCCCTGCTTTCAGATGGTGATTCACCAGGTGAGGAGACGGGCCCTCAAGCTGCCAGTGGGAGTGAAGCTGAAGGCGAGGAGGAAGAGGAAGCCGGAGCATCAGCGCCACCCTCTACCGAGGCAGCCCATGCCCACACTAGGAACACGCCTTCCCTGGAGGGGAGCAGGGGGGAATGGTCTGGTGAGTGTGAAGCTCCAGGACCCAGCGGCTGCAGCAACGCGATGGGGGTAGGGAAGCTCGGGGGCCTTCTCCCCGGAGGGAGAGTATGGCTTCGAGTCCTGCTGCACTGGACGCAGAGGAGGAGTGGGTCCTCGCTGAAATGAGCGCCCAGGCGGAGCACAGGCACACTGAGCTCATGGTTACAGTGGCAAGGTTGCCCGAATCCATTGAATCACTGGCAAGGAGTGTGGAGCACTTCGCTGTAGCACAGGTGGCTGCCACGCAAATGCTTAGTGCTGCAATGCAGTCAGTGGCGGGTCTCATGCAGACGCAGATTGAGACCACGTGAGCACTGACTGCTGCCACCCTCGCTGGATCGGGCACATTTCCCCGGGGCTCTCAACGCGCCGCAGCAGTCCAGCAATCTGTGCTCCATCAGATTGCTCCGGATGCTGAAGTGCTGCCCCGTGGGAGTGCCAGTGTGTCGGTCGAGCAGGGAGTTGCTGTCCTCTCTCAAGATGACAGCATTCCTGCTGCCACCACTGGCACTTCTGCACTGCGGTTGCCACCACCTGTAGGACAGACTGCTGCCGCCCATGCAGAGTTGGTGCAGTCAGCAGCCGGGCCCTCCAGGCCCAGAGCTGGTCCAGGCCGTCCTTCAAGGGTGTTGAGTCTGTGTTTTCAAATGTAGTTATGCTGAATAACAGGACACAGACTACAGAAGTAATTAAACAGGTCTTTAGTGATTGAGGGTCAGGGCTGAACTGGGATACACTTTGCTCCGCAGGGTTTATATACCGGTGTGGTCACCACCGGTACTACAATGTACAGGAGCCATCAAAAAGTAGTCCATCACCTTAAGGTATCCTCTTAAGGTGGTACAGGTTACATACACTACAATTCCTCCCCTTTTAGCTTAACAGTGTACACCCCAATTTAAACATTACATGGATAACATATATACAATTTTCACACAAAACTGTTCAAAGATTCAGTCTCTGAGGAGGCCTCCTGATCTGGGCCGGATAACGCCTTTCAGGGGTCTCTGGTTCTCGTTGCTGGGGTGACTCATCCATTTGATCTCCTATGGATTGAACATCATCATGTACGTTCGAGTCTGAGGTAGATGCTACAGGCTCAATAACTTCTTCAACTGGTGTCTCTGCCGTAGACATGGGGTCGACCCTTGTTCTCGATTCCACAAGTTGGTCAGCATGACGTTGTATTACGTTCTCTCCAACGTCTACCGTGTACATCAAGGGTCCTTGTCGGGCACGAATTGTTCCGGATTGCCATTTATCATCCCTATAGTCCCTGGCCAACACTGGTTGTCCTATTTCGAAACTCCGAGTGGCCTTGTTATTTACGTGCTGGAATTGCTTGTTTTCGACTTCCCTTCGCACATTGGGTTTTAACAAATCCAACCGGGACCGCAACCTCCTGTTATAGAACATTATGGCAGGGCTTTGATTTGTCACTGCATGCGTGGCGTTTCGATATGCCATCAGGAAATTGTCCACCTTGTGTTGTAGTGGAATATGGTCTTCGCTCATGGCCTTTATCGCCTTTTTGAACGTTTGTACAAATCTCTCGGCCAACCCATTTGTAGCCAGATGATATGGGGCAGATGTATAGTGTTTCACCCCATTCTTTTTCATGAATTTCTGGAATTCTTCTGACACGAACTGTGGTCCGTTGTCGGAACATATTTGTTCCGGCAACCCATTCCTTGCAAATATGGTCCTTAGAACTGCGATCGTCTTCTCAGAGGTAGTGGTCGACATCTTAATCACTTCTGGCCATTTAGAATGTGCGTCTACTGCTATCAAAAACATGGAATCCATGAATGGACCTGCAAAGTCGATATGCACACGTTGCCATGGGGTTGAAGGCCATTCCCACGGCTGCAGCGGTGCAATTGGAGGTGCATTTTGAACTTTTTGGCACCCTGAGCAACTTTTAGTCAGATCCTCTATTTGTTTGTCGATACCTGGCCACCACACATAAGCCCTAGCAAGGCTTTTCATCTTGACTCCCCCCAGATGACCTTCATGCAATTCCTTCAGAACTCTCTCCCTTAATTTAGGAGGAATAATCACCCTTGTTCCATACATCAATGTTCCTTGACAAACGGACAGCTGTTCTCGTCTGGCTGAGAATGCTGGTAACAGTGGGTCGCCATGTGCTGGCCATCCCTTCACTGTCAAGTCGTAGACCCGAGACAGTGTCGGGTCGTTTCGGGTCTCTCTCTCAATACCCGCATTGGTGACTGGTAAGCATTCGATGATGGTCGAGTGAAATATCTCGACAGGGTCAACTGCCGGTGCCTCTTCTGCTGTAGGTAGGGCAGGCGCGACAGCCCATCAGCATTACCATGTTGCTTTGTACCTTTGAATTCGATATCATATTGATGTGCCCCTAGGAAAAGAGACCATCTCTGAAGCCTCTGCGCCGTCATTACCGGAACACCCTTCTTAGGGTTGAAAATGGAAACCAACAGCTGGTCATCTGTCAGCAGCGTAAACTTTTGGCCTTGCAGGTAATGGTTAAATTTCTTAACTCCCCACACGAGGCTGAGAGCCTCCCTATCTATCTGAGCATAGTTGCGCTCTGCGGAGGTCAATGATCTGGATGCGAACGCGACTGGCCTTTCCAAGCCATTTGGAAACTTATGTGAGAGCACTGCCCCGATACCATATGGAGAAGCATCACAAGCTAAGCGAATAGGCAGCATTGGGTTAAAGTGAGCAGTTAGAGGTGATCAGTGCCTTGCTCTTTTGAAAAGCCCGCTTACAATCATCGCTCCACTTCCATGGTATTCCCATTTGCAAAAGCGTGTTCAGCGGGTGTAACACCGTGGTTAAATTTGGAAGAAACTTGTGGTAATAGTTAACCAACCCAAGGAACGACCTCAACTGGGATACATTTTCCGGAGCAGGAGCTTTCACAACAGCTTCGATCTTGTCAGGTGACTTATGGAGCCCCTCCTGGTCAATGACGTGGCCGCAGTACGAGATTTGCTTTTTGAAAGAACTCACATTTCTGGCGATTAACTCTGAGCCCATATTCTTTCAATCTGGTGAGCACCTGCTCCAAATTCGCGAGGTGATCCTTATCATCATCTCCTGTAATCAGGATGTCGTCCAGGTAGCATTGTGTGCCTGGAATTCCCTGCAATACCTGCTCCATGGCCCTTTGCCAAATCGCTGGAGCCGATGCCACTCCAAAAACCAGTCTATTATACCGATATAAGCCCTTATGTGTGTTGATCGTGAGATACTGGCGTGACGCTTCATCAACTTCCATCTGTAGGTACGCCTGCGCCGGGTCTATCTTGGTGAAATGTTTCCCGCCAGACAGCGAAGCGAAGATATCTTCAATCCGCGGAAGCGGATATTGCACCGTGTGAAGAACCGGATTAACAGTGATCTTGAAATCGCCACAGATGCGAACCTTCCCAGGTTCCCCCGGCTTGTTGCTCAACGAACGCTTCATGACAGGAACAATGGGTGTGGCCCATTCGCTCCAGTCCACCTTGGACAGTACTCCTGAATGTTCTAGCCCTTCCAGCTCTGCTTCCACAGCAGGTCGTATCGCATAAGGTACCGGTCTGGCTTTGAAAAATTTTGGGTTTGCATGTTCTTCAACCTTGATGTTTGCCGTAATTCCTTTCAGTGTTCCCAGTCCCTGTTGGAACACCTCCTTAGCATCGTCCAATATTTTGGACAGTCGTTTAGGTTTGACGTCGTCCTCTTTACAGGCATCTACAGTCAGTGCTTGTATGGAATGCCAGTCCACATTTATTCTCCGGATCCATTCCCATCCCAGTAGTGGCAGAGCTCCATCAGGTAACACATACAAGTCCATTTTCTGACTTTCTTTACCATTGTAGACCACATTTACTTTTATCTTTCCTTTGGGGTATACTATTTGCCCCGTGTATGTTTTCAATACAATCTCCGTATCCCTCAGGGGAATGTGCGAGAATAACCTTTTGTAATCTTGCTTATTCATGACCGTTAATGCCGATCCAGTGTCCAATTCCACCTTCACTTGGACTCCTGCTATCCGAAGCATGACCCAGATAGTTTGGTGGTCTGCTGTGTTACCCACATTATGTATTTTTAGACAACCCAGTTCCTTACTGCTGGAGTCTGATTCCATCTTCTGTTCATCCGAACTGTTCTGTGTCACCTTGTGTACTTTTTTGTACTTCTCCTGCGGCGACTTTTTGCTGCTGGTCTTCTTTCCTGACTGGCATACTCTCGCTATGTGACCAAGTTTGCCACATTGCCTACATTCTTCATCTTTGAACCAGCACTGGTTCTGGTCATGCGTTGTCCTTCCGCAACGATAGCACTTTACTGTGCCCAATGCCATTTCATTGGTGCTGAATTCCAATGGCCTTTGCTGTATCTCTGCAGCGCCTCGTGCTGCTGCCTCGTGCGATGCTGCAATGCTGAAAGTTTTGTCCAGCATAAGATCCTTTTCCTCTAGCAGTCACTTCTGGGTTCCTTCCCTTAGGAGCCCACACACAAACTTATCTCTCAGTGCGCCTGCTAGTCCTGTACCGAACTGACAGTACTTTGATAACTTGCGCAGTTCGGTTAAGAATTCAGCGTTGCTTTCTTCTTTAAGTTGAATTCTTTTGTAGAATTTAAATCGTTCCGCTATCAGCAGCGGCGTGGGGTTTAAATGCTCTTGCAGGATAGTAACAATATCCGCGAAACTCTTTCCTACCGGTTTATCTGGTGTTACAAGGTTCCTTAATAACCCGTACGTCTTCGCACCCATCGAGTTTAATAGGGTTAGTGCTTTCTTATCCTCCGGTACCTCATTCGTTGTACAGTAAACTTCGATGCGTTCCACATAAGTGTCCCAATCTTCCACATCGCTATCAAAAGCAGTGATGTTACCCGTTTTTGGCATCCTTGTTGAGTTTCCTTTCCTTCGGATATGATTATTATTTTATTTTATTTTATTTTTCAAAATGGCGGCTTCCCGCGCTTGCCGGCTTTTCCCGCACTTGGCGGCTTTTCCCGCGCTTGTCTTCTTCCCCCGCTGACTCAAAATGGCGATTACCACGCTGTTGCCGTTCTCGCCTCCCAGCGGTCCTTTATTTTCCCCTACGCTGCTGCTCTTGTACCCCGCCGCTCCCGCGGTCCTTGTGGTCGTAAACGCTTTTCTGGCTGCTGCGCGTCTCTGCCCCGATTGCAGTCCGGCCCCTGACACCGGCTGCGGTCGTGTTCTCTGCCCTTTTCGTCGTTTCCCTCCCCTTCTCTTACTGACAACTCGGCCGACTTCCCCCCCGTGCCGCTCGATCGGGCTTACCCGCCGCTGTCGTCGAAGGGATGTTCACTGATGTTTGACTTCGTGGCCAGAAACCAACCCGGGTTCCCGATGGCCTCCCGTGCTATGCAGTGCCCAGCAGGATGTTGAGGGTGGATGTCCTTGTTCGACGCCTGTTTCAGAGGCGAAGCTTCCTTTGATGCAACTGCCGCTAGGTAAGATCAGACTCGTCGCCACTGTTGAGTCTGTGTTTTCAAATGTAGTTATGCTGAATAACAGGACACAGACTACAGAAGTCATTAAACAGGTCTTTAGTGATTGAGGGTCAGGGCTGAACTGGGATACACTTTGCTCCGCAGAGTTTATATACCGGTGTGGTCACCACCGGTACTACAATGTACAGGAGCCATCAAAAAGTAGTCCATCACCTTAAGGTATCCTCTTAAGGTGGTACAGGTTACATACACTACAAAGGGCATCTGCAGTCTCAGTTTCTGACACTCAGCAGCCTTCCCCCAGCCTTGCTCCAACCACGGGGTCCCATTACGGAGGAGCTGCAGGGTGGGAAGGGGGGAATTTCGCAAGGGAAGCAGATCACCCTCGAACGGCAAAAAGTAGGATGTGTGGCAAAATGTTTTTCATTGTTTTATTGAAGGTCGAGGTTCGTGGTCAAATTTTTGTAACTGTTTTGAACATTGTCTCTACGTTGTGAGAGCCAGTTATGTGAATGACTGTTTTTTTTTGTGTTTCTTTCTATTACTTTGTCATGCGGAAATGAGACACACAGAGTTTGTGAAATAAAGTGTCTGTATTCAAAATGTACATGTTTGGTCTTTGCACTCATTGTTGCCTTGACCGGCTTAGGGGTTGCGGGATGGTTTCATTCAGGTTGTTTGAATGGCAGTAGCCATTTCCTCAGAGGGGGCCTAGAAGCGACTTGCTATGAGCCTTTGACGGATGGCCCTTCCACTTTGTGCCTCCCTCCCGCCTTGGTGCTGCTGATGATCATCCTCCTCATCTTCCTCCTCCTCTTCCTCCTTCTCCTCTGCTGGTGCCCCAATGCCTGGTGGCATTGGCTGGTTCCTGAGGATTGCAAGGTTATGCAGCACACAACAACGAAGTGAGAGACTCGCTCAGGCGAGTACTGCAGGGTTCCTCCAGCATGGTCCAGTCAGCGGAACCGTTGCTTGAGTACGCCAATTGTGTGCTCAACGATGTTCCTGGTAGCTTGATGGCTCTCGTTGTATCGTAGCTCAGCAGGGGTGCTGGGCGAACGGAGTGGTGTCATCAGCCAGGTGCACAGAGGATATCCCTAGTCCCCGAGAAGCCAACCTCCTGGGTGATGCGGTGGCTGGAAAAGGTCTGCCACAGAAGTCTGGCGCAGGATGAAGGCATCGTGGCTGCTGCCAGGAAAGTGGGCATTGACAGCGAGTATCAGCTATCTGTGGTCACAGACCAACTGGACGTTTAAGGAATGGAAGCCCTTTCGGTTGCGGAAATCCTTGGCATTCTCTTGCGGCGCCCGCAAAGCCACGTGCGTGCAGTCAATGGCGCCCTGCACCATGGGGAAGCCCACTATCATCGCGAAGCCCGTTGCACGTTCTTGCTGCTTGTCCGGGGTCATGGGGAAAGAAAAGTACTCTCGTCTCCTTTTAAAGAGGGCATTTGTGACCTGACGGATGCAGCAATGCACCGCGAACTGGGAGATATTGGCGATGTCCTCAGTAGCTGATTGAAATGAGCCGGTGGCATAAAAGTTGAGAGCCACTGTTATTTTCACTGCCACTGACAGAGACGTCCTGCTCTTCAGTTGAGGCTGCAGATCTGGCTGAAGCAGGTGGCAGAGCTCAGTGACCACCTCCTTGCTGAAGCGCAGCCTTCGCAAACAGTGCTCCTCAGACATATTAATGTAGGAGAACTGCTGGCGAAAAACTCTGGGAGGGTAAGGTCTCCTGTACAGAGGCCTGTTGGCCCTCCTCCGTCTGGCCATGATTGCCACTCTCTCTCTGCGTCTCTGTGCCCTCCGAATGTGATGGAGAAGGACGACGTTCCCATCCATTGCAGCCCCCATAGTATCTAGGCAATCAAAGTTATGAAGGTCAAAAAGCAAAGTACCTGCAAAGTTATGGTCAGAAGCCAAAACTACCTCAGACAGCGTTGACTCAATGCAGAAGTCTCTCTTTCCCTCTTTGTCACTCTCAAAATCCCTCTCTCTCTCTCAGAACGAGTGGTGCAAAAATGGCTACCACACAGAAGCCAGGAAGAGGCCCCCTTTAAATAGCGCCCCCCCAGCCCCACAGCGACTGGGAAGCGTTCCAGTCTACCTGTCGCTGGTTGCGCCAGGCAGAAAGGAGGGGGGCGCCACTCAATTTCCGGTCTGGGGCGCCCCAAGGGCGTTGCACTCTCGAATGACGTCAAGATCTACGTGCGCAGCAGATTGGGCGGTATTGTTTAGCGCCGCCGCAAAATGTCCGGTCAATTTCGCGAGAGGCGCAGATATCGCCGCGCCCAGGCGCTAGTTGCTTTGCGCCCCACTTAGCGCCCTCTTAAGGTGCTAACAGGTGGCGCTACCAACTGAATTTTTCCCCCTTAATGTGTTAGTGCTACATTTCTGTGTGTGCTTTTTGACACAGGCAAAAGTCCATTTAAAATAGATGGGTTAATGTCTATGTAAATACAATGTACACAGAAGTGTTCAACCATACTTTGTGCTGAATTAAATTCATCAGGGTAAATGGAATACTTTAACACTTTACCACTTTTGTCACTCAGTATCAGGATCAAGCTGTAATGATATCAGCAAATAGTGATGTTATTTGCCTGTTCGATTATGATGCCTTAATAGCATGATTGCAGGTATTGATTGCTTGTGCCTGACCAGCAGAGGTCATGTGACCAGACAAGCAGGCTGAGAGTTTTTAGTTTCACTTTAGCTGCAGCTCAAGCATGGTGTGTCCTGAAAAGCTGTATGAATTCTTGAACAAACCTTAGATTAAAAGTTATTCTCTTTTATATAAATGTCTCATCATTGAACTCACAAGGAAATCAATACACAAGCTTCCAAGATCAGCTATAGCTTGGCTAAGTAGAAGGCAAAACACTCAGGTCAGCCCCATAGATGCACCTTAACCCCAACTTCACAACGGCATACCTCTAACGCACCAGAACAATTATTTTCTCTATTTCCTGCACATTCTATAACCTTTCTGAACGAAACTGCCAATTTGGTGCCATGTTAACTGCAGGTCTCCTACTGATGGTGATACAGCATTTTATGTTTGTGTTTTGGGATGGCTTTATAACACACTTACTGAGAACAAAATATGTGGTGTTTATTTTTAAAAGGTTTTAGTTTCTCTTATTGGATTAACCTATTTGTTTATATTTCTTTACTTGTATTAATCAGAATATGATCGACTGCCCAGGAAATTAAAAGAAACTTTTTCACATAGAGTTGTTGGAATTTGGATTATTTTCCCACAATTGGTGATTGAAGCATTCAAAGAGGTAATGGATAATTACTTGAAGAAGACGAGAAATGGGTTTAGGGAGAAAGCAGAGAAATGGGACTATATAAAATCAGCACCCAAGAGAGCCTAGATTCAGTGCAGACAAGAAGGGCCTTAGGCCTCTTCCTGTGTTAAAAAGGTCTGTGGGGCTGATTTTTATCAGGGAGAGAGTGGGTGGAATGATTGCACTACCTGCCCGATTGTACCAGCGAGAGGCCAGAACCATTTTCATGGTCAGGACTCATTTCAATGCGATCGGTAAGCAGTCAGTGCTCAACAAGTGTTGACTGGCAGTTTGCCGATCAGAAGGCTCCTCTGCAAAGTTTAGCCGGATGATATTGCGTAAAGGGGTGGCGGGGGTGCGGGGGGGGGGGGCGCGTGAGGGGAATTGCAATCTTTGGGGAGGGGCACAGGCGAACCAGCAGGGGGCCAAATGATTTGTTCATGGTTCTCCTGGCTCCAGGAAAATCAGACCCACATCCATATTTTTAGTTTTTTTGGACGAGCCTACAGCGGTCCTTTTAAGTGAAGTTTGCAAATTCTCATTATTATTGCATAGAAGAAATAAAAAATGAACTTAGGCTCATTATTTTGAAAAGTTAAGAAATTTCTCTGTTTTGAAATGTATGTTCAATTTAAGTCGTCTTTCTAAATATATGGAAATGCAAAGCATTATGAATAAAGCTTTTACTGATACCAATGTGTAATGACTACCGCCTAAGTGATCATAATTCAGGTTTTAAAGTTGGTCCCCTGATGGGCACACATTTTTTAAATTAAAGTACTTTTGAAAAATGTAATCTGCTACTTTAATTAGTTTCTTTGAAAGCATATTATTGTATGAATATTCAATGAAGAACATGTGTTATGGGTTATTGAATGAGAGTGAATTTTATTAAAGTTGCAGTTATGGTCTTATGTGCAGTTTGCTGCCTGGCAACCCCTCCCCCTCCCCCCAAGTCTCCTCTATGTAAGTGCTGGATATATATAACCTCTCCTATGAGAGCTTCTAATAAAGAAAACGTCAGGATAAACACAGCAGTGCTTTAACAGCTTGCTTCCCCGACACCGCCCTGAGAGGAATTGGAGCACCCGAGATAATGCTCCACTTCCTCACTGGGACGGTAAGCCGAATTTAGCGGCCGGGGCGGTACTTCCGCGCCAGGTGCTAAATATCCGGCGATAATTTGGTTACCGCCCCCAAGTGGGGCGTAACCGAATTTTGCCCCCTTTGTATTTTTCTTTTCTCATACCAGGCAGCATCCTAGTGCTGTACCCTTTCTATTACCTCAACATCCTTCCTACAACATGGAGCCCAAAGCTGCACACAAAGCTGCAACTGTGGCCTTACTAAAGTTTTATATAGATTCACCACATCTCAATTTTTATGATCTATACCTCTTGCTAGAGATCCAGTGCCGCATTAGCCTTTTTTTATGCCTTTATCCACTTGAAGTGTAGCTTTTAATGTCTTGTGAACCTGAACCCCAAAACCAATTGCTCTTCCACATCACTCAGCTTTCCCCATTCAATGCACGATTATTACTTTTACATTTTTTTACTAAAATGTACCACCTCACATTCACTGACATTGAATTCCATCTGCCACTATTTTACCCATTCCATTATTTTATCAATATCCCCTGGCTGCAAGCTTTGATCCTCAGAATTATTCACTATGCTTCCTAATTTAGTATTGTCTGCAAATTTGGACACCATGCTCTCTAGCTCAATATCCAATCATTGATGTGCACAGTGAAGAGAATCAGGCCCAAATCAGAATCTTATGGGAGCTATGGCTTGTGAAGCACCCTGAGAAAATGCCCTTGTCTCCTAATCTCTGTTACCTCCCTCATAACCAGTTTTTAATCTAATTGATACCCTCTCCCTAATTCAATACCTCTTAATCTTATCCAGTAGTCTCCTGTGTAGTACCCTGTCAAAGGCTTTCTTAAAGCCCATGTACACCACATCCATTGCATTTCCTCCATTCACCATATCTGTCACCATCTCAAGGAACTCTTATCACATTTGTCAAGCACAATCTTCTTCTCTGAAATCCATGTTCGCTGTTTCTAATTATTTTCTTTTCATCTAGACATATCTGTAATGAAAGATTCCAACATTTTCTCCACCACAGGTGTTAAACGAACTGATCTGTAATTACCTGGATTAGCTCTGTCTCCCTTTTTGGAAATGGGTATTACATTGGCCACTATCCACTTCTCAAGCATACATTAACTCTCAATGAAACCTTGAAATATAATTTCTAGGGTCTCTGCTATTTCTTTCCCTATTTCACTTAGGATTCTTGGATGTATCCATTCAGGCCACTTTATCATCCTTGAGCTGAACTAACTTATCTAATACTTTATTATTATAATATCTCATTCTTCTTTAAAATAATTGTGAATTTACCTCCTCCCCAATATCCTTCTCTTTTTTAAACACTGAAGCAAAGTAGTTGTTAAGTATCCTCAACAAATTTTGTTTCTCCTCTACTAACTCACTATGCTCTCCTCTCAGGGGATCCTTACATTTAACAATTCTATTTTTACTTTGTAGATTCTTTCCTCATAATACCCCCTCCTTTCTTTCTGCATCCCTTTCTTAATCTCTTTCCTTATTTTCACATATTCTCTCTTTTTTTATCATTTGTGTTGCACCTATTTGCTTTATATGCCCTCTTCTTCAATTTTTGTTTGTTTCGAATCTCTATTTATCCAAGGCATTTCAAAACTTGAAGTAGTCTCCTTATTACATAGTATATATTTTTTCTGGAACTTTGCAATCTCCTTTTTAAAAATTGTCCCATTGTTAATCAGCAGTTCTGTGCATCAATTTCTGTGAACAACTCATCTCAGTTAGCTTACTCCTCATCTTTCTAAAATTTACCCAATTGAAATCTGCTGCCCATGTTTCTGTACTCATTTTTGCATTTCTATTTGGACCTTAGAGTTTATCTTATTAACATTTAACTCATCTGCCTCATATATTTAATTACTCATAACTAGATCTAGAAACACCTCTGCCTTGTTAGCATACGGATGTACTGCTTGATGCACATGTGTTAGGAATGTCAATCATTTTTCTCCATTTATTCCATCCCTGTCCTAATTAATGAGTGGTTAATTTGAATCTCCTAGAACAATAATTTTGTTACTTTTATTAATTTCCTAGTTCTGTCCATAGACTTCCTCTTACATTTCCCTCCTGGAATCCCCTAAGTAGTCACCAATCTCTAGTAGGTCAAAGCTCAGTGTAACAGCAGCAGTCTTCAACAAAGACATTCAGAGTACAAATGCTAAGCTGGTGCTTTTCAGAGGAAACTTCTTCTCAAGTGAGTACAAGAGATTGCTAACCTATAATTCATGCCTAAGTCATGAGTAAGATGTATAGGTTATCGACATCAATAGAACATAAAATGTCCTTACAAAGAATCTCCATATTATTCTGTATATATCACAGATTTCTTTTGTCCCCATTATGAAATAGTGAAGCTTATCTGTTTTATAAGCTTAATTGTGTGGATGATCTCATGTAAGCCGGTGCCCCGTAACAACAGAGTAAATACAAAACAATAGGTCTGGAGTTGTTGCTATGAATATCACTTTGCAGGAATAGCAGCAAGAGGAGTATTATACAGCCAAGGGGGAAAAATTCAGTATCGCCCCGTTTGGGGGGCGGTTATCGGCCGGGCGCAAAGATTAGCACCTGGCGCTAATTATCGCCTCTGACTGCAAACTTGGCTTTTATCACCCCTGGAGGTGATTGGAGCGCTAAATCAGGTGCTTCACACCTGTCTTAAGGCGCAAAGGCCGAGGAGCGAGGCGCTACCTCAGAGCGCTGGCGAAGCTCATGTGATGTCAGTCAGCAATGGAACACAAACACAATTGCGCGGCCAGTTCTTAAAGGGGAGGGTTCTGTTAAGTATGTGTATTGTATTGAACAATTAACACAAAGACTTAAACGTATAACTCAAACAGGTCTTTACTGGTTGGAGGTAGGGACTACACGTAGGTCTTTACTTCATGCCCACAGGCGGGAACTGAGGGGGATCAGTACCCACAGTACTATTTATACCCCTATGGCCAGGAGTGGTACTGCGTATCACTACGCCCAACAAGTAGTGCAGTCCTGTCCATAGGTTCAAAGTAGCACACATATTACATACACAACATTCCTCCCTTCCTAGCTTTACAGTCATCTCCCCATTTAACATAACGTAATAACATATATACATATATAACTTCAGGTTTACATAACAGAATAACATAGATACATAGATAACTTCATGTCAAAACAGATCACAGATTCAGTCTCTGCGGAAAACAGTTCACAGATTCAATCTCTGTGGTGGAGTCGGTTCACGTTGCTGGAGTGACTCATTCAATAGTCCTTCCATGGATTTAACAGTTTGAACTTCCGAACTGAATTGGCTCCGTTCGGAGGGACCACGTGTGTGAACTGGTAGAGGTAATAATGGTTCAGATGGGTCATCTTCTGTTTTGACTTTTCCTTTTCTGCTTCTTGGAGACTCTCTGGGCTCCACTGTCAGCTGCATGCGCAGTTCCTCCTTCTCTTCCTCCTTTTTCCGTAGTAGAGCCACCTTCTCCCGATGTTCCGTAGACTTTTGGTGCTCCTCCATGATTTCTGTATGGTGGGAGTCGAAGTTACAAGTTGGGCAGGACAGGACATAGTAATATTCGGTGTCGTCCTGATCTAGGCCAGCGAGAGGGTCTTCTATTTCCTCCATACCCAGCTGGGCGTTAGCCAGCTTTTGTTCCAAGTCCAGACATCTTTCCTGAAGAGACTTCTTCATGCGTACCTCTTCATCCAGCTTTTTCTGGGCTTTCAGCAAGTCGTTTACTAATGACCTCATTTGAGATTTTACTACTTCAACTTCTTTTGGAGATTGATTGATCGGACTATTCAATCCCTCTACCGGAGCAGCTGTTTCAGCGGTCTGTTGTTCTACGTTGACGTGAGTCAGCGTACTTTTGGCATCCAAGGGCTGCTCTGTTGCAGTCATCTCAGTCTGTGTTGCCACCTCAGCTCTTCCAATAACCTTTGAGAGCTCTGAACCCCTTTCGTTTGAATATTGAAGTTCGTGTTCAAGTTTTTTCCATTTCAGAGTCCTGTCCTTCAGCATATGCAGGAGTTGGCTGACCGTTAACTCCTCTGACACCAGACGTTTTGTGTGCTCCTGCTCCATTTTCTCCATCAGCTGCTTCTGTTGTCTTTCCAGATTCTCCAACTCTATATCAAAGAACTCTTTCGTTGCATTCAACTCTTGCTCAAAACAGCGAAGCATTTGTTCTAATTGCTGTTGTAGTTTGAAATGGAGTTGAGTTCGAGCCCGGTGTCCCTCAGAAATGGGCACATCAGTAGACTTGCCAGACTCAGAATCCACAGTTAAACTATGTTGTTGTTGCTCAGTGGAATTCTGTGCTGAAACTTTGTCTTTTGCACCTGAGTTGGGCTTACCATCATCCGTTCCAGAGTCTGGGCCGACTATCTTCACCGAGTTCTCACTCGTTATTGTTTGTAGGAAATGCCAGTCCATATTCATTTTCCTAATCCACTCCCGTCCTAGTAGTGGAGGACCTCCTTCAGATATCACATATAAGTCCATTATTTGACTGTCTTCGCCCTTGTGGACCACTGCAACCTCTATTTTCCCGATGGGGTACACTCTTTGCCCCGTGTATGTTTTCAATCTAATCCCCGTATCCTGTAGGGGAATATGTTGGAATAACTTTCCGTAATCTTTCTTATTTATGACCGTCAATGCCGATCCAGTGTCCAATTCCAGTTTTACTTGGACTCCTTCTATCTGAAGAGTGACCCAAATTGTCTGGAGGTCTGCACCCTTACCAGCGTTGAGTACTCTTAAGCTAGCCAGTTCATTACAGCTTAAGCTAGCCAGTTCATTACTGCTAGCGTCTGAATCGGACTCCTGTTCGGCCACCTTGTGTACCTTTGCGTATTTTCCTTGCGGTGACTTCTTGTTGCTGGTCTTCTTCGCTGACCTGCATACTCTAGCTATATGTCCAAGCCTACCACAAGTTCTACATTCTTGGTTTTTAAACCAACACTGGTTCTGATCATGCGTTGTCTTTCCACAACGATAACATTTGCCAGAACTCACACCCAATTTGTGTGCACTGAGCTCCGGTGACCGTAGCTGCATTACTGCCGTGCCTCTCGCTGCGGCTTCGTGTGCTGCTGCCATAGTGACCGCCTTCTCAAGCGTCAGCTCATTCTCCTCGAGCAGTCGCTTTTGTGTATCCTGTTTAAATAAACCACACACAAATTTGTCTCGAAGTGCCTCTGTCAGTCCCGTTCCAAACTGACAATATTTCGCTAATTTACGCAATTCCAGCAAATATTCAGCATTGCTTTCATGCTGTAGCTGCCTTCTGTCGTAAAATTTAAATCGTTCCGCTAGCATCAGCGGCGTGGGGTTTAGATGATCTTTCAGGACAGTAACAATCTCATCGAACGTCTTATCCGCCGGTTCATCTGGTGATAACAGGTGTTTCAATTGCCCGTATGCCTTCGCACCCATTAAATTTAATAATGTTAGTGCTTTATCAGCCTCACGAATTTTATTGGCCTTACAATAATTTTTAACTCGTTCAACATATATGGCCCAATCTTCGATGTCACTATCAAAGTTGCTAATATTCCCGTGTTTAGGCATTGTAGTACTTTATCAGATTTGCAATTTCTCAGATTTTTTTTTTTTACTGCTATCCAAGATGGCGGCTTCCCGCTCTTGCCGTCGTCCTCCGCCCACAAAATGGCGGTTTTCCCGCGCTTGGCGGTCTTCACCCATCCCCCGACGCCGTCTCCCTTCAGCCCCGAGTGCGGCCCTTATCTTTGGTCCCGATCGCTGGCCCGCGCTTTTCACCGCGGCTCTCGCGCCTTCAGTGTCTGCCGACGCTGCGCCTTCCAGCCCGAGTGCGGCCCTTATCAGGGATTTCGATCGATCGCCCTTCTACCTCCGACTTCCCCCAGCCCTGTCTTTGCAGCCAACGCTGCTTGGCTTACCCACCACCGAGGTTGAAAAAGCTGCAGGATGTCTTCTGTCCTCCCGTTTTCAGTCGCTGATGGAGGCTTCAGGGTCCTAATGCCTGTCGCTTCCAGTGGGGTGGTGAGATTTGAAACCTCTCTTCAATGTCCTGTCTGTGGACGAAGCCGCCGTGGAATAACTGCCGCAGGGTAAGAACCTGACTCGTCGCCAGTGTTAAGTATGTGTATTGTATTGAACAATTAACACAAAGACTTAAACGTATAACTCAAACAGGTCTTTACTGGTTGGAGGTAGGGACTACACGTAGGTCTTTACTTCATGCCCACAGGCGGGAACTGAGGGGGATCAGTACCCACAGTACTATTTATACCCCTATGGCCAGGAGTGGTACTGCGTATCACTACGCCCAACAAGTAGTGCAGTCCTGTCCATAGGTTCAAAGTAGCACACATATTACATACACAACAGGTTCATCTTGCTCTCCATCCACATCCTGCTCATTGCAGCCTTGAATCTCGGCCTGGAGAGACCTGTACATCAAATCTGCTGGAAAGAACAATGGAGAGACCCAGGGAAAGAGCTCAGAGTGCAGACCCCATAGTCTCTTCTAAATCGATATAAGGAAGGGCAAATCAAAATGAACCTGCAAAGTGCTGCTCAGTACCCAACACTCCTTCACACAGCATTGAATCTCTCCAGAAGTCTCTCTCTCTCAGAATGCATGGTGCAAAAATGTCACCAACAAAAAAAGGCAGGAAGCGGTCACCTTTAAATAGCGCTCCCCCAGTCCCTTCCTGACTGCAAAATGCTCCCCTCAACCTGTCGTTGCTAGCGGCAGGCAGTAAGGCAGGGGGTGCCACTCAATATCCGGTCCGGGGCGCTACCGGGGCGTTGCACACTCGACTGACGTCACGATCTGCCAGTGCAGGGGATCGTGGCGGTAGTGTTTAGCGCTGGCGCAAAATGTCTAGTTAATTTCGTGAGCGGCACAAACATCGCCGCGCATGGGCGCTAGTTGTTTTGCGCCCCATTAGCGCCCTCTTAAGGCGCTAATGGGAGGCGCAAACCAACTGAAGTTTTCCCCCCAAGATTTCACTGTTGATTGACTAGGACTCAGTACATCAAGATTTTGCTTGTTTGTGACCATTTCATGAATATAGAGCTTTTATGACTTATAAGTCATCAGTTGAATGTGCACAGTAATTCAGTGTTTTTTCTTAATGATTTAATGGCAGTGAAAGTATCACTATGTCGAACTCCAAACCATCGTCAACACCTTCACTGAAGTATATGAGAGCATGGGTCTTACACTAAACATCCGTAAGACAAAGGTCCTCTACCAACCTGCCCCCGCCACACAGTGCTGCCCCCCAATTATCAAAATCCACGACAAGGCCTTGGACAACGTGGATCGCTTTCCATACCTCGGGAGCCTACTGTCAACAAGGGCAGACGTCGACGACGAAGTCCAACACCGCCTTCAGTGTGCCAGTGCAGCCTTCGGTCGCCTGAGGAAGAGAGTGTTTGAAGACCAGGACCTCAAACCCGGCACTAAGCTCATGGCCTACAGGGCAGCAGTGATACCCGCCCTGCTGTATGCCTCAGAGACATGGACCATGTACAGCAGGCACCTCAAAGCACTGGAGAGGTACCACCAACGCTGCCTCCGCAAGATCCTGCAAATCCGTTGGCAGGATAGGCGCACCAATGTCAGAGTTCTTGCTCAGGCCAACATCCCCAGCATCGAAGCTCTGACCACACTCAATCAGCTCCGATGGGCAGGTCACATTGTCCGCATGCCCGATACGAAACTCCCAAAACAAGCGCTCTACTCGGAGCTCCGGCACGGCAAGAGAGCCCCAGGTGGGCAGAGGAAGCGCTTCAAGGACACCCTCATAGCCTCCTTGATAAAGTGTAACATCCCCACCGACACCTGGGAATCCCTGGCCCAAGACCGCACAAAGTGGAGGAGAAGCATCCGGGAAGGCGCCGAACACCTCGACTCTCTTCGCCGGGAGCAAGCAGAAGCCAAGCGCAGGCAGCATAAGGAGCACACGTCAACCCAAGCACCCCACCCACCCGCTCCTTCAACCACCGTCTGCCCCACCTGTGACAGAGACTGTAGGCCCCGCATTGGACTAATCAGTCACCTGCGAACTCATTTTTAATGTGGAAGCAAGTCATCCTCGGTTCCGAGGGACTGCCTAAGAAGAAGAAGAGAATGGGTGGGAATTTCCACATGTTGAGCTGTGCCCCTGTTACGTCAATGAAAAATGATTTCTGCCAGCCCGTGGTCAGGACAGGTCATCACACGAGGGTTTCCTGCATCAGCTCAACTATATACCCATTGGAGTAGCCATTGGCATAAATTCCAAGTACAATGGGTGTAGTTTTCTGGAGTGCATTGAAACTAGAGAGCAGCCTTTAAAAAGATAGTTCTGCCCGCACATTTCAGCAGCAGACTGGGGGACAACAGGGCCAGAAAGGAGCAGTGCTTGGCTCACTCACTTGACTCTCAGATAACTTCACACCATGTCTCATCAATATTTTTATGATACTTAGTGGCGGGGGGGGGGGGGGCGGTGGGGGGGACGTATTAATGGTGCAAAATGGGTGGAAAAAATTTCCTGTGTGATTTCTACACTGCTAATATGCTGAAAATTATGTGGAAATTCACCTCCGATGTATTTAAGGGTCATGACATCATTGTGATATGACAAAAGCCCTTTCCATCTCCCAGTGTTTTCTTTCTGTTTAATTATTCCCACTTAGAATTCCATCTCACTAATCATTCTGCCTGCTCTGTCTGAAAAATCTCGCTGTATATAGTCCTAGCATTTAGTCAGCCATCAGTTTCAGCTATGCCTAATTACCCAGGCAATTCCATGGTATGGATTCTATCAGGCAAAGTTGACCCCTTTTCTAATCTCTTCTGTTAACATTGCTAATTGCTACAAATTTACTCTGAGCTTGACATTACATTCAATTAGCACCATCCTATGTTTAAACAAAATTTAGGAATTCTAACAGAAATGGCTTAAAATTTCTTGGGTACTATTCAACAAATAGCCAGTTTAACAAGTAGTTTAACCTCAAGATTCATTCCCTCAGCTATAGATGACAACAATTACATATCAGGACCTTCTGCATACTGCATAGACACCTACTGGGCCCCAACAGAAATAACCTGACCGCAATCAACTCAAAAACTACTCCAACTACAGAATTCTCATCAAGCATTAATCATATCAAGAATTTCCATTTGCCAGACAACCACACTTCTAAATACACTCCCAGAAGCGATTTGGATTAATATTAATGCATACAATTATTTCAAGACAAATGTGAATGATTATTTACTCCAACTTTCTTGATATCTGACTTAATCAGCTTTTGTGCCAGTTTAATATAGGATCTGTTTTTATTGTAACCATTCCCACACTGCATATTAATTTGGTATTTCCACAGGTGTTGGATATTAAGGTAGGTTTCGTTAAATGTTCTGTACTGCTATCTGTTGTTTAACTGAATGCCTGTACTTTAAATTGTATCTGAGTCTATCAAATCCAATATATCTCCACTCTAACTGTTACTTTAGTTCCCCCTCCCATTCCTAAACTGACTTCTGCATCTTTGGCCTTCTACACTGTTCCAAAAAAGCATCAGAAATATTAGTTCTTTTACTGGTTGGAAAATCATGTGCTATGCACCTGCAATTTTCCAAAATGCACTCCTCAAGAGGGCTGCTCATTGCTGGAGTGCCAGATTATGGAATCATCATAAGTATCTTGTGGTAAAACCACCAATGAACTCCTGTACAAATGAATAACTGTCTTTAAAGCAATGTTACAGCACCTATGTCCGTTTGCTGAGTGTAAACAAGCTTTCTGTAAAAACCCTGAAACAACGCGATGACGTCATCACGTTGGTCACGTGGTGCCCCGAGTGGCAGGAAACGTGATGACGTCATGACGTCAGAGGTGGGAGGTTCTGAGTTCAGACCTCGTGGAACAAGCTACTGTATAGACCTGTTTGCTGTTGCTCCTGCATGTTTTTGTTTTGTTCACCAGTTTAATTAAATTCGGTTAATTTACTGAACGGACTCGACCTCAGTGATTTAGATAGGAATCCGTCGATTCCTACAATCTCATTTTTTTTCCTGGACACTCTGCAGCCCTCTTCTGAACACTGATTTTAGTAAATTCAGACCTTAGCTATATCTTTTTTCTTTTGGTAGAGGGCACTGATAATGTGAAGTAGGTCTGTTGCATTGAAGAGTAAGGGGAGGGAGGTTGATGCTTCTACAGAACACAGCTCTGGCAGAGGGTTCTGCACTTGGAATGTTGGCCTGTTTTTTTTTCAATTTTGGGACAGGCAGTGATGTAAGAAAACCGCTAGGCACTTGGTCTGAATATTAAACAAGGCTTTATTCAACTGATTTTCAACATGGAGATCTAGTTGTGTCCTTCACTAGTTCCTGTTAAAGAATGTCCTGAGCAAGCTGGGCCCATGCCCGAGTATTTATACTCTCCCTGGACAGCGCCACCAACAGGCTGCCCAGTATTATTTCATAAGTCTTTCCACATGAATGACAAGATTCATGTCAGGCAGACTTACTGATTGTTTCCACTATTTCTTGTATCATTTCAGACCTCATCTTGTAGCCACAGTATTGATATTTATGGTCCAGTTAAACTGCTGCTCAATGGCAACCTTCAAGATGTTGATGGTGAGGGAACTTGGTAATGGTGATGCCTTTGAATGTCAGGGAAAATAACTGGAATTTCTTTTGTTCAAGATGGACATTACCTGGCATTTATGTAGTGCAAATGTTACCTGCTACTTGTCAGCCCAAGCCTGGCTGTTGTTCTGCTATAGGCTGGCAGGGGTCGTTTAATTATCAGAGGAGTTGAGCTGAATATTGCAGAATTGTCAGTGAACAGCTCCACTCCTGACCTTATGATGGGGGGAAGGTCATTGATAAAACAGCTGAAGATGGTGGGAAGCATGCATTCAGGAGGAACTCCAGCAGTAATGTCCTGGGGTTGTGATGATTAACGTCTGACAACCATGACCATCTTTTTTTGTGTTAGGTACTACTCCAGGCAGTGCAATGCTTTCCCTTTGACCCACATTGACCTCAGTTTTGCTGGGGTTCCTCGGTGCCATACTCGGTCAAATGCTGTCTTGATGTCGGGGGTAACTACTGTTACTTCTCATCTGGCACTCAGCACTTGCATCCATGTCTGGTTGCATCCGTGAGTGGTTCTGGCAGAACCTGAATCAGTGAGTAGGTGTTGTTTTATGGCACTACTGATGACTCATTCCATCAACTTTATTGATAATTCAGAGGAAACGATTGGGTGGCAATTGGCTGGATTAGATTTGTCTTGTTTTCTATGGATAGGAAATACCTATGCAATCTTCCACATTGTTGGGGAGTAGCCAGTGTCATGCTGCTATAGCGGTCTTGGGTTCAATTCATAAACATTCTCCCTTGACTGGCTTCATCACGCTAGGAGATCACAGGACACATTCAGTGATGCCTATGGTAGCTGCACTCAAAGGGCTCCCAGGAGCCATCCATCCACTCATTCTTCCTCTTTAAATAAGGGTGGTACAGATGATTGCTTTAAAATGGAGGCATCATGAAAGCTTCTCGGTAAGACATCGACCTGCATGATTCTGTGCTGGTGGATGGATACCAGCTGGATACTGAAGAATAAAATCCTTTTTGGTTCATATAGGGTGCTCATTGTTTACAGGCACTTGAATGGTGAGAATGGTACAGTGAAAGACCCCAGTCATCTGTGCTGCCCTTATTTGGAGGAAAGGCAGCAACTAAAAAGTGATCTTATAGAGGTATATAAGATTGTTAAGGTACAGAAAAATCTAACCTAGAGCATTACTTTAAACTGTGAGAGTAGAACTAGGGGACACGGGTGGGGGGGGGGGCGGAGGTGGGGGAGTCAATTTCTAAGGGGTTTTCCTCATCTCCTGTTGTAACTTCAGCAGAAAATTGGTGGAAAGTCGAAAGAAATAGTGTAAACAGTGGTGTCTCCAGTGTTTCCACCGATCTTCCGCTGAAGTTATGGTGGGAAATCGGGAAAAGTCCTGTGGAAATATACCTTGGGTACTTTTATGATTGATATCAAGATCAACATGTGGGATAAACATTCAGGTAGCGTAGTGAAGACGAAAACCCTGGAATCATTTAAGAAACAATTGGATGATACAGTGGGATCTCTTTGAATGGATTAATCAATATAGGCCAAATGGCCTTCCTCATTCATAAATATCTTGTAACCCAATTATATGCCTTGCATGCTACCTAACACCCTGGGAGGCACTTTCCTTTTTAGCTAGTCCTCCTTTTCTAATTCTGGTGCCAGTGGAGCATTGAATACAATGCAAAAACACCTTGAAATTTTGTCTAATAGATACAACAGCTGATCTTCAAACAAATAGTCCGGGTCATAGACAGCAGCGTTTACAGCAGTGTTAGTTCAATATGAAAGCTAGTAACACATTGCAAGTGCTATGCGATAGCACTAGCATATGGTGTGTTGTTCTCTTCATAAGTTATTATGCCAGCAATAACTAGATGAATGACACAATGTCTTCAGCACTGTCATGCTCAGAATCAACTTTCACTTCATAGCATTTGGGAAACTAGCAGTAAGTGCGGGCTAAACAGTATTCACTAAATTCCTAATGAGTAGCACTCGAACACTGTGGACGATAAGTTTAATGCTGAAAGCAGTCTCCAGGCTATAGAGAGGGCCTAATGTAGCTAAAGAGGTCAGTATCTGTCTTTAGATATGCTGTGGAAAAAAATCAGAACAAAATCAAGTTGTTTAGGTTGTTGACAGATTTCTCACATTGTCAGAACTGAGTAAAGTTGTTATAATATGTCCTATATCCAGACACCATTATAATTCTGTATTTTCCTGTGTGATTAGTTTTATATCTTAAGGAGATGGATGGAACAAAAGGATGCTTCAGCAAGTTGAAAACTTAACTGCCTGCAAACCTTTGCTGCTAAATTGCTGAAAATGAAGCTCAATTTTTGTTTTATAGTTATTATTACAAATTTTCCATTCAAAGAAATGAAAAAGGACAGAAACAAGGAGCTGATCTCCTTTCCTGAGTTTTAATGAAGTCCAGCACCAATGTAGTGACTGAATCTCCCCTGTCTCTGGACGATTACAGCAGTACAATTCATTTGAAGGTCTGACAGTTTGAAAGAAATTCCAGAATGGAAACTATTGTACTATCTGTCATATTTAACCCATGATCTTCAGATAGCGATAACTTTTGTTAAAATAAGAAGAAACCAGTATGAGACTAGAGGTTCCAGCTTGTGTTTATTCGCACATCACTTTACAGGCTTCATTTTATGAAACAAATTCAGTAAAGTTGTGAAAAGATACTGCCTGTTTTGATTGCATGCAAATGAACTAAAGAAAGGATCCAGTTCTTTAAATATTTTCCAAAATTCAAACTTGTGCCTATAATGAAATAACAGCCATTGTGCTACATGCCAGAGATAGAGGGCAGGATTTTCATTGGGCCGTGGAGGCGGGATTGGAGGCATGTGGGGGGTTAAAATCCCAAAATTGGGGGGCACGAACCCATCCCGCCCCCAACTCACCTCCATGCCAGTTTCAAAGGAGGCGGGTACCCGACCCGCACTGGGACCTGCCTCCCCAAGGCGGGAAGGGGATTAGTGCCAATTAACTGTCTGTTAACAGCAGAGTGCCGGGCTGATCGAGCGCTGGTGAAGAAAAATGAAAAAAAACAGAAACAGCATTTCACAATTTTTTTCACTTTCCGATTTTTCACTTTTGACTCCCGATGAATGCCTCCTGCAGCTGCCGGTGTTTTTGCCTGGCGATGCTGCAGGAGGCAGAACCGAAGTTCGGGTCCGGGGCGCTACCAGGGCGATTTGCACGGCGATGACATCACAATCCCTTAAGAGAAGGAGATCGTGACTTACTTAGGGAGGTGGGAGGTGTTAAAGTGCCCAATTTCTAGCCCATTGTATTCCAAAATTACATTTGGCATCCTATATTAATGGAAGGGTATCAAAATATATCAGTCCTTTTCACCAACATAAATAAGTTGGAAAAGTAGGTTAGAATTTATTATTTATGCTTATGGTTTCATACATGATACCTAAATTTACTTGCCTCAGACTATCCTACATAAACCAATCCAAATGATATTGATTGTAAACCAAGCCCAATCTATACTCATCAGGGCCACAGTACAACACTGAGTAAAGACCAGTTCAACATTTTACCTACCAGAGGTATCGAAGACTGAGTTGGACACAGAGATGAATGACTAACACAAGTTAATTTAACAATATGTACGCTAGTATGGTTAATATCATCACTTGGTTAAACGTTAGTGATTGCAGCAAGGTTAGACTGACTTAAGGGCTAATTTTCTAGCTACATGTTGCTGGTGGGAGTCTCACCCTCCGGCTAAACATATCAGGAAATTGTGGGCATTCTGCACTCGACTTTCCAACCATTAAGGTTACTGGATGGAAAATCATGAACTGTTTGACTGTAATTTCCTGATAGGCACGACCAGTGGGTAGTGTGAAGTCAGAAAATCATCCCTTTAATGTTAACAGAATCCAGATCATCAACGGTAATTTAAATATAGGCAGAAGGCTGACAAATATGTTTTAAAAATGACAGGGACAAAGGAAATTTAAATATGTATTTCTTAAAATGAGTTGCCACCCAACCATATAAACAAATAAAAGCACAAGATACCTGTATTTGGGTACAATTTAATTAATTAATGGAAAATCGTGTAGGCTTTGTTATGGGCATTTCATCCAACCTGCCTGATTTCCCTTAATGCATTCCACGCTGGAGATTATTTGCATCCAAGTGTAAAAGCAGAACGCCTGTGCCTTCATATCTATTCTTGTGCTCTTGTAGATCAAAACAAGCTGGGCCATTTTCTTTAAGAGAACCTGGCTTTTATTCCCATAAATATAATGACAGAAAGAAAGAAACCAATACTGTACCATGATATATTGTGGACAAAAATGCCCTATTTCTGTCATAAGTACCTCCTCAAAAGTACAGTCGCATCTCCTAGTGCCTGTGAGGCAGACCGACTAGTGGCTGGATCAAGAGCGGGATTGGAAACATCAGCAGAGACGGAAATGAATTGTTTCGGTTTTCACGGGTGAAACCTCTGCCGTCACTGAGTTACCAGCCAGTTTGAGAAGTCATGATAAACGTAATAAGTTGTGATAAAGTACACCACAATCCGAATTAAGAATTATACTGTTAGGCTATGTCAAGACCAAGCAGGATAGAATGTTGAGTTGTTCCAAAATACAAATGTTTGCTATAGTTAGGGACAATAAACACCTGTGCTGCTTGTAAACAAACTGGAAAACACAAAATAAAGGAAAAATCATATTTTAAGCTACATCAGAGGCTATACAGCAGAAAGAATTGAAGACTAGCTGGCTGTTAAATGTGTACTTATCTATCTTTTGCACTTGAGGCTCTTGTGTAAATGTCTACAGAAATCAAAGGAATGGAAAATGTAGAAAAATAGTGGCTTGTCATGGATTCAGGTTTGTCATTTCATAGTCACACTGATAATCTGATGCACAGACAGGTACAGCAAAGCAAACATCCTTGTACTGGAACAACTGAATGTCAGAAAAAAGGGAATGTAAATGCAATTGGAAATCATGGCTGCATCGTGAAAAAGTGTGGCTGAGAAAGCATAAATAACCTACTTGATACTTAAGAAGACATGGGCCTATAAATTTGATCCCACCCAAATTGAGGCGCGATCCAGGTTCAGTGCACACTGCACATGCCTAAATAGATCAGTGGTAGGACCACAGGAAATTGGTCCACCGAGGGTGGGTGGGTTTGGGTGGAGGGGAGGCAATTTGTGGGGGCGGGAGGGGGGTGGCGAACGGTGGCTGGTAGTGGCCCCGAGTTGTAACATTTAGGTATGTCATTTTAACTTACCTTTTTGGTGGCAGCCTCCCTTTAAAGACCACTGGATTGGCTGCTGTGTGCCTGAGAAAACTGACCCCAGCTTGCACGACGCATGCTGCGGCCAGTCATGAACCAATTTTGGAAAGAGGCCTGAAATAGGCGTTAGGACCCAGATTTGAATAGGAAATAAAGCCTAGGGGTCGATTTTGTCGAACCTGTCGGGAAGAAGGCGGGACTTCCCCTTTCGGGTTTCTGACCCGCCTACTTCAACGTCCGGCCAATCCGCGCGATTTTCCCTTGATTGACCTTGTTGAGCCCGCCCAGTGGGCTCAGCAGGCCAATTAAGGGCCACCCGGCAACAGATGATGTCACAGACTGAAATTTCATCTGTCAAGATTCCTGACAGATGAAATATCAGTGTTTCACAGCTGTTTGTAGCTGTCAAACACTGACAGTCTGATTTCTAAGATGAATCCTTTTGCGCAGACTCATTTAGAAATCTCAGAAGCACTAAAAGCTGCAGGCTGTCACTTTTGACAGATCGCAGCCGTTCAGCTTTCAGTTCCGGCTGAGTGCTGCGCTCCCGATGGCTACAGGAAGAAAGGCTGTTAAGGTAAGTAAAGTTCTTTACACACTTTAGACACACCAAACACACTTACCTTTACACTCATGCACCCATCATTCACCTGAGCGCCGACATCGCGACCCCTCCAACTCATTCAACCCGACGGCCCGCTGCTCTAACCTGGCGTGGTTTGGAGCCGTCGGGAAACCCACACGAAACCCCTCAAAATGGGGATTAGGCTAAAAACTGCCTGTTATCTACCTGTTAGCAGGCAGTTAGTTGGCACGAATCCCTTCCCGCCTGGTTTCGGCGGGTCCCAGTGCGGGGCAGGTACCCGCCGCCCCTGAAACTTACGTGGGGCGGGGTTTTGGGCGGGATGGTGTCGGGACCCCCAAAGTCGGGATTTTCCCCCCCCCACACGCCTGAAACCCCGCCTGACAGCTCCCTGAAAATGTAGCCCCTAATGTCAGTTTCAGGGCAGCGCCCTGGATAACCAAAGGGCACCCCAGCGATATAGTGCGGGGGGGCACTTCCAGCGTAGACTGAGCTGCATTCAATTTTGGATCCTTCAGTGCCTGTTTTTTGCCTGAAAAACAGGTGCTGCACAAATGAATTTCTAGGCCAGGATGTCTTCTTAGTATTAAAAATACAATTACATTGTTAAAAGTGTCTTCAGATTATTAGTATAATTAAAGAATCCATGCCTTTGGTTGTAAGTACAAAACCACTTTAAAGCATTATGGGGAAGATTTTATGAGTTAGCACTCCCGGTACAGTTTTGTATATATCAGAAACTTGGCCATGCAGGCTCACCATGATTTTTCATCCATTAGCAGATGAACGCTTATTGCATTGGTATGACATTCCTCTGTCTGTATTAACCCAATTACTTTGAACAGGTTAATGGTGTTGTTAAATTTGTGGGCAGATAAGTGCTTATCTGCTAATGTTACCAACATTACTCTGTAGACTGTTGGCCAGAACTTTCGATTTCACAGTGGTGTAAAATGGGCGATATCGGATCGACTGCTTGTTATACACCCTGACCAATTTCCAATCCATTGACTCCAATGGAAAGGAAAAATGGACAAGGTGTAGCACAGGCGGCCTATCTGATGTCACCCGCTTAAGTTGAACGTTTCGTCCATAGGGGTAGAAATTTGCTAGTGCCCAGTTTCAGGTGCGGAGGCGATGATGCGGCCGCAACACGCGCTCGAACCGGGAGGCCTAAGGCTGGTCCAAAATTGGGCTTTAGGCCTCTACTAAATAATCTGGGCAAGGTGCCGGTACCTGTCGCGCCTCCACAGGCAGTTCACCTGACTGGTGTTTCAAATTTCAGACCACCTGCCTTGTCAGTAGTAGCCCTCAGGTAAGTGCTGGGGGTGGTGGGGGGGGGGGCGGGGGGGAGGTGCGGTGGGGAGAGGACAGTGGGAGAAGGGGCTGATTGCGGCCGTCAGGAGTGCTCCACAGGAGTTTAAAAAAATTCAAAGCTTATTGGCGCTGATTTTGTTCTAAGAATAGTGGTGAGGCTATCAGGGTTATTTGGGGATCCTCTGTTCACTTTTTAAACTCGATTTGCAACCACACTAGATTTATACCTTTAATACTCCATCCAGTGTCAAACAAAAGTGGTGTGAGACTACCCCCTATAGGAAGTCTCAGTCCTCTCTCTGGAGTCACGTTGGGTCCTGACTCCTAATTTGCACTATATTTTAGCATTACTGTAAAATGCAAGCCACATACCCTAAAGGCTCTGATTATAGTGTTGATCATGAGACTTGCAAGCTCCTGCTAGAACTTGTATGTGCAGATCAGACTTGGTTCACTAAATTAGACAAATACGTACTGTACCAGTTCTCTTGCCAGTAAGAAAGATCTTATCATAGCAGTAAAGAGCTTCATGATTGTGTTGACTGGCTATTCCTACTCTGCTTTTGATCAAAGCTTTGTTAAACAGATTTACAAGCCAAATGGGTAATGATCAACCAAATTCATTATCCTCAACTTGTAAGTAAGTATCTCTGCAACTGTGGAGCAAAGCATTCCACATTCTCACAACCTTTTGTGTAGAGACATTTTGCTGGGACACAGTAACGTAAATAGACCTGGTATTTCCACATGGTGAGCTGCATCATTTTTACATGAATCACCAGCCGATGAGCTGGAGAGATATTTATACCAGAATTTTAAGGGTCAGCTTATTTTCATATCCATTGGAGTAGTGGTTGATGTAAAACCCCTGTAAAATGTGAATAATGTTGATAGCTGCATGGAACTTAGCGTGCAGCCTTTAAAAAGCCAGTTCCGGCTGAAAGGTCGCAGCAGCAAGCTGGGGGAGCAGCAGGTACATAAGGAGCAATGCTGGGCTCAGTGAGATGACAGCGAGATCGCTTATAGGGGAGAAGGAGGTAAGGCTCTGGCATCAAAGGTGAGATGCTGAGATGTGCCCTGATGGTCCTTGCAGCTGTCACTGAGGAGACCTCTAAATGGTCACAGTGAAGCCCTCCTGTACATACTTCTGTCCCAAAGCAGCTATGGCCATCTCCCCAGAATGCCCAGGCCTTTTTGTATGGCATTCTGCAGAACACAGCTAGCTGCAAGCACTGGAGCATACCAAAAAGCAGCCCTTTAAGACCCCAGTAGATCTCTCGATGACAACTCTTTTACAAAAGTGGAGGTACGGTAGCATAATGGTTATGTGACTCAGGACCTCAAACCCGGCACTAAGCTCATGGTCTACAGAGCAGTAGTGATACCCGCCCTCCTGTATGCCTCAGAGACATGGACCATGTACAGCAGGCACCTCAAAGCACTGGAGAGGTACCACCAACGCTGCCTCCGCAAGATCCTGCAAATTCATTAGCAGGATAGGCGCACCAATGTCAGTGTTCTTGCTCAGGCCAACATCCCCAGCATCAAAGCTTTGACCACGCTCGATCAGCTCCGATGGACAGGTCACATTGTCCGCATGCCCGATACGAGACTCCCAAAACAAGCGCTCTACTCGGAGCTCCGGCACGGCAAGAGAGCCCCAGGTGGGCAGAGGAAATGCTTCAAGGACACCCTCAAAGCCGCCTTGAAAAAGTGTAACATCTCCACTGACACCTGGGAATCCCTGGCCCAAGACCGCATAAAGTGGAGGAGAAGCATCTGGGAAGGCGGCGAACACCTCGAGTCTCTTCGCCGGGAGCAAGCAGAAATGAAGCGCAGTCAGCGCAAGGAGCGCCTGTCAACCCAAGCACCCCACCCACCCGCCCCTTCAACCACCGTCTGCCCCACCTGTGACAGAGACTGTAGGTCCCGCATTGGACTCATCAGTCACCTGAGAACTCATTTTTAATGTGGAAGCAAGTCATCCTCGGTTCCGAGGGACTGCCTAAGAAGAAAGGAAGGTTATGTGATTGGACTTGTAATCCAGAGGCCTGGACTAATGATCCAGTTAGAACATGAGTTCAAAACCCACCACAGCAGCTGGGGAATGTAAATTCAAATACATCTGGAATAAAATGCTAGTCTCAGTAATGGTGACCATGAAACTACTGGATTGTTGTAAAAACCCATCTGGTTCACTAATGTCCTTTAGGGAAGGAAATGCTGGCCTTGCCGGTGACGTCCAAATCCAATGAATTTTTAAAAAAATTGCCTCAGCGTAAATTCTTCTGCTGCTGTTTGAGTCACTTTTAGTAGGATCGTTATCCATGGCAGCAGGGCGTAGGCTCTGCTACCTTAATGAACCTTTGATATTAAGGCCTGACCTGACTCTGCAGCAAAGTGCAATTAAACTCCCTCCTCCAGAGTTAATGGCTGACTCAATTTTCCTTCTGTTTCAGATACAGGCTGCAATTACACTATATTGTAAATGCACCTTTATTTGTAATGTTAATGTACTGTGTAAGTTATTGCATGCATCAACTGTTTTGCTGTTTGTGGAAAGATGGAGACTTGTAAATTGTGACTTGCACCAATTTGTTTGTCATGAAATGAGTAAGCTAATATGATATAGAAGATTGTGAATAACTGCAGGATAGACACCACTAATGAGGAAGATTAATGTCGACACTTTTATCACTGGCAGCTTATAATCACTAGATACCATCCATACACACAGCAAAGAGGTCTCTACACCATTTTCTGAAAAGAAAATTACAGTTGCGAGCACTACAAAAATCTAAATTCAGATCAATAAAACTCCTGAAGCATGTTCTGAGATGCGAAGAGAAATGAAACATGGTGGCTTAATTGTAAGTCCACACTGATACTTCTGGTCCTGTTTAAAAAGGATATTAATATCTGGAACAAGTTCTCTGAAATTTCAAAGTAAATGTCAGCATGCTGGAGAGGTCTGTGGCAGGAAATTGACAATTATGTTATCCTGATGCTCTTGGTGGCTAAGATTAACATAATTCTATTGACAAAATGACGTAACAGGAATGGTCAGCGCTAAAGGTCTCCATAAATCAGCAGTTAGTCAGGCTTTTAACTTTGCCTTATTCAGGAGCTCCAGCTATGCTTCAGTCCTGCAAATTAGATTCCTTCTTAGTTCATGGTCTATCATTTTCCATTTACACCTTTAACTCCTTTGTTGTTACTGTCAGAACAGTAATTGCTACCCTTGGAAAATATCCTTTTACCATGCTAAAAATAGCATAGCTCTCAGGAAAAAAATCACCCACACTAAATGAACTATTGTGCCATTTTACTTCATGAGGATCATTATTCAGTTTAATAATCAGTAAAACACTACACATCTTTCTTTTGTTACCTTAGCTATGATTTCTTATCATCACAACAAATGAATATTCAAAAGGCTTCCATCGGCAGAAAATGTACTACAAAGCTAATAAGGACAAAAGCTTTTATAAGGCAATGTGGGAAATAATGAATTTCTTTCAGACCTATCAGCGATTGTTTACTGCACAGTTAATATCTAGTATGTGAAATTACCAATGTCCCTTTATACAAAACCCAAAATGTTATTGGCCTTTTTATGATTAATTCACCAGGACTTGCAGGTGGTAGGATCGGGGGGTTGGGAGAGGTGAACGGGGGTCGGGAGTGGTGGCGATTGGGGGCTGGTGATGGTAGCGACAATGGTTGGGTGGGGGGGGGTCAGGAGTGGCGGTGATCAGGGAGAGTCAAGGGAGGCAGTGAGCGTTTATTAAATGTGGGGTTAGGAGGAGCACTCCCGCTCCTCCGCGCTCCACATTCAGGTTCATTAAGGTGAAAAACTTACCTTGTAGGTCACAGGCGATCCCAAGATCTGGTTTTATTCAGGGAAACCCAATTTTGAATTGGTGGTCTCAAATTTGCATATACAAAAGGCCTTACACCTGTTTCAGGCATGAGTAAAGCACATCGGCCGGCAGCTCCATGGCGGGTAACTCGCAGTCCGGCTGGGAGGAGGGGAGCCGGGCATGGCAGCCAGAGCGGGAAAAGCAGGCCACCACACGTGGAGCCGGCAACAGTGAGGAGGAGGCCGCGGTGACGAGGAGGACGGAGCGGCTGAGAGAGACATCGTGCTCCCACTGCCACGGGAAGCCATTGTATTGACTCTGAACGCGGCGCTGTATGTATAGCTGACGCGTCCCTATGGGGAATAAGCATTCCATTGTACTTGTGCTTGTACTGGTTACATATGGCAAATAAAGCTGAACTGAACTGAACTGAACTTATTTATTTCCTTTCTCAATATGGCGGGTGAGGCACTATTGGCCAGAAATGCACGCGTACTTCCTGCTCACCATGTTGAGGGCTTAGTAGGCTAGTTAGAGCCCGAAAAACAAGCACTACATGGCTGAATTAGAGGCCTAAGTATTTGAATTCCTCACATCTTGCTCTCTGTTGATCCACACACTTCATGACCTTTTAATTGAGTGTTTAATCCCATTCATTGTTTTTCCTCCTAAAATGTGTAACTTCACACTTCTCCACATTAAATTGCATCTGCACCTCTCTGCCCATTCTGCTAATCCATCCACGTTCACCTGAAATCTTGCTCGTTGTTTGTCATACACCCTACGTTTGTGTCATCAACAAATTTCGATATTGTGGCGACACGCCACCACTGGACACAATCCGCTCATGGTGGTACGGACAGTTTAAGCAGACGCCCCCAACCGGGGGCCCTTTCCTCCAGCAACCTGTTTCCCACAGGGACAGGCTGCCGGGAGCACTTCCTGTCTGGGGAGTATTTAAGTCAGGCGCGGGCTCTTCCAGTTCCTGTTTTGCCATGAGGCTGAAATAAAAAGCTGTTCTGTTTTACTAGCTCTGGTCTCGACTCCCACGTTTGCCGCGGTATCTCAACACTGGTGACCCCGACGCTCAGGACGAATCCTAAGCTAGCATGGCGGATACAAACGCAGTCACGGTTAAATTACCAGACTTTTGGGAAAACTTGGCCGAAGCCTGGTTCGTTCAAGCCGAGTCCAGATTCCGGCTGAAAGGCATCACAGGCGACACCACGAAGTACGACTACCTCGTCTCCTCGCTCACGTACGCTACCGTCCCCAAAGTTTGGGCAGCGCTGCAGGACCCACCACAGACTGGCAAGTACGAACATCTGAAGGCTGCGCTCCTTAAAAAATTTCAAACGTCCTCTTACCAGCGCCACTGCCAACTCCTTGACCTCCCCGGCCTTGGTGACGCTTCACCATCAGACCTGCTTTCCCACATGCTGTCCCTCGTGGACGACAAGCCCCCTGGCGCCCTCTTTCGCACGCTTTTCATTCGGCAGCTTCCCGCCAGCATCCGCCCGCTCATTGTGGAGTCCGGCTCCACGGACCTGAATGACATAGCAGAAAAGGCCGACCGGCTGCTCTCTGCACAGTCCGCACGCGACGTCACGCCCGACCTCGCGGCAACGACCACGCGGTCTCCCCGGCCCACCAGGCCCGCCTGCCCTACCACTCCGGGCCACTGTTACTACCACACCCGTTTTGGCACTAAGGCCCAACGCTGCACGCCACCGTGTACCTTCAATTCCCCCCCCGCACCGGCCCCCGCGATTGCCGTGGGGCAAAAGGGGCCTCTACTGTGCGTCACTGACGACAGAACCAACCGCCGATTTCTGTGCGACACAGGGGCCCAGCACAGCATCACCCCCGCCTCCGCCCTCGAAATCCAACGCGGCACACGAGGTATCACGCTGGCCGCCGCCAATGGCTCGGACATCCGCACATATGGCACCCGCATGGTCAGGCTCGACCTCGCGGGCCGCCGCTACCGCTGGGAGTTCCTCACCGCCAAGGTCTTCTGCCCACTCATCGGCGCCGACTTCCTACGCGCCCACGGCCTCCTTGTCGACATTCCGAGGCACCGCCTCGTCGACGCCAACACGATGGCCACCATCCCCGGCGCCTTTACCCCGGACCGTTCGGCCGGCCTGACGACCTACTGCCTCGCCAGGGCCGTGGACGACTACTCGGCACTCCTAGCCGAGTTTCCCGCCCTCACCAACCCGACCTTTTCGGCCAAAGCCGCCAAACACGGGGTGGAGCACTATATCCCCACCACCGGCCCTCCAGTTTCTGCCCACGCCCGCAGGCTCAACCCGGCCAAGCTGGAAATCGCGCGGGCCGAGTTCACCACCATGGAACAACTCGGCATCATCTGCCGCTCCAGCAGCCCCTGGGCCTCGCCCCTCCACATCGCCCCTAAGCCCGGCGGAGGCTGGCGCCCTTGTGGGGACTACCGCCGCCTTAACGACGCCACCACCCCCGACCGATACCCGGTGCCTCACATCCAGGACTTCTCGGCCCGACTAGCCGGACGAACCGTCTTTTCCAAAGTCGACCTGGTGCGCGGTTACCACCAAGTCCCCGTACACCCCGCGGACATCCCCAAAACGGCTGTCATCACCCCATTCGGCCTGTTCGAGTTCCTGAGGATGCCCTTCGGCCTCAAGAATGCAGCCCAGGCTTTCCAGCGCCTTATGGACTCGGTCCTGCGGGACCTGAACTTCCTATTCGTCTATCTAGACGACATTCTCGTGGCCAGCTCCTCCAAACAGGAACACCTCGAACACCTTCGCGTCCTGTTCGGGCGCCTAGCCCAACACGGGCTCATCCTCAGCCCGGCGAAGTGCCAATTCGGCCTAACCGAGATCGATTTTCTCGGTCACCACATCACCCCTGCTGGGGCCGTCCCCCTGCCCAACAAGGTGCAGGCCATCCAGCAGTTCCCCCGCCCCACAACCATCAAGGGCCTCCAGGAGTTCCTTGGGATGGTGAACTTCTACAACAGGTTCATCCCCAGAGCTGCAGCCCTCATGAAGCCCCTATACGACTCCCTCCGAGGTAAATCCGGCAAGATGGCCATAGCCTGGACCACTGACACGTCAGCCGCCTTCGATGCCACCAAAAACGCGCTCGCCGACGCTACTCTGCTCGCGCACCCGAGGGCCGACGCCCGGGTCGCGCTCACCACCGACGCCTCCGACCACGCGGTCGGGGCCGTGTTCAAGCAGTGGGTTAATGGCGCGTGGCAGCCACTTGCCTTCTACAGCCGCCAACTGCGCCCCCCGGAGGTCAAACACTCCACTTTCGACCGCGAGCTTCTCGCGCTCCACCTGTCGGTCCGCCATTTCAGGTTCCTCCTGGAAGGCCGCCCCTTCACCGCGTACGTGGACCACAAGCCACTCACATACGCGATGGCCAAGCACACCGAACCCTGGTCCGCTCGGCAGCAACGCCAGCTCGCGGCCGTGTCCGAGTTTACCACGGACATCCAGCACGTCTCCGGTAGAGACAACATTGTCGCCGACTGCCTTTCCCGTCCCGCCATCTGCGCGAATCACCTCACGGTCGACTATGCGCAACTAGCAGCGGCCCAGCTCACGGACCCAGACCTCCTCTCGGCGGCTACCAGCCTGCCAGGGCTATGCCTAGCCAAGGTCGCGCACGGGCCCGAAGCCACGGCAGTTACTTGCGACATCACACTCAGCCAACCCAGGCCGGTCGTCCCTGAAACCTGGCGCCGCCGCGTCTTCGACGCGCTCCACGGGCTCTCCCACCCGGGTTCCCGCGCGTCCGTCAAACTCCTCTCCCAGCGTTTCGTCTGGCGCGGCCTCAGCAGAGATGTTCGGACTTGGGCCACCTCCTGCCTCGCCTGCCAACGGGCTAAGGTACAACGGCATACAAAGGCACCCCTGGGAGACTTCGAGGTACCCAGCCGTCGCTTCGACCATGTACACGTCGACATCGTCGGGCCCCTGCCGCCATCGCAAGGCCAGACTTATCTCCTCACGATGGTCGACCGCTACACACGCTGGCCTGAGGCAGTGCCGCTGACCTCCACCACCACAGCCGACATCGCCAGGGTGTTCGTTAACACCTGGGTAGCGAGGTTCGGTGTACCGGCCGACATAACCTCCAACAGAGGCACCCAGTTCACCTCCGAACTCTGGACGGCCACAGCACGCAACCTCGGTGTGACACTCCACCGAACCACGGCGTACCACCCGCAGGCCAACGGGCTTTGTGAACGCTTCCACCGGTCACTCAAGGCCTCACTCCGTGCCAGCCTGCAGGACAGTACCTGGACTGACCGCCTACCGTGGGTACTACTAGGCCTACGCACCGCGGTCAAAGAAGACCTCCAGTCCTCGGCAGCGGAGTTAGTCTACGGACAACCGCTGCGCGTCCCAGGCGAATTCCGTCCGGAGGCTACCACGCCTTGGTCGGCCGACCAGCAGCGGCTCAACTTTTTCTCTTCCGCTCAGCAGTTCGCCCCACTTCCGGTCAACCGACACAGCGAACTCGCACCTCACGTTCCGCCAAATTTACAGCAGGCGTGCTTCGTCTTCGTGCGACACGACGCGCACCGCGGACCCCTGCGACCCCCGTACGACGGACCGTACGAAGTACTACAAACCGGGGACAAGGTCTTCAAGCTGCGACTCGGCGACAAGGTCGAGACAGTCTCCATCGACCGGCTCAAACCAGCACACACAGAACCAGGGGAGCAGGTCCCCGTGGCCCGGCCTCCAACTAGAGGCCGTCCCGCTAGCAAGCCAGCACAGCTGTCAGCGAACCGCCAGGCCCCGCCAACTAGACCGGCGATCACGCAGAGCCGCTGCGGCAGAACCATCAGACCACCGTCACGACTCGTCCACTCCTCCTAAGCGGATTCTGGGGGGAGCTCTGTGGCGACACGCCACCACTGGACACAATCCGCTCACGGCGGTACGGACAGTTTAAGCAGACGCCCCCAACCGGGGGCCCTTTCCTCCAGCAACTTGTTTCCCACAGGGACAGGCTGCCGGGAGCACTTCCTGTCTGGGGAGTATTTAAGTCAGGCGCGGGCTCTTCCAGTTCCTGTTTTGCCATGAGGCTGAAATAAAAAGCTGTTCTGTTTTACTAGCTCTGGTCTCGACTCCCACGTTTGCCGCGGTATCTCAACAATATGGTACTTTTTATGCCCAACTCTAAATTATCTATATATAACTGACCCCTGAGGTACACCACCTAACCCTTCTCCAATCCAAGCAACATTTGTTAATTCTATCCCTTTTGTTTCCTGTCAGTCAACCAACTTTCTATCCTCGCTACTATATTTATATCATATGCCTGAGTTTTGTGTAACAAACCTATTGTGAAACATGTTATCAAAGACCTTTTGAAAATCAGTATACGCTACATCTATTGCATTCCTTTTATCCATTCAATCAGTCACTTCTTCAAAATACTGTTGGGACTGGTACCCTTTAAAGAGCAGTGTGAGAAAACAGCATGGAGTTCTAAGGGGAAACTTTTGAGGCTGTGCTCCTGGCATCGAGTCTCACTTGAGAGTACAAGTTGGAGAAATAGGCACAGAGTGCAGCGTGCCTGATTCACTCCTCTCCCAGTATTTTGATGATTAATCTTAATAATTGGAAAATCACAAAGCCATAAATTGGGTGTCTGATTATCCAATCTGCCCTGCTGTCGAACAAGGCTCTGTACCAAGGTGATTAATCTTAATGAACAGAAGATTGCAAAGCCATAAATTGAGTGCATGAATCTTTGATCTGCTCTGCAGTTGAGCAAGGTTCTGCGCCAAGAGTGGATCCTTGGAAAAATGTTCCCTTTACTGTTCACTTGCATTACTCTCTAACCAGGGAAAGCAGAGCTCTGTTGATTACCCTGACAGCTCCTTTCGTTCATTGCAAGCTAAAAGTTTCAGAAGAATTCTGACAGGTTGCCTTTAACGTCAGAGTTTCAAAATTTACTTTCCCTAAATGGTCTGATGCCAAACCCATACCAGTTCAGCACTGTTATACTGATCATCATATCAGGTCCAATATGAAACTGCTTTGCACGAATACCAGACATGCAGTACAACTGTCCAATTAGGTAGCAAGCATTGTGCAATCAGCGTCTCTAAATGTAAAACAACACGCAGATAAGGGAGTGGGAAAATGGCTAAATGTTCAGTAACGTAGTGAGTAGAATCATTGGCAGTGCATGCCCAAATGCCAGCAGGCGAGGCTCCCTGGTGGTGGTGCATAGAATTACCACCGCTCTGATGTCAGCACTTGACCAAGTGTATCAGAGGCTTAAGTACATCACACTTATTAATATGACATAAGTATCATATTCAGAGATTTTTTCAGAACATTTGGGAATAGCTACTTTTGAAAATAGGGTGCACTGAAAAAGGGACCATATATCGACAATCTAATGTTCTCATTGAAACCAAAAACAAGCACAGCTAGTTATACTGCAATCAGATTTTCATGTCATATCAATGCATAAAGCACAGCTGTTACTTTTTGAATGATAGTAAAGCAGGGGTGTCCAAATGATGGCCTGTGGGCCACATATAACCAAAGTAATCCAAGCCCACAAAACCCAGGCAACTAGTTTCACTATTATTCAGAAGCTTAACTGGACTAGCTATTATCAAAATCATAACTATAAGAACAGGTCAGAGACTGGATATTCTGCAACAAATGGCTCACCTCCTGCCTTGTTAAAGCCTCTCTACTATCGACAAGGCTCAAGTCAGGAGTGTGATGGAATATTTACCACTCGCCTGGATTACTGCAGCCGTAACAACACTCAAAAACCATCCAGGACAGTGCAGTTCACTTCATTGTCATTAAACTCAATATCTACCCATACCATCACTGGCTACACTATCCATTCCCTACAGGATGTACTGCAGTAACTTACCATGGTTATTTCAATAATACCTCGCTCTCTTGCAAACTCTATCACTGAAAAGGACAAGAGCAGCAACGACATGGAAACACCATCACTTCAAGTTGCTCTCCAAGCCAAATGCCATCCTTACTTGGACAAATATTACCGTTCCTTGATAGTCACTGGGTCAATAAACTGGTATTCCCTACCTAACGTCATTGTTGAAGCACCATCACCACAAGGACTGCAGCGGCTCAAGAAGACCCAACTCCACCTTCTCAGGGAAACTAGGGGGTGCCCAATAAATGTAGCCCTGCCAGCATTGTGCACATCCCGAGAACATAAAAAAACATACTACAGGTTGAGCGTCCAAAATCCGGAGTTCCGGAATCCGGCATGTTCCGGAACCTGGGACGATTGGTGGCAGGGTCGTCCGGAATCCATAAAATGTTCCGGAATCAGGACACCCTGTCAAACCGCAACCTGGGCCCAGGCATTTCTGGACTCGGAACATGTTTCTGATGTCCGAAGTCCGGAAATGCCTGAGTCCAGGCGCGATATTTCCGGACTTCGGACATCAGAAACATGTTCTGAAGTGCGGAAAAACACAAAAACCGGCTCGGCCTCAGTCCCGAGGTTGCTGGATTCAGGACGCTCAACGTGTATTGCTATACGGTAAGATGCAGCTTGCAAAGGGTTAATTCCCAGGGATACAATACTTTTGACTTAACATTTGAACCTGGAAGATATGGGATTACAGTGAGTTGACCACTTCCTTGTATCCCTGACCACTCATATTTGCTCTACCCCCAAACACCACTTACATTTGAGGCAACTGAATAGATGGTCTCAACCTTAGTGACAAAGAAATCTATGAGCTTCTTGTGTGTATTGTTGGAGGTGAGGCCAGAGTGGGCGGGGGCGAGTGATTTAAGGAAGGAGATGGTTGGTAGTGGAGAAAAGATGCTGATGAGTTAACTTTGGAACAAGCTTTCCACCAAGTCATTTACAACGGCACTTTCAAAGTTCCAACGACCTAGTCCTTGGTCTTCCATTCACCACAGAGCTTCTGCATCGGTTGATTTGCTCAATTATTTGTCCTTGTCCCCAGCACAATGTTTATTCTCTCCCATCCTGGTTGTTCCCCCTATTGTAGCCCCTATCTTCGCTCTCTCAAGTCCAACAGGAGCAGACTTGAGCATATCTGCGGCACAACTGGTTTAGCCATCTATCACAAGATCTGGCTGGACAATACCATCAACTACTCCAGGATCATCCAAGAAAGCAAAGTTAACTCACGGCATCTTTTCTCCACTACCAACTGTTGTGTATGTACCTTTAAGAGAGAACTGATTTTATACTGCAGTACCGGCAGTAACCACACCTGTATATAAAGCCATAGCAGGCTTCTGTACTTCAGTCTTAAGTTTACCCTCTGTTCAGTAAATACCTGTTATTATTGTTCTCCTGCAGTCCGTGTATTATTGATACTCGGACACTACACCAACCATTTCCTTCCTTAAATCACTCGCCCCTGCCCATTCCAGCCTCACCTCCAACAATACACACAAGAACCTCATCGATTTCTTTGTCACTAAGTTTGAGACCATCTATTCAGTTGCCTCTGCTGCTTCCACTCTTCCCCTTTCTCAGCAAACCAAATCTCTCCAAGACTCCCCCACCCTGCTCTAGCCTTGAACCTGTGTCTCTCTCTAGTTTCTCTCCCAATTCCCCTCATTCCCTCTCTGAGCTCATCTGTCCTTGAGACACACCTCCTGCTCCCTTGATCCCAGTCCCACTAAACTGCTGGCCACCCAATTTCTCTTCCTAGTCTCCATTTTAGCTGATATTGTAGATGGTTCTCGCTGCTTGGGTATAGTCGTCCTCCCTTTCAAAACTGTCATAATCACTCCCATCTTCAAAAAACCCACCCTTCGCCCCTCCACATTTGCGAATTATTGCCCAACTCCAATTTTTGTTCCCCCAAAGTCATTGAACATATTGTCACCTCCCAAATCTGTGCCCACCTTTCCTGTGACTCCCTGTTTGAATCTCTCCAATCAGGTTTCCGCCCTTGCCACAGCACTGAAACGACTCTATCCAAAGTCACAAATGACATTCTCTGTGACTATGATGGAGGTGCTTTATTCCTCCTTGATCTCTCTGCAATGTTTGACATGATCGACGACACTATTCTCCTCCAACACCTTGCCACTGCTGTCCAGCTCAGTGGGACTGCGCTCGCTTAGTTCCACACTTACCTATCATGTCGTAGTCAGAGTACCTCCAACAATGGCTTCTCTTCCCGTACCCACACCATTAACTACGAAGTCTTCCAAATATCCATCCTTGGACCCCTCCTCTTTGCCATCGATGTGCTGTCCATTGGCGAGATCATCCAAAGACATGGGGTCAGCTTCCACATGTATGTTAACAACATCAGCTTTTCCTCTCCACCACTTATCCCAATCCCTCTGCTGCCTCTGTGTTCTCAGACTGCTCATCTGATCCAGTCTCAGTTAAGCCGCAATTTCCTCCAGCTAAACTTTGGTAAGACTGAAGCCATTGTCTTCAGACCCCACTGAAAACTCTGTAGTCTTGCCAAGATGAAAGAATATCTAGTGTGACGCCTGTAAAATTTGTAACAGGGTCGCAAATACTAACTGGTAAAAGAGGCAGATTTTTGTCTTCACTGCCCGAGCAGTAATCTGGCAGAGTGGATGACCTGACTTTTATTGAACCCAACCGATTGAATGAAAATGCATTTTCTGGCAGCTTTCCGGGAGGCCTCCAGTGTTTGTGGGTCAGTAAATCAATGGGTGAACTCCATTGCAATGATTGAAGATGATCTGTGATAAAATCTCTTTTATCTGCATTCATGTCATAAACAAACAAAAAATCGACAAACATCGGGTGGCAGCTAATATTATTGGAGCACGTACGGCAACTGTTTGTGTTGTTCCTTTCTTCCCCATTCCCCTACACTGCGACCAGGAGACAGAAGCGATCTTTGGCCTCCTTCTGGGATTAGCGCTGCAAAGGTCGCGTTGCACTACAAAATCACCGCCACGCTGGTGATAATGAGCAGGCAGTACCAAAATGCCGGTAATGCCTGTGCTCTCTCGGCCGGCGGCTGTTAGCCTTGGCCGCCAATGTTACCGGCAGGTTTCCAGAGTTCCCCAGTTTCTAGGCCAAGATCTTTGAAAGCATTGAAGAAGTTAAACATTGTGATTGGGGAACATAGGTTTCTATGAAAGGGTGAATTAGATGAGCCTCATCTGTACTTATCACTGTGATCTTCATAATGTGAACAATCACAGAATCACAGAAACCCCACAGTGCAGATAGAGGCCATTTCGGCCCATCGAGCCTGCACCGACACATATCCCACCCGATCCCCGTAACCCCTTCAACACATATCCCACCCTATCTCCGTAACCCCACACATTTTAATCCCCCTAACACTAAGGGTCAATTTATCACAGCCAATCAACCTAACCTGCACATCTTTGGACTGTGGGAGGAAACCGGAGCACCCGGAGGAAACCCACGCAAACACGGGGAGAATGTGCAAACTCCACACAGTCACCCGAGGCCGGATTTGAACCCGGGTCCCTGGCGCTGTGAGGCAACAGTGCTAACCACTATGCCACCGTGCTGCCCTGATTCTTATTGTGCATTCATTAGTCACTAAATTCTGGGAAGATGAAACAGTGTGTGACTGGTTAAATCATCATTGTAAAACTACTGGTACCTCAGGATATGGCATCAGAATCTCTTACTGTCCACTTCAGTGTGTCTGCATATTTACTACAATAAGGGTAAATTATAAAGAAATTAAAAACTTTGATACAAAACGCTACTTCAGTAGTCAAACAGTTAAATCAAAAGATAAGCTGAACTGTTAACCATAATGCAAGAAAATGTTACTGATGTATTTCAAGCTATAGCTTAGGCTCTTAAAGACTCACTGTAAACACCTTCTGATTTCAGCAACAGAGGGCAGACTAGATTCACAGTCTGTTAGATGGGAAGCGGCCTTCAGTTGTAATTGTAACTTAAAGTGTGCCCTACAATATACTCAGCTTGTCTAATGCTGTTTAATGAGGTAGATCCAACTATATAAAGTTAAAGCACACCGATTTAATATAAAAGGCAGGTACTGTTATGCACAACTGCAAATCTTAATTATCGCTGTCAAAAGTGAATATTCACCAGAAAGAACCAAATAAAGAGACATAATAACTCCAGATAGCAAATTTGGGGCTGTGCGTGCCTGTGATTCAGGTGCACTGTCAGCTGCGTTCATACAGGAGGGTGGCCTTCAACCCCAAATGGGGTTACTCTCCTTCACTCAACCTCCTGCAGCAGAGCCTCCAGCTCTTCAGCAGCAAAGAGAGCAGCGTTGCACACATGTTTCTGCTGTGTCATTGTGAACAATTAGTTGACTTTTCTGTCACGATCTCAGCTTTCCCTTTAATGCCAAGCTGCAGCTCTTTAAACCAGCTGCCTTATCAGATTTTGCACAGGCCAAGCTCCTTGGGAAAACTTTTCCTGTACCTGTAGCCTAAACAAAATAGGGGGCAGGTTTTATAATCTTCTACTGACATAGATGTGCCTGTGCATTGTATAAGTACAACCTCATTTTTTTGCCTGTCTCACAATATTGGGGTTTAAGTGTCTCAGCTTAGGGAGCGCAAGACGGTGGCCAAAAGCTTTCATTGGTTATAATCACTAGCTTCCTTTTCTTATTGGTGGCTTTTGCTGACTGCTGATTGGTGGTTTTCATATGTCCTTTGTAGCATATATTTGCATATAAAAAAGTGTGACACCTGAAAGGTGATGCCTGAGGTTTGATGGAAAAAACATGTACTAAAGTAAGATTTGCATCTGACATAACTATCACACTGTAGACAGCCCTTGAATGTGTGAGTGAGCATGCACATGCATAGAATGATACAGCACAGAAGGAGGTCATTCGGCCCATTGTGCCTGTGCCGGGCATGTAAGAATCTCATCCATGTTAATACATATGTATTTACTAGAGTATGAGGAACCAGGTTTCTAATCTAAAGTAGAAAAAGTAACAAAAACCCTAGCGTGTAAATGAAAGAATGCAATTGGAAGAGTAGAAAAGGGAAAAAGACAGGCTTTTTTTAACTACAATGAAATGTAATACTATATCTGCCAAACATGCTGTACTGATCATGGCGTTTGCACTTCATATTGGAAGATAATGATGAAAATCATGTCATGGTGCTGCAGTTTACTCTAAAGATACACTGTGCCTCTGTGAGGACTGAGCTGATAACATTTTCAAGCAGCCAGTTGAGAAGCACTCTTAAGAAAATGTTTCTGGTACTAAAAAGAAAGAAAAATTTCCATAATAGTTATTGCAATCACCTCTTTCTCCTGTCTGTTTTTAGATGGCAATAACTATCACCTCCTTTTGGTCTTGTGGGCAGGTACCATCTCTCCAAATGGTTTTGAACAGTCTCTGTAACTGGTCAGTTAGGACCCCGTAGTTGCATTTGCAATTCTCTGCAGGGATCCCACCTGGTCTTGGCACCTTATCAGTCTTAATTGCATTGATGGCTTCACTAACCTTGGCAATTGTGGGGATCTCATTACTTTGTGGCTATTGTGCTACTCTGTCAAGGACTTCATCTGTAATGATTAATAGTTCATCAAAGTTCTTGTGTCAACTTTGCATGGTCTAAGCCTTTCCAGTGACAAGCGTGGTATCATTTGAACTCAGCAGAGGTGCAGTATTGGTATATAGTGCAATCTTTCAATGTTAATTCAATGCTTTCAGTGATCTCTGCCTATAGTGAACATGTGAATATAATGCTTAAATTACAATTTCCGACATTAATCTATATTAAATCTGTGGATTTTCATTACATTGTTAATATCAGTAAAAGCCAATTGTACTGATTAGTTTCTGCTGAAATCCCCACTGTTTTGCATTTTGATATTGGTTCTCATCTTCTGATACCATCTGTGAGCAGTGTTGTTGTTTGACAACTGGGCAGTGCTGATCAGTGCTCATTGCCACTGTAAGGGGTTTTCTCTCCGAGGTTGCAGAGGTTTCTCTCGCCAGAGGCCTCTCTCTCTCTTTTGCACAGTAAAACCTTGAGTGGTTCGACCCACTCACCCCTTAGGTTCTAGACACTGGACTTAGGTGCAGGAACTACAATGCAGAGAATACTCTTATAGACCAAGTTTAATGAAACGAAATGAAATGTTATTGCATAAGGAAAAACAAATCAAATGCAAGCAAATAAGAGGGTACATGGGAGGGAAAAACAAATCATAACAATACAGTACTAGCTAAAATGGATACAGGCATATTATACTTTACAAAAGTCATCATGAAATGGGGAAACACATGGAACATCGAGGGACAACTCATGTTAATTATACCCAAAAATGCCCACCCCCTTAAACCTATCTAGATCCGATTATGAAGGGCCAGAAACATGCTCACCAATCCAGCTAGGAATTGTAAGGTTTTGAAACAGGTCTGCGTTTTGATCCTTTCAGGCGTCCTGTCTCCTCGTGGTCAGCGCTGCGGGCTGCGAGCTGCGACACGCCTTCTCTTCCTCGAGGTGAAGGTCACGGACAGGCTGGATCTCAGCAGGCCTGGACGTCGATATGAGGGAAGGTCAACTGTTTGACCACTTTCAAGAGGTCTCTTTGAGCCAGTTACCATTTTCAGATAGTGTTCTTCTGTAGGGCTGCTGCCCTCTTGTCTCGTCAACGGCCCGGGGTTTGTCAACGATCTCCCGATGGTTACCCCGGGGCGGGACGCAGGCTCGAATTGCCTTCTTGATGGCTGCTTCGTCTTCTTCTTCTTCTATGGTTAATCGCCGCCGTGTTGCTTCGTTGCTCTGTGATGGCCCCCGATCGCTACCCCGGGTGTCTCCAATTATACTTCTCAGATGAGGCCATTATCTCCCGCCAAATCAAGGTTAGTCTTTGTTTAACTTTTGGCGGGCTTGTAGCGCAGCGGGGTAGTTATTATATTTAAACTGCTCTCAGGATGGCCGGTAATGGCCATCTCTGGTCTGGAATGACCTGCATTGTTTCGAATGTCTTCTTAATGTCTTTAATGGGTCTTTGATGCTCCCCTTATGAATATGAAACTGTTTCCCTTTGTCTGGGTAAACATTTAGATGGCCTTTATCTACAGGCCGATCTGACTGGATCTGCATCCAATCTTTATGTATAGGTTTGTGTCTGGTTTCGTTTTCTCAGAAACGGCTTCCAGAACTTACTGTGGGTTGAATCCACAAAGGCTGTCTGGGGACTGCAGGAACCATTTTAAAGTGTCCCAATAAGTCGGTCATGGGGTCTGGTGGCTGTGGTGTATGTAACCTGTTCCACCTTAAGAGAACTTAAGCCTGTTCCACCTTAAGAGATGTACTACTTTCTCTGGCTGCTGTATACGTAACACCGGTGGTGACCACCGGTATATAAGTACTGTGTAGTGATATTGCTGTTAGTATAACCCTGACCTCCAACTAGTAAAGACCTGTTGAAACGTTATTCTTGTAGTCTGTGTCAGTAATTAATCTTAAATACAACTAGAACACACAGACTTAACAGTGGCGACGAGTCCGATTCTTACCCTGCGGCAGTTTATATCCACGGCGGCTTCGTATACAGAACGGGCGTCGAAGAGAGGCATCCACCCTCATCACCCTGCTGGAAGACACATCGCGCGGCAGGCATCGAGGACCCGGAGTGCAGAAGATATCCTGAACTCAAAGCCTCCATCAGCGGCAGTCAGCTATCTTCCTTCTACCTCGGTGGTGGGTAAGCCAGTCAGCGACGCGAGCAGAAAGTCGGCCGCGTTGGCTGTACAGACGGGGAGGGAAGACGGAGGAATAAGGGCGGTGAGATCGATCGCGACCGGAGATAAGGGCCGGGCCGCATTCGGGCCGAAAGGCGCAGCGCGGGGACATCGATCACGGCTGGTGATAAGGGCCGGGCCGCATTCGGGCCAAAAAGGCGCAGCGTCTGGGGCGACTGAAGGCGTGAGAGCCGCGGTGAAGGCGAACGCAGCCGGTGCTAATAACCGGGCTGCAAGAAGGGCTGCGAGGCGCGACATCGGGGAAGCGCGAATGTCCGAGGGAGCCGCGGTGAAGCGGAGACAGCGTCGGGGGAGTTACTAACCGCTGGGAAAGGGGAGCAGCAGCGGCACGCCAAACGCCATTGCAGCCAGTGGGTGAAGAAGGTGAGCGCGGGAAAGACCGCCAAGCACGGGAAACCGCCATTTTGTAGGCGGAGGACGAAGACAAGAGCGGGAAACCGCCATCTTGGAAAAAGGGAAATCACTAAAAAAAATTGCAACGATGCCTAAACATGGGAACATTAATACCTTTGATAGCGACATCGAAGATTGGGCCACATATGTAGAACGCATACAAAATTATTGTGAAGCAAATAAAATCCCAGATGATGAGAAAGCACTAACTTTATTAAACTTAATGGGTGTGAAGACATACGGGCAATTGAAACACCTTTTATCACCAGATGAACCGGCGGAGAAGACGTTTGAGGAGATTGTTACTGTCCTGAGAAATCATCTAAACCCCACGCCGCTGATGCTAGCGGAACGATTTAAATTTTACAGCAGAAAGCAGCTGAAAGATGAAAGCAATGCTGAATATTTAATGGAATTGCGTAAGCTAGCAAAGTACTGTCAGTTTGGAACGGGACTAACAGATGCACTAAGAGATAAATTTGTGTGTGGATTATTAAAAGAAGATACACAAAAGCGACTGCTCGAGGAGAATGAGCTGACGCTTGAGAAAGCGGTCACTATGGCAGCAGCACACAAAGCCGCAGCGAGAGGCACGGCAGTAATGCAGCTACGGTCACCGGAACTCAGTACAAATCAATTGGTTTTGGGTACTGTAAAATGTTATCGTTGTGGAAAGACAACGCACGATCAGAACCAGTGTTGGTTTAAAAACCAAGAATGCAGAACGTGTGGCAGGCTTGGCCACATAGCTAAAGTATGCCGGTCAGGAAAGAAGACCAGCAACAAAAAGTCACCGCAAGGAAAATACATAAAGGTACACAAGGTGACAAAGAACAGTTCGAACGAACAGAAGTCAGATTCAGACGCCAGCAGTAATGAACTGGGTAGCTTAAGAGTACACAACGTTGGTAAGGATGCAGATCTCCAGACAATTTGGGTCACTCTTCAGACAGCAGGAGTCAAAGTAAAGATGGAATTGGACACTGGATCGGCATTGACGGTCATGAATAAGAAAGATTACAAAAGGTTATTCCAACATATTCCCCTACGGGATACGGAGATTATATTGAAAACATACACGGGGCAAAGAGTGTACCCCATCGGAAAGATAGAGGTAAAAGTGGTCCACAAGGGCAAAGAAAGCCAAGTAATGGACTTATATGTGCTACCTGAAGGAGGTCCACCACTACTGGGACGGGAGTGGATTAGGAAAATGAATATGGACTGGCACTCCTTAAAGGCACTAACGGTAGATTCCGGGGAAACAGATGTCAAACCTAAACGATTGTCCAGAATATTGGATGATGCTAAAGAGGTGTTCCAGCAGGGACTGGGAACACTGAGAGGAATTACGGCAAACATCAAGATTGATGAACATGCACACCCAAAATTTTTCAAAGCCAGACCGGTACCCTATGCAATACGACCTGCTGTAGAAGCGGAACTGGAAGCGCTAGAACGTTCAGGTGTACTGTCTAAGGTAGATTGGAGTGAGTGGGCTATGCCCATTGTTCCCGTTATGAAACGTCCTTCGAGCAACAAGCCAGGAGAACCAGGGAAGGTTCGCATCTGTGGAGACTTCAAGATCACCGTTAATCTGGTGCTTCACACGGTGCAGTATCCGCTTCCGCGGATTGAGGATATTTTTGCTTCGTTGTCTGGCGGGAAACACTTCACCAAGATAGACCTGGCGCAGGCGTACTTGCAGATGGAGGTTGAAGAAGAGTCACGCCAGTACCTCACGATCAACACGCATAGAGGTTTGTACCGGTATAATAGGCTGGTTTTTGGAGTGGCATCGGCTCCAGCAATTTGGCAGAGGGCCATGGAGCAGGTATTACAGGGAATTCCAGGCACACAATGTTACCTGGACGATATTCTGATTACAGGAGATGGTGATGAAGAACACCTCGCAAACTTGGAACTGGTGCTCAACAGACTGAAAGAGTATGGACTTCGAGTTAATCGGCAGAAATGTGAGTTCTTCCAGAAGCGGATCTCGTACTGTGGTCATGTCATTGACCGGGAGGGGCTTCATAAGTCTCCTGACAAGATAGAGGCAGTTGTAAAGGCTCCCGCTCCGGATAATGTCTCTCAGTTGAGGTCGTTTCTAGGATTGATTAACTATTACCATAAGTTTCTACCGAATCTATCCACGGTACTGCACCCGCTGAACGCTCTTTTACAGAAGGGGGTACCATGGGAATGGAGCGAAAACTGTAAGAAGGCATTTCGCAAAAGCAAAGAATTGATCACCTCAGAGGAAGTGTTGGCTCACTTCAACCCGACACTGCCTATTCGGTTGACTTGTGATGCTTCTCCATATGGTATTGGGGCAGTACTCTCACACAAGTTGCCAAATGGCACGGAAAGGCCAGTCGCGTTTGCATCCAGATCATTGACCTCCGCTGAGCGCAACTATGCGCAGATCGATAGGGAGGCTCTCAGCCTTGTATGGGGAGTGAAGAAGTTTAATCATTACCTGCAGGGCCAAAAATTCACACTTCTGACAGACCATCAGCCGTTGGTATCCATTTTTAACCCTAAGAAGGGTGTTTCGGTGATGACAGTACAGAGACTCCAGAGATGGTCCCTTTTCCTAGGGGCACATCAATATCAAATAGAATTCAAAGGTACAAAGCAGCATGGCAATGCTGATGGGCTGTCGCGCCTGCCACTACCTGAAGAAGAAGAGACGACGAAAGTTGACCCTGTTGAGTTATTTCACTCGACCATCATCGAATGTTTACCAGTCACCAATGCAAGTATTGAAAGAGAAACCAGGAACGACCCGACACTGTCCCGAGTCTACGAGGTGACAGTGAAGGGATGGCCAACACATGGTGATCCTCTGTTACCGGCATTCTCGGCAAGGCGAGACCAGCTGTCCGTCTGCCATGGTACTTTGATGTACGGGACAAGAGTGATTATTCCTCCCAAGTTAAGGGAAAGAGTTCTAAAGGAACTGCATGAAGGTCATCTGGGGGGAGTTAAGATGAAAAGTCTTGCTAGGGCTTATGTATGGTGGCCGGGTATTGACCAACAGATAGAGGAGTTGACGAAAAGCTGCGCTGGGTGCCAAAAAGTGCAAAATGCACCTCCGATCGCACCGCTACACCCATGGGAATGGCCTTCAGCCCCATGGCAACGCATACATATTGACTTTGCTGGTCCATTCATGGACTCCATGTTCCTAATTGCGGTGGACGCACATTCCAAATGGCCAGAAGTGATCAAGATGAATACCACTACTTCAGAAAAGACAATTGCGGTGTTAAGAACAATATTCGCAAGGAACGGATTGCCAGAACAGATATGTTCGGACAACGGACCACAGTTCGTGTCGGAAGAATTCCAAAAATTCTTAAAGAAGAATGGGGTGAAACATTATACCTCTGCCCCATATCATCCGCCGACAAACGGGTTGGCTGAGAGATTTGTCCAAACATTCAAAAAGGCAATAAAGGCCATGAACGATGATCAGATTCCGCTACAACACAAGGTGGACAATTTCCTAATGGCATATCGAAACGCTGCTCATGCAGTAACTAACCAAAGTCCTGCCATGATGTTTTATAACAGGAGGTTGCGGTCCAGGTTGGACTTGTTAAAACCAAATGTGCGGAGGGAAGTGGAAAACAAACAGTTCCGGCATATTAATAACAAGACCACTCGAAGTTTCGACGTAGGACAACCAGTGTTGGCAAGGGACTATGGAAACGAAAAATGGCAGTCCGGAACAATTCGGGCCAGACAGGGACCTCTGATGTACACAGTAGATATTGGTAACAATGTGATAAGGCGTCATGCGGATCAACTGGTAGAATCGAGAGCAAGGGTCGAACCCATGGTTGCGACAGAGACAACTGTGGAAGACGTTAATGAACCTGAAGCATCTACCTCGGCAGGGAATGTACCTGATGATGACGTCCAATACATAGGAAACCAACTAGAGGAGTCACCTCAGCAACAAGAATCAGAGACCACTGAAAGGCGTTATCCAACCCGAATCAGAAGGCCTCCTGAGAGACTGAACCTTTGAACTGTTTATACCTGAAGTTATATATGTATATATGTTATTATGTTATGTTAAATGGGGATATGACTGTTAAGCTAAAAAGGGAGGATTGTGGTGTATGTAACCTGTTCCACCTTAAGAAAACTTAAGCCTGTTCCACCTTAAGAGATGTACTACTTTCTCTGGCTGCTGTATACGTAATACCGGTGGTGACCACCGGTATATAAGTACTGTGTAGTGATATTGCTGTTAGTATAGCCCTGACCTCCAACTAGTAAAGACCTGTTGAAATGTTATTCTTGTAGTCTGTGTCAGTAATTAATCTTAAATACAACTAGAACACACAGACTTAACAGTGGCCATTTTATATGCCCCTTTTTCCTGGACTTCTTTTAAAACGGTCTTTAAAACAAGGCCTCTTCTGCCAAAGGACCCTTATAGTACAATATTAATTTTGCGGATCTTACACCACTTTAATCAGCTGATAAACCAACTGCTCACCTTTTCCTCCCACCATCTTTTCTTAATATCAGGGTTTCCCTTAATATTAGTGCTTTTATTATCAGCTGCCCTTAATGTCACAGCTTTAAATACTAACTGACCTGAATATCAAAACTTTTAATATCAGTTGCCCTTAAAATCAGTGCTTTTAATATCTATTGTCCTTAATATTGCAGCTTTCATATTAGTTGTCCTTAATATCAGCGTTTTTAATATCAACTGCCCCTAACATTGCACTTTTAATATCAGTGCTTTTATTTTGCTGCATTTGTTCAGTCCCAGACTGACACTTTTTAAGTGGAATACAAAAGCAAAATACTGCCAGTTCTGATGAAGAGTCATCGGCCTGAAACGTTAACTCTGTTTCTCTTTCTACAGATGTTGCCTGACCTGCTGAGTATTTCCAGCATTTTCGGTTTCTACTTTAAGTGGAATGGTGCTCAGTGTCAATTTGGTATACATCAGGATAGTTGGATATGATCACATGGGCCAAATCAATCATTGTAACAGGATTCTATTGCAGCTGGGATAGCACCTGCTTTAACACACTATATACAGGTTGTTTAGATCATTCAGGTTGGTTTAGGATTATATTTCATCAGATTTTTTGTTCCACCAGTGTTGTTTTCATTTCTGCACCTTAGCTTGGACCAGTGCACTCAGTTAGGGAAGAGGAGCTAAAAGAGAAAGGCAGGTTTTTAAATCACAGCACTAACAATATAACAGAGATATGTTGAATTGAAGTGTGATCTCTTTTAAAATTTTCTAATTTTTACCCAGCTCCTGAAACAATACTGCACTGCATATGATTTGTTTTAATGTAGTTTAAACGTGAATGTAAACCATACTGCAAAATAAATTACATCACATAGGACACATATTTATTTTCATATTGCAAAAATCATAAAACTGAAAAATAGATAAACTACTCATAGAGAAACAATTTTCTGATTCAAAAGGAGCCTAAAATTGTAAAGGTAACTATTAAAAATACAGGGGATAAATCATGACACAGCTACATTGTCTTGATGACAGAGATAACTACAATATTGACCTTTAATTAACATTGATCACTGAGGCTTTTTATATATTCCAGTCAGTGCATGTCAAAACCCATCAGTGAGTTTCCTATTAATGACCTTTAACACTATTTAAATTGATTTTCTATTTGTAGATTTATATTTTAGCATTTTTATGTAAACTAAAACATTCACCACAATTTCTTTTCAGTAGATTTTTTTGATGTATCATTTGTCTTTAGAACCACATCCAAACTTGCATTTAAATAGCATCTTATCACATCTCTCAATGGGGGAATTGTAACCCCCAAAAACAGGTGGGTTGGGGTTGGGTGGGTGGTTAAAGTATTAAAAATCAGAATCCCGACCCCCAACCCGCCCACTTCTGGTTTTAACGGAGGCGGGCAGCCAACCTGCTCCCAGGAGGTGGGTCGCCCATTTAAATATTATGATGAGGCTGCCATGCCTCAGATTTAACCACAAATTACAAATTTAACTGTGGCTGGTTGGGTTTCGCAGGCCTCGGGGAACCCGCCAGCTAAAGTAAGGCCAGGACTGCTTGATCTAGGAGGTAAGTGCCTTTACACTTACCTCCTGGACCCAGCATCACTGCCTCATCCACCCCCCACCCCCACCACCCCCCCCAATCAGAGACACTCCCACCGAGGCCTCCGATCCCCTCCCCCGAGGCCTCCGTTCCCCCCCCTCCCCATGAGGCCTTCAATCCCCCGCACGAGGCCTCCGATCGCTTTCCCGGAATCCCCCCATCAGCCCCGATGCTCCTCCGGCCCTGATCCTCTCCTCCCCTCGATCCTTCTCCAGTTGGCCCCGCTCCTTTTTCCCTCACCCCGATGTTCCAGCCCCAATCCTTCCCCTCCCGGTGCTCCTCCGGCCAGCCCCGATACTTCCCCCCCACCACTGATGCTCCTCCAGTCAGTTTGAAGGTCAGTCTGAACATCATATTTGCACATTACTTCCAAATCCTGATTGGGACTATTCGATGACAGCAACCATTAGAGCCTCATATCCTGTGCCCTGCACCAGTTGGCTGTAAGGGTTGGTCACAGATATCACCATCACTCCAGAGAGGGGCAATGAGCCTGTTGCTATAAGACCCCACTCCATTGCCTACAGAAGAGCCTGGAATCCTTCAACATTGCAAGAGAATGAGCTGGAATGTGCTTGAGAACAGGGTCATCTCAGGCCTCTAAGGCTCCAGGAAAACCATTCGACCCACCCACCGCTCAACCTCATCTCACTCAGGAAGCACTTTGTGGAAGTAGCAGACTAGGAGCTCGAGCAATTAAGTTAGCTGGCAGCAAGGGTAGACACAGAGTTAAGAAGTAGTTGTAGTTAGGGTGAATGAATTTTTTGGCACATTTTGGAGAACGTTGTAATGGAAAATAAACATGTCTTTACCATATAGAGTTCTGAGTGCATTTTTGTGTATACTTGCAATGTTTTGGAATTAAATGACAGCATATGAAGGAAATAGGCAGAAGTCTTTGAGAGTGAAAGACTTTGAGATAGTGGGGCAGGGGATTTTAGCACAGGAAAGTGTGAAGTGACTTTATTTAGTGTGTCAACATTTATTAATTGAAAGTCCTGGGCTATGGTTTGCTTCCTGCTCTTTTTGGCTGCTGCCTGTCCAGTTGTACATCCTTCCCTTCCTGTACAGCCATCTCTTGCTTTGGAAATGGAGGCTCTTCATCTCCCCATCTTTTTTCACCATTCCATTCAGCTTCTGGAAGCAGCAAACCTTTTCTTCATTGTGATGTTATATAGTATACAGCAAGCTGTAATGATTCTAGAGGTTATCACTGGACTGTATTCCAGGGCTCCAGTGGATTTATCCAGGCATCTAACACGAAACATCAACATGCCTGTAGTCTGCTCTATCACACTTTAGGGGCAAAATTGGGTGCCTTTGTGCCTCCCGTTACCGGGGCGTAAATGGCTTTGCGATTGGGCGCGGCGCTGACATCGACTCCCGCCATATTTGGTGGGAGCTTTGCGGCGGCGCTACGGTGTTGTGCCCTGATCTCCTTCGCCCGGAGATCAAGATGTCATCGCCGTGCACATCGCCCCGGTAGCGTCCTGGACCCGATATTGACTTCCGCCTTCTGCAGCAGCACCAGTCAAAAACACCGACAGCTGCAGGAGACGCGCATCGGGCAGCCGGCCGCTTTGAGGGCGATGATTAAAGGGGAGTTGGCCGAGGTAAGGGAAAAAAAATGACTCTTGTTGCAGTTTTTTTCGCGGGTTCATACCCGCGATCGATCAGCCCGGCACGCTGTTCGAGCGCCGGGCTGATCGCGCGGCATTGTGGCTGCGTTGGTGGTCCAGGTAGGTACTTTTTATATTGCAGAGCCTGCAGCGATGACCCTTCCCTTTAAGGGAGGGCAGGAGCCTTTGAACGCGGCAGCGCTGCTGAAGTTTCCGCCCTGCCTGCTGCCGATTGCGCTCCAAGAAGTGGAGCGCTGATTTAGGGCTCCACTTCCTTCTTGGAGTGCAAATGGCAAATTTTTCAAAAGTTTGAAATCATTAGCACCTGGCGCTAACTTTTCAAACTTTTTAAAATTAGCGCCCCAAATGGGGTGATAGTGAATTTCTCCCCCTTTGTGTAGCATCATGGACCTCATTTTATCTGTTCTTTCCCAGTGTCTGTTGGAAACCTTACTGAAGTCATAAACCATGACTGATTAACAGTCAACTAAACTATTGCCTGGAATTTGAATCATTAGGGCTGGTGTGGTGGATTGGCACATCATGACAGCTTCCTGGATACTTGTTACTAACATACAGAATAGGATGATTGGCGTTGTACACGAGCTGGTTTTTGGGATTGTGGTAAACCACTGTTATACCTGTCTGTGTCTGTATGTGTATTCCACTAGGTACAGGTCTGGACATGCCTCGGCTGACTCCTCCCACTATTCCAGGTATATAAGTGACTACCTCCCAGTCCCTTAGTATTCTGGACGGGTCGACCACTCGAGACAAGACCTTCATTCTTTAGTTAATAAAAGCCTGGTTGTTACTCGCTCAACCTCAGTCTTTTGAGTAATTGATGGCGCATCAGGGATGAAAATTGGGAAAAATTGAGTGGAAATGTTGGCCACCTGACCTCATTTAAATGCAGTGGGGTGGGCTCCAGGTGGGCGGTAAAGGGAATGGCAGTTTTTTCAGAGGACAATTTGAGTGCATTTTTGAGCTGCAGATTTGAAGCAGGATGCTTTACTGGCCTTATTATTCTCTGTTTAGCATCACAACACCACCTGAAAATTGGTGGTAACTCAAAGGAAAATCCAGCCCCATGACTTATTGCCCCATCACCTTCTCCAACTCATTCTATCCCAGGACTTCAAATCTGTGGAACACCTTGGTGGGTCCGGTGTGGCCAGGGTCGGTAACGGGTTGCGACCTCGCTGCTGGCTCCAGCCCACTGTCCAAAGTGATCTTACACTGATTGGGCTTGTTAAGCCTGCCCAGCCCATTTCCCGGCCAATTGAAGGAAGCGGGTCTGATGACATCACTTGATGACGCGTCATCAGCCGATTATCTTAAAAGGATCACGCGCAAATTGATTTTGACATTTGTGCGGTCAGTGTTCTACAGCACTGAGGTGCTGCAAACACCGACAAGCACTGCGCAGAGGTGCACGGCTGCACCCAGGCTCTCCCATGACTCCCTCCGAGTCACAGCACACAGGGAGGTTCTCTTCCCTTCCCATGGGCAGAGGAGACCTCTCCAAGAGATCAACGCAGCCTGGCTGCACATTGCACAGAAGGACACAAGCAGGGATGTCATCAGAAGGACCTGGCTGCAGTGGCGCAAGCCTTTCAATGATCTGAGTACATCACGAAATATTACTGCAAAGCCACACTCAACCTCATCCTGCTGTGCCACTCATCACATCCACATCACTCTGCCTTCCCTACCCTACTCCTGCACATCCTTACTCACACCAACTTACCTGGCACCTCCACCCATCCCTCTCCATCTGCCTTATCACTTCCTCACACTCACCCTCATACTCGTCCAATCATACCAGGTAACAACACACAAGGGTAGGCATTTGGGTGTTTTAGCCAATGTTCATGTGAAGTTTCTGTTAATGTGGTGTCAAACATTGAAACCTTTATTTTCAACACTTTGCATTCTTGGATAGATTTGTGTGCACCTTTGGAAGTCACTTAGTGAGTTGCAGTAAATGGTGAGACATAACCATACCTCCCGCAATGGCGATGAGTGTGAAAGGAATGACTTGGGCATTGTAGGGATGCTTTATGGTGTTGGTGTGGGGTGGTGCCAACCTGGCGCATCATGTGGCAGCCAGGGTGTACAGCGTCAAGTGAAGTAAATCTGGCCATGGTGAGGCCATCCCTGGCCTCCCGGGCAGCAATGTGGTCGGGTGCTGATGCCCTGTGTCCTGTGCAGCATCAGGTGATTGCGGAGAAGGTTGGTGTTGTTCTTGATGCTACTGGTGTACCTGGTGCTGCTGGTGTCGGGGCTGATCGTGGTGGGATTCTGAGGACCAAGGTGAGATAGTTTCAAGGGCATTGATGCTGATGGAATAGGTGGCAGGTGAAGTAGAGATGACAGAAGCGATCTGTCAGTGGTGAGAAAGGTTGTTCCAATGAGTTGATACTGGATACAGAGTTTAATCCAAACACTTGCAAGCTGCATAAAGCTCAATCTGTCTTCCAAATGCAGTAAGCAACAGCTTCTGACCTTGGAAAGTGAACAGATATAAAATGGGAGCTTTTATAAAACATTTGCAGCTGTTAAGAAATTATATCATGGTGGCACAACTGACGTGATCCCCGAGCAGCGGGGAACCTGTGGGTGAACTCTTAAAATTTAAAGGTGAGTTTAAAATAGTTTTTAAGTGCCTGTTAAAAAGCTCTTAATCATCTAAATTGCCTCCCCCGCCGCTTGGTGTCAGGTCTGTTCAGCGATGACAGACCCAACATTTGGGAAACTAGCATTGCGGCGGGTTGACAGCAGGTTCCCTACCCGCTCTCAGAAATTTTTTTTCCTACCTGACCCGCCACCAAACGCGCCCACTGACTGGCCAAAAAATTCCCCCCCCTTATCTCTCTTGATCTTTCCTCTGCCAGAATCTTCAGGCTTTTAAAACCTAAGCTTGGTGTCCACCTAATCTCCCCTTCTTGATTTACCTCATCTTCTCTTTTACACTTTTCAAACTTGATGGTATCCTCTGCCATGGGCCTTAGCCTTTCTCCTAGTTTCTTAATTAGTGAATAAACAAATACAGAGACACATGCACTGATAGGAAATTTAGTATTATTATTAAAGAATAATTAAACTGGTATTGAGCATTAATTTGCTTAATAAAAGATTTAAGAGTAGAAATTGTCATGAGCGAATGTATCATATGCATGTTTAACCTGTCTGTATGTCATTCCTCTGTCTATTTTATGTAGAAGTGTTAAGCTATTTAAAATATACAGGATAACACCCGTGTTAAAATAATAGATGAAAGAATGGCTTTTGAATATTGTTCATCCACTAATACTGCCAATGCTAATTTCTAAATTTTAGTCTGATAATATTCTTAAAAAAATGTTACTGGATAAAACTAAGTAAATGAGTTAGTGTTTGAAGTTTATCATACAGAACTATGTTAAACTTGTATACCGCCTGCTTCACGACGACATGCAAGCTGTGATCCTGACCAATGGCTCCACCACAGACCCAATTCATGTACAGACCGGGGTCAAGCAAGACTGTGTCATCGCACCAATGATCTTCTCGATCTTCCTGGCTGCAATGCTGCATCTCACCCTCGGTAAGCTCCCCACTGGAGCTAATCTACAGAACAAATGGGAAACTGTTCAACCTCCGTCGCCTCCAGTCCAGATCCAAGGTCGTCCCATCCTCTGTCATCGAATTACAATTTGCAGATGACGCTTGCGCCTGTGCACACTCTGAGGCCGAACTCCAAACCATCATCAACACCTTCACCGAAGCGTACGAGAGCATGGGCCTTACACTAAACATCTGTAAGGCAAATGTCCTCTACCAAACTGCCCCCATCACACAGTACTGCTTCCCGATGATCAAAATCCATGACGAGGCCTTGGACAAAGTGGACCACTGAAGCGTTTGCAACCATCTTCAGCCAGAAGTGCCGAGTGGATGATCCATATCGGCCTCCGCCTGAGGTCCCCACCATCACAGAAGCCAGTCTTCAGCCAATTCGATTCACTCCACGTGATATCAAGAAACGGCTGAGCGCACTGGATACCGCAAAGGCTATGGGCCCTGACAACATCCCGGCTATCGTGCTGAAGACTTGTGTTCCAGAACTAGCTGCGCCTCTGGCCAAGCTGTTCCAGTACTGCTACAACACTTGGCATCTATCCGACAATGTGGAAAACTGCCCAGTTATGTCCTGTCCACAAAAAGCAGGACAAATTCAATCCGGCCAATTATCACCCCATCAGTCTACTCTCAATCATCAGTGATGGAAGGTGTCATCGACAGTGCTATCAAGCGGCACTTACTCACCAATAACCTGCTCACGGATGCTCAGTTTGGGTTCTGCCAAGGCCACTCGGCTCCAGACCTCATTACAGCCTTGGTCCAAACATGGACAAAGGAGCTGAATTCCAGAGGTGAGGTGAGAGTGACTACACTGGACATCAAGGCAATATTTGACTCAGTGTGGCATTAAGGAGCCCTAGTAAAACTGAAGTCAATGGGAATCAGGGGGAAAATGCTCCACTGGCTGGAGTCATACCTAGCACAAAGGAAGATGGTTGTGGTGATTGAAGGTCAATCCTCACAGCCCCAGGATATCGCTGCAGGAGTTGCTCAGGGCAGTGTCCTAGGCCCAACCATCTTCAGCTGCTTCATCAATGACCTTCCCTCCAATATAAGGTCAGAAATGGGGATGTTCACTGATAACTGCACAGTGTTCAGTGCCATTCACAACTCCTCAGATAATGAAGCAGTCCATGTCCACATGCAACAAGACCTGGACGACATTCAGGCTTGGGCTGATAAGTGGCAGGTAACAATCACACCACAGAAGTGCCAGGCAATGACTATCTCCAACAAGCGAGAGTCTAACCACTGCCCCTTGACATTCAATGGCATTACCTTCACCAAAACCCCCACCATCAACATCCTAGGGGTCACCATTGACCAGAAACTTAACTGGACCAGCAACATAAATACTGTGGCAATAAGAGCAGGTCAGAGGCTAGGTATTCTGTGGCGAGTGTCTCACCTCCTGACTCCCCAAAGCCTTTCCACCATCTACAAGGCACAAGTAAGGAGTGTGATGGAATACTCTCCACTTGCCTGGACGAATGCAGCTCCAGCAACACTCAAGAAGCTTGACACCATCCAGGACAAAGAAGCCTGCTTGATTTGCACCGCCTCTACCACCTTAAACATTCACTCCCTCCACCACCGGCGTACCTTGGCTGCAGTGTGTACCATCTACAAGATGCACTGCAGCAACTCGCCAAGGCTTCTTCGGCAGCACCTCCCAAACCCGCAACCTCTTCCACCTAGAAGGACAAGGGCAGCAGACACATGGGAACACCACCACCTCCAAGTTCCCCTCCAAGTCACACATCATCTTGACTTAGAAGTATATCGCTGATCCTTCATCATCGCTGGGTCAAAATCCTGGAACTCCCTCCCTAACAGCACAGTGGGAGTACCTTCAACACAAGGACTGCAGCAGTTCGAGAAGGCGGCTCACCACCACCTTCTCAAGGGCAATTAGGGATGGGCAATAAATGCTCGCCTTGCCAGCGGTGCCCACGTCCCATAAAAATGAATAAAAAAATATTTCTGCTTTGGTTCTCTGTTGCTCCCTTTAGGAAAGTGACTAGTTTCTGTTAACTCGCTTACTCTGAAATGGCTGAGAGTAAGTGGGTTGTGGAATTTGTGGGCATGAATCCACACCCTCTCACTCCATTGCCTTATGTCACAACCTGCATTATGTTGAAAAGGTAGAATTGATGTTGACGGTTGGGGTAGGACTGGGCTTTTCTGTAGAACCAGCAACTCAACAACAACATCCAAGGTGCTCCATAGAAACAAATCAAAAAATGAGCTGATTTTGCTGCTTGGAAATTTTGCTTGCCACTGTTACATTCTCAGTGTTGCTGTTTAAAGTCAGGGTGTTGTGATTAAAACTGAAACAGTTGAGGGGTATATTCCATATCATATCGCACTGGTATAGCAGTGCACTGTGCCACCACTGTATGTGCTGATTTTAGAGCAGCATTGTTAATTCAAAAGGAATCTCTATGTCTTTGGGTTGGTCTATAAATAAGACGGTCAGTACCTACATTAATTCTATATATTGTAAATTACCTTAGTGATTTTGGGGGAATTTTAACCCCCAAAAATGGGAGGGTTGTGGTCAGGTGGGAGGTTAAAGTGATAAAAATCTGAATCCCGACCCCAACCTGCCTCCAGCCCGCCCACTTCCGATTTCAACGGATGTGGAACAGGGGATGGGCAGCCAACCCGCTCTCAGGAGATGGATTGGCGCTTTAACTATGATAATGAGGCCAAAAGCCTCAGATTTAACCTGCTTTGTAGGTTTAACCGTGGCTGGCCCAGGTTCCCGGACCTTGGAAATCCCGGCAATTAGGGATGGGCAATAAATGCTGGCCTTGCCAGCGATGCCCACATCCCAGGAACGAATAAAAAATAAGCTGCAGTGAGGCAAGGACAGCCTTGGGGAGCACTCCTTGTGGGCTGGGAGGAGCAGGAGTGATTCCCCACCACCGGCCCCCAGGCTCCCCCACCATCAGCCCCCGCCCCCATACAACCCCCCACCCCCTGGGGTCAGGATTCAGACCCCCTGGGATTGAGGCTCATACCTACCTGGGGCTTCAGCCTCTTCTCCAGCGTTCCCTGCCCGACTGAAAGCCAGCCTATCAATCAGACTGACTTCTGGGTGGGAAACCAGTCAGTGACGTCACAAGCACACTGTGGAGTTAAAACTCCATAGCGTGCGGGGAAACCCGGACTTCTGGATTTCCTGCACGCTATCAGGCCACCCCTGCTCCCAGCGCATCAGAACATTAAAATTCCCCCCAAAGTGTCAGATTAAATGATTGCAGGAGGTCAGACAGAGTTATTTCTGTTAAGCTTTCTGTGTTAAAGCATGAGAAAAAGAACACAAAATAATTCAAAATAGCCAAAAGGTTTAGTAATTAAATAAATGCTACATTCTCTGTTTCCAGATCCAGAGGGTCCTACCATTTCTGATACGTCAGCTAACAGATGTGAATAGGTTATTTTTCATGTGTGAGACACATTTAATGAACAATACATCAGATATGCCATTACTCAGATTCAGTGAGATGAAAGCAATGTTGCTTATCAGTGACATATCAGTGGTGTTGTACATAAGGGAAAATTGAACACTTCCAGGGTTTTAGAGAAGTGATGGATTGTCTATTGAAAAAACATCACCAAATTAAAAACAAACAATACTCAGCAGGCCAGGCAGCCTCTGGAGAGAGAAACAGAATGTTTCAGGTCGATGACCTTATATCAGACCTTATATCAAATCACTGGTCGGGGGCGGGGGGCAGGGGGTGGCGTTCATAGCAGTGCCTGATCTTGTTTCAACGGACCATTCACAGACACGCACACTTTACAGCCCTGACAAATTGCATTAAGTTGCTTTTTCAGTTTGCGCAGTTACCATTGTCCAGCTACTTGTCATACAGAGGATTAAAAAATCTAAAGTGGAAACAAAATGTTCTGCTTACAAATATTAACAGCGAGATCCAGTATGCTTTGAGCCTTGTTTGGGCATTTTAACTTCAATTTCCAGTTCCAGCACTTGCAACACCGAGGAAAAGTTTAAATAAACCAATTGTCACATTTATTTGAAGATTAGTTATTTGAAATATATAAGTAGAATTGAATTTTTTAAGGATGGTGGATAGAATTAATTTGGGTAAACATATGTTTTTTTAATTCATTTACGGGATGTTGGCGTCACTGGCAAGGCCAGCATTTATTGCCCATCCCTAATTGCCCTCGAGAGGGTGGTGGTGAGCTGTCTTCTTGAACCGCTGCAGTCCGTGTGGTGAAGGTACTCCCACAATGCTGTTAGGTAGGGAGTTCCAGGACTTCGACCCAGCGATGATGAAGGAACGGTGATATATTTCCAAGTCAAGATGGTGTGTAGATTGGAGGGGAACTTGGAGGTGGTGGTGTTCCCATGCGCCCGCTGTCCTTGTCCTTCTAGGTGGTAGAGGTCGCGGGTTTGGGAGGTGCTGTTGAAGAAGCCTTGGCGAGTTGCTGCAGTGCATCTTGTAGATGGTACACACTGCAGCCATGGTGCGCTGGTGGTGGAGGGAGTGAATGTTTAAGGTGGTGGATGGGGTGCCAATCAAGAGGGCTGCTTTGTCCTGGATGGTGCCGAGCTTCCTGAGTGTTGGAGCTGCACTCATCCAGGCCAGTGGAGAGTATTCCATCACACTCTTTGTGCCTTGTAGATGGTGGAAAGGCTTTGGGGAGTCAGGAGGTGAGTCACTCATCGCAGAATACCTCTGACCTGCTCTTGTAGCCACAGTATTTATGTGGCGGGGCCAGTTAATTTTCTGGTCAATAGTGACCCGCAGGATGTTGATGGTGGGGGATTTGATGATGCTAATGCCATTGAATGTACTCCCACCTTTTTCCTGCTTCTGTACTTGCTTAAAACCTATTACATCTCTAACTTTTTCCAGTTCTGATATAAGGTCATCGACCTGAAACATTCTGTTTCTCTCTCCAGAGGCTGCCTGGCCTGCTGAGTATTTCCAGCATTTCCTGTTTATATTGCCGATTAACATAGGTTACTTATTCTAATATTAAAATACATCATTCACTCACAATACACACTGATGCTATAATTTTTAAAATCTCTTTTGAACAAATCTTGTATGCCAAGGTTTTATTAAGATTTAATGTCTCCTTCTTTGGCTTGGTGTCAATTTTTATCTGATAAATTTGTTTGTCTTTTAAATGTATCCAAAGGTTGAAATTCACTATGAATTGTTTATTTTGATTTCTTGGCACTTTGCTGTTCGTTTCTATGTTAACAATTTGCCTTAGTCATTAAGTGCAATAAACGCCATCAATTATCTAGTTTGAAGAGATAACAGATTGTTATAATTGGGGCATTTTGATTAGGTTTGTAACATTTTGACACAGTATTTCCAAACCCTTTACATTCATTGGAAATTTAGTAGAAGTCAAATTCTGGAAGTAGCTGTTTCACTAATGAATTGCTATTGAGTTATACAGTTTTCTGTGTTACAGAAACATTTGTAGATTGATATTAAACAGTAAAAATAACAAGCTAGAAATGTCACAAGTAGTGATAATGATGCATTAAAATTACAGCAGAAATGGCTGGTTAAGTTTCAGTCCTTGTCGTTAGCAGTTAAATACAGCTGAGTATGCTGTATTCCCAGGAGCAAGGCTCCACTGAAATGGAAATGACTAGATGTGCATTTTAGTTTAAAAAACTCACATTTTCTGTCATAGTCGCTACAGTAGATTCTTAATTATAAATCTGAAGCACCATTAATTTCAATAGAAAACATCTAATTATTTTGATATGCTGAAAGCAAGGTTTAATGATTTGTTACTGACAAAAATAAGAAATGTACTAGAATTGAACCTGGGTGTTGGAGTGCTAGAGGCTCTTTGCTGTTGTGAATTTTTGATTTATGAGAATGCACCAATTTACTGGTCACAGAAGAACTTAGTAACATCAAACTTAGCATCAACCACATCGGGGTAATCTTCCATGGTATGTGCAGGTGGCAGGGACCTCAAGTGCTGGTTAAGTATATTGAAATGTCAGAGGTAGGCTGCCATTTTCACATTGCAGAGCATGTGGGTTTGGGAGCGGGTCGGCAGTTAAAAGCACTGAAATTGACCACGTCGGGAATCCACCGTCATCCTACCGACTTCATAGAATCATAGAATGGTTACAGCACAGGAGGAGGCCATTCGGCTCATCGCGCCCGTGCCGGCTCTCTGCAAGAGCACTTCAGCTAGTCCCACTCCCCTGCCCTTTCCCTGTAGCCCTGCAAATTTCTTTCCTTCAGATACATATCCAACTCCCTTTCAGGCATTGCATTCCAGATCTTAACCACTTGCTACATAAAAGGTTTTTTCTTACGTTGCTTTTGGTTCTTTTGCCAATTACCTTAAATCTGTGTCCTCTAGTTCTCGACCCTTCTGACAATGGGAACAGTTTCCTTTATCTACTCTGCCCAGACCCCTCATGATTTTGAACACCTCTATCAAATCTCCTCTCAATCTTCTCTGCTCCAAGGAGAACAACCCCAGCTTCTCCAGTCTATCAATGTAACTGAAGTTCCTCATTCCTGGAATCATTCTCATAAATGTTTTCCGCACCCTCTCTAAGGCCTTCACATCTTCCTAAAGTGTGGTGCCCAGAATTGGACACAATACTCCAGTTGGGGCCGAACCAGTGTTTTATACAGGTTCATCATAATTTCCACACTTTTGTACTCTATACCTCTTCTTATGAAGCCCAGGATCCCATAAGCCCCTTTAACTACTTTCTCAACCTGCCCTGCCACCTTCAATGATTTGTGCACACATACCCCCAGGTCTCTCTGTTCGTGCACCCCCTTCAGGATTGTACCATTCAGTTTATATGTTCTTTCCTCATTCTTTCTACCAAAATGTATCAATTCACACTTTTCTGCATTAAATTTCATCCGCCACATGTCTGCCCATTTCCCCAGCCTGTTTATGTCTTTCTGAAGTCTATCACTCTCCTCCTCACAGTTCACTATACTTCCAAGTTTTGTGTCATCTGCAAATTTTGAAATTGTGCCCTGTACAACCACATCCAAGTCATTAATATATATCAAGAAAAGCAGTGGTCCTAGAGCCGACCACTGAGGAATGCCACTGTATACCTTCCTCCAGTCTGAAAAACAACCATTCAACACTACTCTCTGTTTCCTATCACTTAGCCAATTCTGTATCCATGCTGCCACTGTCCCTTTTATTCAACTTTGCTGGCAAGCCTATTATGTGGCACTTTGTCAAATGCCTTTTGGAAACCCATGTACACTACGTCAACTGCATTACCCTCATCAACCCTCTCTGTTACCTCATCAAAAAACTCGATCAAGTTAGTTAAACATGATTTGCCTTTAACAAGGCATTCCTTAATTAATCCACACTTGTCCAAGTAACTGTTCATTTTGTCCCTGATTACTGTTTCTAAAACTACTTCCGCGTTTAACTGTAGCATGTTTCAAAGTGCGTCATGGACCCACTCGGGAGAGGCAGATGGCCTCATTGAGATAGTTAACTTTTCATTGAGAGACCCTTAACAGCCTTTTTAATGTTTCAACTTTTACTGGTTGTGCACGGGATTCATGGACCTCGGGAAGCTCGCCTGTGAAGGGGAGGCAGGAGCTCAGTGGCCTTTGTGCTACTTCATTAAGTGACAGCTGGAAAAAGCACATAAATACTCATACCTTACATCTGCTTCCTTGCCAACACCATTTTGTGCAGAGATTTTGCTTTCAGGAGTTTGCAGGTGATTTCTGCAACCTCGGAAGCCACTCTCACCACATTGCTAGTCACTCTCAGTACATTGGAAGTTTGTGCCTCTGATCTCCACTTTACGTGGCATCTATTAGATCAGCATAGGTGCTGCTTATGCTGTCTCACCTTGGACCTCAGATTTGGATCAAGATGAGCCCCAGCACCAAAACACCAGCCACAGCAGCAGCAACAACACCAGCAGCAGCAGCAACCACACCAGCAGCTTTCTCCTCACCAACCTGATGCTCCACAGGAGAGAGGGGGTCAGCACAGGGGTGCACCACGCTGGATGTGATACCTCCAACAGAGGATGAGCTTCCTGGACATGACTGAGCAGCAGTGCTTCAGGAGGCTCAGGCTATCGCGCCAGGTCATCGCAAACATTTGTAGCTTGCGGGAAGAAGACCTGCTGCCCAGAGGACCTGGTGGACATGCCTTACCAGTGGCTGTCAAAGTCACCACCGCCCTCAACTTCCTCGCCTCAGGCTCCTTCCAGGTATCTGCAGCAGACATTTGCAGGATCTTGCAGTTGGCCAGCCACAGATGCATCACCCAGGTCACCGATGCCATGTTTCACAAGTCAGCCAATTATGTAAACTTTGCCACTGATGAAGGAAGTGTAACTGAGCGGGCGCTCGGCTTTGCAGCTCTGGCTGGCTTCCCACAGATGCAGGGCATCATCGACTGCACACATGTGGCCATCAAGGCACCCCCACATCACCCAGGAGTGTTTGTGAACCGCAAAGGCTTCCACTCGCTCAATGTGCAGCTCGTCTGCAACCATAAAAAGGTCATCATGCATGTGTGTGCCTGATTACCTGGCAGCTATCATGACTCTTTCGTCCTGCGCCAGTTCATCCTCCCTCAGCTCTTCGCACCTCCAAACAGACTTACCGGCTGGCTGCTTGGAGTCAAGGGCTATCCACTGAAGACATGGCTGATAATATCCTTGAGGAGGCCAAGCAATGAGGCTGAGGAGTGCTATAATGAAAGCCACACGTCCTCCAGATGTGTCCTAGAGCAAACAATCGGCATGCTGAAGATGAGTTTCAGATGCCTTGACAGATCTGGAGGAGCCCTTCAGTATGCACTAGCCAGGGTCTCCAGAATCATCTTCGTATGCTGCACGCTGCACAACATAGCGCAGCAGCGAGGATTGGAGCTGCAGGAGGAGCAAGGCGCAAAGCGCACAGCCTTTTCCGAGGAGGAACCTGAGGTAGAGATGGCACCAGCCACGGCACACATTGCTGCCTGGGGGGCCTGGGATGGCCTCATAATGGTGTGATTTACTTAAGTTGCACCAGTGCACCCATCTGGCTCCCAGATGCTCTTCCAACTTCTCCCCGCCTAACCAACACCAAAAAGCAGTCCTAAAATGACCAAATCATTCCTCTCAGCCAAACACCCATTGCTTGAGGCTAACAATGTCTCAACATTCACTCCAAGTGGCAAAGCCACTTCCCAGGTAGCAGGTAAAAAATGGACACGATGAGAAATTGTTGCAAATAAATTAATTTATGTGTGTCATAAATAGAACTGAAAGTTAACACTAACATATTGGCAAACACCCATGTGCATCTATGATTGACTCTTTTTTCTTTTCCGAGTGCTTCTACGAGGTGCAACCCATGTGGCTTCAGCAGAGGTAGAGGCGGGTTGATCGCCTCCCTGCTGCAACTGCTTAGACACTTTTGGTGGATGTCCTCTGGGTTTTGGAGCCTGTGAGTGCCCCGCCAAAGACTGCTCCTCCTGCAACTGTGCAGGAGCAGACTTGGCCATCGGGATCCGAGGAAGCAAGTGGGGCTCTGACTGAGGGGGAGGCAATGGGGGAGAAGTGGGAGTGCTTTGAGAAGAGCGCCCACTTCCATGTCCCCTCTCTCCGTCATCCCTCTCATGGGCCACCGCACTTCCCTGCTAGCAAGGAGCTGCAGAGCACTATGCTGCACATCAGTGGGGCAATGAAGGCACAAGTCTATGTTGGTATCCCTCCTAAAATTTGCAATCTGTTGTTCACAGCAAGCATGTTCTCATTGGACTGGCGCATTAGCTGCTTCATGCAGGTGGCCACCCTTTCCATGGAACAGCACATCGTCGTCATCGCCTGCGAGATGGTTGTGCTCATGTTGGAGATGGACTCCTCCATTCTCTGTACAATCACGCACATCGCGGTTGGAAAAGCTACCAGAGCCTTGCGCATTTGTTGCTGCTCCTCCAAGATCAACCTCTTTGTCGACGGCCCCCGAGTTCAGCATCCGCATCCAGCTGAGCAGAGCTTGGAGCATCCTGCACCCTCCAGCGAGGACTCTCCACTGCTGCCCCCATCTCCATCATCTGCTCTTGCTCACTTGTGATGTGTGAGACACCAGGTGACAACACTACTCTGTGTCTCGCTGGACCCACTGGCGTGCTCGTATCTGCGCTGGTGCTGGGTGCGCAGGGGTCTCAAAGGCTGGAGTTGTCGTCTTCCTCTGGCTGGACAGTGGAGGGGGCACTTGATGGACCTGTGGGAAAGTAAAGACATGAATTAGAACTCTTATGATCAGAATATGTAACGTTACCACTATGCACATGATGATATTTCACTGGCTGCTGACATCAGTCACCATGAGTGACTGTTGTATGCCATGTAGATATTTAATTCTGTCGCCAGGTTGCTGGGAGGTCCCCCTCTCTCTGTCTCCCACCGCCTGCAGCTCTGTCACTCCACTTATTTCGAGAGCCTCCTCCTCTGCAGGCGTCAAATTTGTATATGTTGGAGGGCCGCCTCCGGTTTTCTATCTTTCTCTCCTGTTCTGCGTTCTCTTCTGCAAGGAGGGAAAGAAGAGAACTTTGAGTGAGAATGATGGAATGAGTGTAAGGGATAAATGGGCTACTTCTGTAGAGGGTGACTATGAGAGAGTGGTGTGACATTGTCAAATGGCCTCCTTTGGTGGCGTTACTTTGTAGGATTGCGTTAGGGTGAGGGTGAGTGTTCATGGTCCCTGCGGGAAGGAGGGAGGAGGACAGTAGGAATATGTTTGTGTGTGTGTGTGCTAGGCTGATGTAGCAGAGCCAGGTCTCCAATCATCTTGGATCCCCTTGCCATTGGGCCAAGACCTTGCTCTGTACAAGCCCGTGTGGTAGCTGGTGTGCAACGGCCACCCCGTGTTAAAAGAATTCATGCACAGGCATCTTCCACCCTTTAAAATGAAGTTCGGGACCTGGAATGTTAGGACCCTCATGGACAACCCCAACAGCGACAGACCGGAACGCCGTACTGCTATCATTGCCCAGGAGCTCAGACATTTCGACATGGACATCACCACCCTAAGTGAGACCTGGCGGGCAGGAGAAGGCCAGCTCAAGGAGCAAGGCGGTGGTTACACCGTCTTCTGGAAAGGCAAATCTGAAGAAGAACGCCGCCTCCATGGCGTAGGCTTTGCCATTAAAAATGAGCTGGCTGAACGTCTCAGAGACTCCCCTTGTGGAATAAACAAACGCCTTATGACTACGGCTCACCCTAGCCCGGAACCAGTGCGCTACGGTCATCAGTGCGTAGGCCCCAACACTGGAAGCCACAGACGAGACCAAAGAGGAATTCTACTCCAGCCTCGAACAATCCCTGTCCCGAGTCCCAACGGGCGACAAGCTGATCCTCCTTGGCGACTTTAACGTCAGAGTTGGAAAGGACACAGACCTCTGAGGAGGTGTGATCAACAGAGAGGGGGTAGGGAAAGCCAACTCCAACGGTACCCTCCTCCTGACGAAATGCTTAGAACATGGCCTTGTCATAACCAACACCTTGTTCCATCAGAGAGACAAGTACAAGGCTTCATGGCAACACCCTCGCTCCAAGCACTGGCATCTGTTGAACAACGTCATCGTCCGAGCGAGGGACCGCAAGGACGTCTGCATCACCCGCGCCATGACAGGAGCTGATGACTGCTGGACAGACCACCGCCGAATCCGCTCTGTCATCTCCATCAACGTAGCCCCAAAACAGCGGAAGCAACAGAAGCAATGCCGCAGGAAAATCAACGCTGGAGCACTCAAAGACCTTGCTAAGAAAGCTCTATTCAGCCTGCGTCACACAAACAACCTGACGACTCCCAGTGATGCAGAGACACTGGGTCCACAGTGCCTTGTCTGCATTTAAGACCTCCATAATCAGCATCTGTGAAGAGACGTCGGTCACTCAACCAGGAAACACCAAGACTGGTTTGACGAGAATGACCAGAAGATCCAGGAGCTAATAAACCGCAAGTACAAGGCATTCCTGATCTGGAAACAGCAACAGAACTCGAGAGCAAGAAAGCAGCTCTACAGATGCCTGAAGGCCGAGGTCCAACAAAAAACTCACGACCTAAAGAACAGATGGTGGGTGGAGAAAGCGCAGGAGATCCAGCAGCTAGCCGACAACCACGACGTGCGTGGATTCTTTAGCGCAGTCAAGAACACCGACAGCCCAAGCACCCAAGGTCCTACCCCACTGTAGGCCAAGAATGGAGAGGTACTCATCAAGGACAGAGAGGCAGTCAGTGCCCGCTGGAAGGAGCACTTCGAAGATCTCCTTAACTGAAACTCTGTCTTCGACGCGAGTGTCCTCAACTCCATCCCGCAGCACGCTACCCGCCACCACCTCGGCACAACCCCAGCCCGGCATGAGGTGGGAAGGGTCATCTGATAACTGAAGAATAACAAGGCCTCAGGAGCAGATGGAATCCCCAACGAGGCACTAAAACATGGCGGAGAAGAACTATTGGCGCGAATACATGAAATCATTTCTCTTATTTGGAAGGAGGAGAGCATGCCAGGGGATCTCAGAGACGCCGTAATCGTGACCATCTTCAAGGAAGGTGACAAGTCCGATTGCAGTAATTACAGAGGAGTCTCCTTGCTGCTTGCCACAGGGAAAGTCATCGCAAGAATCCTCCTCAGTTGCCTTCTCCCAGTGGCTGAAGAGCTCCTCCCAGAGTCGCAATGCAGATTCCGCTCACTAAGGGGCACAATGAACATGATCTTCACCACACTTCAACTAAAAGAGAAATGCAGGGAACAGCACCAACCACTGTACATGGCCTTCTTTGACCCCACAAAGGCCTTTGACACCGTCAACCATGAGGGATTATGGAGTGTCCTCCTCAAATTCGGCTGCCCGTAAAAGTTTGTCACCATCCTCCGCCTGCTTCATGACGACATGCATGCCGTGATCCTGACCAACGGATCCCCACAGACCAAATTCACGTATGGACTGGGGTCAAGCAAGGCTGTGTCATCGCACCAACGCTCTTCTCGATCTTCCTGGCTGCAATGCTCCATCTCACCCTCAGTAAGCTCCCTGCTGGAGTGGAGCTAATCTACAGAACAAACGGGAAACTGTTCAAGCTCCGTCGCCTCCAGTCCAGATCCAAGGTTGTCCCATCCTCTGTCATCGAATTACAGTATGCAGACGACGCTTGTGTAGGATTCGCAAAATCCAGAAAATACAGTCTAGATTGGTAAAACCCCTGAAATGGCCACATTGTGAGAACACAAGATGGAGTTGGCAGTTCTCATGGCTCAGTTCAAAAGGACACACCAGCAGTATCTTACAGCAGCCTGAGTCATCACCGATTAGAAGATTCCAGAACTTACTGCTATTGATATGATAATATGGTTACAGCAGTAACGAACTCGTAAACAAAAGTATTTGCACCTGGAGGTGCGCTAATTGCTAGCAAAATGCAAACCCATCTCTGAAATCGCTGAGCACAGAAAAAAAACCATTATCTGTACCAAACTCAGAGGGACACAGGACAGATCCCATCAGTTTCATTTACAAGACATTAAAATAAAGTGCTTGCTTTTGTCAAAGCAGCCTGCCCATTACCTTGATAAAAGAAAACCCCTGATTTGGCGCCGAGATAAGGACAAGGAAACAGTATAACTGTGGAGGGAGAATCAACAGCAAGACTTCAAGATTCATTCAGTGAGATTCAGACAGATTCAAAACACAGTTTCACACAGGAGCACCAAGGTCAAGGACAGTTTTAAAAACCCTCGTGAGGTTCGAGGAGCACAGAGGGCCCACAAGATTGTGCAGGAGAGCAGATTCAGAAGTTCAGTCCAGATCCAAGACCATCAGGAGTTCGAAGGCCGAGTGGAGAGGAGACGGTTCGAGGAGTTCGGAGGACTTTCAAGATTGTGCAGGAGAGCAGATTCAGAAGTTCAGTCCAGATCCAAGACCATCAGGAGTTCGAAGGCCGAGTGGAGAGGAGACGGTTCGAGGAGTTCGGAGGACTTTCAAGATTGTGCAGGAGAGCGGGTTCAGGAGCTGGTCCCATGAGGAAGATCGGAGATCCCGGACGTCACAGGAGTACCAAGATTAAGGACGGTTTTAAAATTCTGGTGAGCATAAAGGCCCAACTCTACCTAACTGACATAGTTGAGGTATATTTTAGCAACGGGAGGGTTTGTAACATTAAGGGTTTTGTAATTCAGGAGTGTGATTTATCCCTCGATGTGTCCGTGTGCTTTTCCCACCCCCGTTTTAGTATACCGCTGATTAAGAATTGTTGTATGATTTAAGATAGTCAAAGTTATTCCTTGTGTGTTAAATTTTAGTTCCCATTGGGAGACGTGCTAATGATTTTTGTCTAAATTGATTCTTGCATTCTCTGTGTTTATTCTCCTTGAAAATAAAGATATTTCTGATTTTAAACTCACCTTGTCTCACCTGATCCATTTGTCTTCCGAGTCACAAGTTGGGCCACACATCAAGGTTGTCTGGCAATAAGCCCAGTGTCTAGAACCGGTGAGGGGGGAGCGCTTCGGAACTGCTCACGAGCAGTGCGAAGTCAAAACCGATCTAGCACACCATAAGCTCGTTAAAATGACCCCTTACAGAATGGCGACCCAGATGGGACACTGGCTACAGAAACCTTGTGTGGTGGACAAAGACTCGGGTGAGACAGATGTTATGGAAGATAGGTTAGCCTCCTACGTGTGTGGTAAAGTAAATGTAGCGAAAAAATGGGTGTATGACCTGTTAGGAGCCGAGCGTCCCCTTGTTGTTTGTGATCTACATAAATGATTTGGATGAGAATGTAAAAGGTATGATCAGTAAGTTCGCAGATGACACGAAAATTGGTGGGGTGGTAAATTGTGAGGAGGAAAGCCTCAGGCTACAGGAAGATATAAACGGGTTGGTCAGATGGGCGGAAAAGTGGCAAATGGAATTTAACCCTGAAAAATGCGAGGTGATGCATTTTGGACGGACAAATAAGGCAAGGGAATACACAATGAGTGGTAGGACCCTAGGAAGTACAGAGGGTCAGAGGGACCTTGGTGTACATGTACATAGATCCCTGAAGGCAGCGGAACAGGTCGATAAGGTGGTTAAAAAGGCATATGGGATACTTGCCTTCATTAGCCGAGGCATAGAATATAAGAGCAGGGAGGTTATGATGGAGCTGTACAAAACGCTGGTGAGGCCACAGCTGGAGTACTGTGTGCAGTTCTGGTCGCCTCACTATAGGAAGGATGTGATTGCTTTGGAGAGGGTGCAGAGAAGATTCACCAGGATGTTACCTGGGATGGAGCGCCTCAGCTATGAAGAGAGGCTGGACAGGCTGGGATTGTTTTCCTTGGAGCAAAGAAGGTTGAGGGGGGACCTGATTGAGGTGTACAAAATGATGAGGGGCATAGATAGGGTAGATAAAGAGGAACTTTTCCCCTTAGTAGGGGGGTCAATAACAAGGGGGCATAGATTCAGGGTAAGGGGCAGGAGATTTAGAGGGGATTTGAGGAGGAACTTTTTCACCCAGAGGGTGGTTGGAATGTGGAACTCAATGCCTGAAAGGGTGGTAGATGCAGGAACCCTCACAACATTCAAGAAGCATTTGGATGAGCACTTGAAATGCCATTGCATACAAGGCTATGGACCAAATGCTGGAAAATGGGATTAGACTGGACAGGGATGGATGGGCGGCGCAGACACGATGGGCCGAAGGGCCTCTTTCTGTGCTGTAAAACTCTATGACTATGACTCTATAAAGGCAGCCGCCCAGTGGACGGCTAGTAAAGAGCACCGCAAGGGCATTGAGAAAGCGGTGTGGCTTATGTGCTATAAAAAGTAGGTTCTGGTACTGGACCACGCGGTGGCCAGTAAAGAAACCAAGATTAAGCGTTTGTCCCAAGAGCTGCAGGAAAAGGTTGCAGCGGAAGGGAAAGTGTTAGTGGCTCTGGAGGCCATAAGCCAAGAGAGGGCAGCGATGGTCCGGGACCATCGGGGGAAGGTAGAAAGGTTGGAGGGCAAGATAGCTGAGCTGGAGGGGAGCGCTAGGTTCAGGGTAGAACACGTAGAGTATCAGGCAAGAGAATCCAGGGAGAAAGAGAGGAGATTAAAAACGGAGATTAGTCGCCTTACAAGGGAACTGAAGGCACAGGAGGAAAAGGTAGGCGAAGTAAAAGCAGCCTATAAGCTGGCCTGCACTCAAGGGTTTGAGGAGGCAGACCACGGCCCCTGTAGGCAGGAAATAGAAAGCCTGAATCTGGCATTGGCCAGGGCAAAGGGGATGACATGCCTCATTAGCCCCAAGGTCGGCCAGGCTGAGTTCAATGGTAACCCAAGCAGGGAAGTCCCGCAGGCAGCCCCCAGAACAAAACGGGTTAGGGAACCAGAGTTTTCACAGCCACCACCCCTAGCCTCTAGTTTTCCAGAGGTCTGGGATCAGGAGGGGGTGGAGGATGAAGAACCCAAGGTAGACCAGGGTAGCCCGAGAGAGAATCAGGGACCGGGACCGGTGTACCCCGTGACACAACGGAGGTACGGACCACCCGGTGACGACGGGGAACCTGGGGACATCCAGAACCAATTCCTGGTGCCACACGGTACGCAACAATTGCGTTCCATGGTGAGCTACACCCCCAAGCTCACCATGAAGGGGGACCCTTCTCTGCACTTCAGGGAGATAGAGCAGGCGGCCTGTGTGAATGACTGCGACGAGGCAGAAAAGGCCAAAATGATGCTGTTCTCCCTGGGTAGCGATCTCCTCCAGACGCTACCCGATGAGTGTAAGAGGGGCCAGGAGAACTATGGCAAGCTCAAGGAAGAGATCCTGGAGGCCATGGGGATGAACGAGGGGAGTCCGTTCTCCCGAGTAGAGAAAACAGTCCAGCTCCCCGGGGAATTCCCGTAGGCGTTCGCTGACAGGCTGTGGCCAGTCTATCAGGATGCGTGCCCTGGAATGCCGGCACGAGCGCGCCTGAATGGGGAACAGTTAGTTCACTGGCTAAGGTGCCTTATGAACAACTCCCTGCCCCGCGTTCGAATGCAGGCAATGGCCTGGTTCGACCCCCGAAACCCTCTGACCACGGAGGCGACGGTAATCCGCCAACTCACTGTCACCTTTAGAAACGGGAGGGATAGTGAGACACCCCAGCAAAAAGGGGAGGTTTGTGAGGTCAGGCCTGGTGACCAGCCCCGTAAAGAGTGGCGCCAGGAAGGGAGCCGTCCCAACCAAAGCAGGCAAACGTGCTACGGTTGCGGGCAGGAGGGGCATTGGCGCAGGGACTGTAAGAATCCCTGGAAGGACACAAGGGAAAAGGTTCCCACAGCCCCAGTCCAAAAGGCAGAGACAGAAATTGCTCCCGCTGGGATCGAGTCATTTTTAGAGGCCATGCGGTCTCTTCTGACTGGCCAGGGAAGTACAGCTACTGTAGTTCCCTCCCCCACTTCTGCCCCCCCACAATGACTAGAGCCAGCGCAGCCTGTCGACCTGTGTCCCCCAGAAAGACATGCACAGGAAAAGACCTCCAGTAAAATGGAGGAATACCTGCGGTGCCAGGTTGCGGAGGCTAAGTTAGTTGAGCAGGCTTTAAGGGAGGAGAACGCTAGGTTAACAGCGAGGGCTGGCAGTTTAGAGGGTCAGCTAAGGGTTTTTAAAATGGTTCATGAAGATTTTCAGCCACCAGCAGCGGGTGGTGAGGGGATACCTGCCCCCAGTACAGGAGTGGGTAGGGAAGAGGAGATAAAACTAGATTACTGGCTAGCTGCCAGGTATATTAAACAGTGCAAGCTGTTTAAGCCGGAGGCAGGGAAACAGACAGCAGGGGCTGAAAAGGCCAGTAAAGAGTTAAACGCTGTAGGGGAACTGCAGCCACAGGTCACACAGGCTGGACGTGCAGCCTGCGTGAGGGGAGGAGTGGTCTCATCTAAACGGGAGACTCCCCCATTGTTCTGGGACCCAGGAGGGGAGGAGCTGGAGGTCTTAGGTCCTGTCCCTGGTTACCCAGAAGGGGACGAGCTGGAGGTCCCAGGTCCTGTCCCCGGTCACCCAGAAGGGGAGGAGCCGGAGGTCCCAGGTCCTGTCCCCGATCACCCAGAAGGGGAGGAGCCGAAGGTCCCAGGTCCTGTCCCTGGTCATAATGAAGCCGAGTCGGAGGACGAAGGTCCCGCCCCCGACTGTGGCGAAGGGGAGGAGCCGGAGGTTTTAGGTCTTGCCCCTCAGTGTAGCATTAGAGAGGTGGCGTCTGGGGGCGGGGACTCTCAACCTGGAGTCCCAGGTAGCAAAGAGGTGCCTACCGCTGACCCAGAGCCTAGGGAGGCGGAGCCTGTGGGAGGAAGCCCACAGCCGGCAGTCGTGGGGAAGCCACGAACTGCAGCCAGGGCCAAAACTCCAGCCAAGGGTCCGACCCATGAGGAAACCTCACATGTGGTGACCGTCAGACGGTCAGATAGAAAACCGCAACCGAAGAAGGTCTGGTTGCCGGTTTTCACAAAAGGAAACCCCCGTAAGAAAGCTGCGGGAAGTTTAAACAGTCCACAGCCAGCAGCCACGGGCTGCCTGGGACTAGCAGCTGAGACTGATGTGGGAACGCCGCCACGTATAAACTTATTGCAAACAACATTTAAGGGTTAATTTTATGAATAGCATTCCTGGAGCAGAATCTAGCCAGCCCTCGGAACTGTGTGCTGAACTCCTGATCTACACGCCCAGAGGTAAGGTCCCATCCCAGTGCCATTTTGCAACATTACACCTTTACTGTAATCCCACATTTGATATTAGGCTAGAAATTACTGCTGCCAATATTAGTAGACAAGCACTTAAATGTGTTCAAATAACATTCCTCTATCTGCTGTTTTGACAGAGCTGAAATAGCGGATAGATGAATATCATATAAATATGTTGAGCATTTGTCCATTGTTGGTAGCTTTTTCCAGGCTATTATGCAGGCATCAAGGCATCAACATATAATACTTTCTAAACTGGAGCTTCTACTTTGCAAACCAGAAGTTTCCTTTTCTTTTTGACTTTATAGTAACATAACAAAATGAACAAATTCTGCACATGCACCAACAAACTACATACATACATATGAAGTGCAAATTTAGGGTAGATATCAAAACGTATGTCTTCACCTAGAGAGTGATCAACAACTGGAACACATTTGCCAGGAAGGGTGACTGAAGCTAGGACACAGGGCTCATTTAAGAAGCAGTGAGATGCTATAATAGGAAGACAGTAAAAGTTGGAATTCTGGAAAGATGGGTTTAATGGGCTGAAGAGCTCCTTCAGCACAGCCTACCTTGGGATGTGTACATGTGTGAAGGTGCAGAATCGAAAAAAAGTTTCCAGTTTAAGTGATAACGTTGGTAATTGCTAGCAAAACTGCTGCAAGAGCAAAAGAAAGAAAGACTTGTATTTATATAGTGCCTTTCACAACCTCAGGATGTCCCAAAGCATTTTACAGCCAATGAAGTACTGTTGTAAGGTAGGAAACGTGGTGGCCAATTTGCGCAAGGTCCCACAAACAGCAATGTGATAATGACCAGATAATCTGTTTTAGTGATGTTGATTGAGGGATAAATATTTGCTGTGATTATTTGCACAAACATCTTTGTGGCCTTCTGTGCATGTGCTCGGTATACCAGAGCCACGCAGAAGGGGAATGAGTGCGCATGCACATTGTATACTGGTCCAAAGGCGGGGGGGGGGGGGGGTAAGAGCAAGATGTGATCCAGATGGTAAGACGGTCACGTTCTTCCCACCCCCTTTACATCTGCACCATGTTCTCCCTCTCCTCCCCCTAGACCTGGTTGATTTCTCAGAAAGCTCAGTGCGTGCGTGGCAAGTGACATCATTGGACTGGACGAAATCTGGAAGTCATGACACTGTCATTATTCACTTCATCATACCAATAAACCTGTTAACAATCCGTGACCCACACACAATGGCCCATCGATGGGGGGTGGGGTGGGGGGGGGGAAGGTCAGGAACTTGAGCAGGGGGAGAAAGTCAGGACCCTGGTGAGGGGGGAACTTGGGCAGGGGGAGAAGTTCAGGAACACGGTGGGGGGGGTGGTGCGGGGAGAAGATCAGGGTCCTGGGGTGGGGGGGGGGCGTGGGTGGTGAAGGTCAGGAACTTGCTGGGGGTGGCATAAGCTTGTTTGGGGGAGAATAAGGTCCTAACCCATGAGGGTGAGCCCTGTCTGTTCCCGGTGAGCTCTGTCTGGAGCCTGGCAGTCAGAATGAATGGCTCGAATTACACATTGCAAAGTACTTGATTACTTAGGCAGGCAGGATCTAATTACACATTCCAGATAATCTGCTGGGTGTGTCTTGTCCTCTAAGGGGACCAATCAGAAAATAGACATGACCATAAATATTGGCAAGGACACCGGAGGATAACTCCCCTGCTCTTCTTAGATATAGTGCCATGGGAGCTTTCATGTCCAACTAAGAGAGCAGACAAGGCCTCGGTTTAACATCTCATCTAAAAGATGGCACCACTGACAGTGCAGCACTCCCTCAGTACTGCAATGAAGTGTCAGCCTAGATTTTTGCATTCAAGTCCCTGGTGTGGGACTATGAACCCACAACCTTCTGACTCAGAGGAGAGTGTTACCACTGAGCCACAGCTGACACCCGAAGACAGCTGTAGGAGACAAGTGGAGCAATAGTGGTAATTCTTGTGCACCATTGCACATTTGCGCACTTGCAACTTGGAGTCTGTCAGAGTTTCAATGTTTTTATTCATTCTGATCCTACAAGATTTATGATGCTAACAATCACAAACTGGAATTAAATACTTTTTGTGTTGGCCAATTTGGCTTCTGTTTTTGACTTTAAGTGAGGTCCAAGTACATAAGCCATCAAATCCTTCAAAACATGTCAGATTTTAACTTTGGCACATCTTAATCTTCTACGGTATTTATATTCATGATAACTCAAAAGCTTGTCTAGAGAATTAGCAACAAAGGTTAAGTAGTCCAGAAGGAAAAATGAATGCCAGGCACGTTTCGACTGTACCACTGTGATGCCCTTTATTTCTTACACTCTGCTCATTTATTCTTTCTAAAATAACTTGCAGAATGAATATAGAAAGCATAGTAATGTGGTGGTCGATTTATTTCTGCTGAAAACTGTACCAACTCTTCTTATTCATTACCCATAATAGCTACAGGAGAGAAAAAAAACTTCATCTCATTTGTTGGAGCTGAATTTCAATTAAGCCTCCAAAGATTAACAATTTTGTAACATGCCTAACTACCCACACACCAACATTGAATCAATGCCGAGCTCCTAAATTCTCCCCTGACATGATATTTGAAACAAATATTAAGTCCATATTTTTAGTAATAATTTTCATTGTGTGGTAGGCTGGACTAAATTTGACAAAAACTGACGTAACCAGTGAACTAAACTGGTTTGCAGCAAAACTGGCCAACGACTAACTGAGAACTAATTGTTTGATTTATGAATGCTCCATTAATTCCAGATATTTTTGCCTACATTCTCAAGCATGCTACCATCATCACCCAGGCCAGTGCCTTATGTGGTTACTGTCCTCTTTTATAAGGTCAATGCTAACCTTTATACAGACATCATCAATGTTCAGGCTTGTCTCCATTATTTTTCCCTCATTCAAGCCACCATTCACATGGTTGTAGCTATGTTCCCTGATATCATTGATACCACTTTTGAACTTTGTGGGGGTGATTTTTACTTCCCAATGGGAAACCGGTGGGAAGTGGGCAGGGAGAGGTCAGTGGCCATCTGGAGGAGTTGGTGGAGGACCTGTGCCAGTTTCCAGATTGCTCCTCATTAGCACGGTGGAGGTGAGCTGCAAGCTTAAAACAGCCTCCCATTGGCAGCTCGCTGATTAAGAGGTGGGAAATAAAACGCATCTGTGGTTTTGACAGGTCTGCAGCAGCTTAAAGAGGAGGTGCTTTTTTTCCTGGCAAAAGAAAGAAGCAATACTGCGGAGCTGCAGGAAGATATCTGTGCAAGCCTAAGTTCTAGCCTGGCTATTCTGAGCCAATCAACAAAATGTGATGGGGTAGTGTGGCAGGAAGTAAGCATCAATTTACAGGAAGTGTGTACTATATGCAAGGTATTTATGTACTGTATTATATATAAATAGTTAGATAATGGTCTATGTTAAAAAAAAAGGCATATCAGGCAATACAAAAGAATCAACATTCTTCACCTTTACATTGTTTAAAATGGATCCATATTCCAGGCTCAGTATTTGAATCAGGCAATCTCAAAAGAGTGAAGCTGCTTTGGTTTTACTATTGGCTCGCAGTGGGGCATCTCCACTCCACAAAAAACATCCATTTTATACCTCAAATAAAACTGCAATTAAATAAAACGGGAGGAGGTAAGGGTTCATTTGGCAGGCACTATGACAGTGGAAAGAATGGTAAAGTAATCAGCATGTGGCTGATTTGGATCTGATGTGAAACCTCTTACTGAGATGGGCCTTTGTTTAGCGTAGATCATCACAGAATTCAGCTGATTGAAAATTTGACACTGCAAAGTTCCCATCAGGTTTCTGCCCTGCCAAAGCAGTGAAAAAGCTTGAATCAAAGTCAGAAATTACATCCTCTGTGACTGTACTGCAGTACCCCTCCTCGTCCTCCTTGAACTCTGCTCCCTTTGACACGGTCAACCACTTCATCCTCCTCCAACACCTGATAACGCCCCGCTTTAACTCTCCACCACCTGTCCTGACATCTCCATTGCCTCTGGATGAGCTATAATTTCCTCTAGCTAAACATTGGTAAGACCAAAAGCCATTGTTTTCACGCTCCACCACAAACGCCACACCCTTGCCATCGATTCCATCCCCCTCCTTGGTCACTGTCTTAGGCTGAACCAGACGGTTCACAACCTCACCATCCTATTCACTCATGAGTTGAGTTTTGGACACCATATTCACTCGATCACAAAGACTGTCTACGTCTGTCTCTGTCCCTGCCTCAGCCCATCTGCTGCTGAAACCCTCATCCATACCATTGTTACCTCCAGACTTGATTATTCCAATGCTCTCCGAGCCGGCTTCCCATCCTTAAGGATCCGCGAACTTCAGCTCATCCAAAACTCTGCTGCCCAAATGTTATCCCACATTAGGTCCCGCTCACCCATTACATCTGTCCTTGCTTTCTACTTAACTTAAGTTTCTAATATAGCATCAGATCTGAATTCTATAAATCATTTATCCTCAATACCCTAATAATTATGGACTCTGAGTATGATATATACAAAGTAGAAATGAATCAGAACATTGTGAAATTGTGACTTCACAGCTCTTCTTGTGGTTGTTACTGATAAGATGTTCTGTTATTACAAAACTACCATGCATTTGATCACAAAATGTTAAGTTCCCAGTTGAAGAAGGGGGTGTCAGAGGAAAACCAGTAACTGTGTGTAGGAGATCACCTACTTGGTAAAATGTGTGGAAAATTAATTAAGAGTGTTACTGCAATGGAGTAATGAAACTCCTGCTTGTGTTTTGTATGAACTTATGGGGTTTCTTTGTGAATGAGCTGTACCAACATTCTGAAAACTTATTTATCACTAGCTGGAGGTTTAGGAGATAACTATGTGGAGGTTTTTGTTTGGAATAAACTACTGGATTTTTAAATAAAAAATTGTTTCTCCTTGCAATAACTTGAATTCATCCAATGAGGCATGAAAGAGCTCACTGTTAGACTGTGCTTATCTGATATAAGAACATAAGAACATAGGAAATAGGAGCAGGAGTAGGCCATTCAGCCCCTCGAGCCTGCTCCGCCATTCAATAAGATCATGGCTGATCTTCTACCTCATCTCCACTTTCCTGCACTATCCGCATATCCCTTGATTCCCTTAATATTCAAAAATCTATCGATCTCTATCTTGAATATACTCAACGACTGAGCCTCCACAGCTCTCTGGGGTAGAGAATTTCAAAGATTCACCACCCTCTGAGTGAAGAAATTTCTCCTCATCTCAGCCCTAAATGGCTGACCCCTTATTCTGAGACTGTGACCCCTGGTTCTAGACTCCCCAGCCAGGGGAAACATCCTCCCTGCATCTACCCTGTCAAGCCCTGTAAGAATTTTGTATGTTTCAATGAGATCACCCCTCATTCTTCTCAACTCTAGAGAATATAGGCCTAGTCTACTCAATCTCTCTTCATAGGGCAATACCCCCCATCCCAGGAATCGGTCTGGTGAACCTTTGTTGCACTCCCTCTATGGCAAGTATATCCTTCCTTAGGTAAGGAGACTAAAACTGTACACAATACTCCAGGTGTGGTCTCACCAGGGCCCTATATATCAGAAATTGTGGTGTATGTAACCTGTTCCACCTTAAGAGAACTTAAGCCTGTTCCACCTTAAGAGATGTACTACTTTCTCTGGCTGCTGTATACGTAATACCAGTGGTGACCACTGGTATATAAGCACTGTGTAGTAATATTGTATTTTAGTATAGTCCTGACCTCCAACCAGTAAAGACCTGTTGAACTTTAATCTTGTAGTCTGTGTTAGTAATTACAACTAGAACACACAGACTTAACAGTGGCGACGAGTCCGATTCTTACCCTGCGGCAGTTTATATCCACGGCGGCTTCGTCCACAGAATGGACGTCGAAGAGAGGCTTCCACCCTCATCACCCTGCTGGAAGGCACGGCGCGCGGCAGACATCGAGAAACCAGAGTGCAGAAGACATCCTGAACTCGAAGCCTCCATCAGCGGCTGTCAGCTATCTTCTTTCTTCCTCGGTGGTGGGCAAGCCGGGCAGCGACGCGACCAGAAAGTTGGCCGCGTTGGCTGTACAGACGGGGAGGGAAGACGGAGGAATAAGGGCGGTGAGATCGATCGCAACCGGAGATAAGGGCCGGGCCGCATTCGGGCCGAAAGGTGCAGCGCGGGGACATCGATCGCGGCTGGTGATAAGGGCCGGGCCGCATTCGGGCTAAAAAGGCGCAGCGTCTGGGGCAACTGAAGGCGCGAGAGCCGCGGTGAAGCGGAGACAGCGTCGGGGGACGGGTGAAGACCGCCAAGCGCGGGAAAACCGCCATTTTGTAGGCGGAGGACGAAGACAAGAGCGGGAAGCCGCCATCTTGGATAAAAATTAAAATAAATTAAATTGCAATGATGCCTAAACATGGGAACATTAATACCTTTGATTGCGACATCGAAGATTGGGCCATGTATGTAGAACGCATACAAAATTATTGTAAAGCAAATAAAATTCCAGATGAAGAGAAAGCACTAACATTATTAAACTTAATGGGTGCGAAGACATACGGGCAATTGAAACACCTTTTATCACCAGATGAACCGGCGGATAAGACGTTCGAGGAGATTGTTACTGTCCTGAAAAATCATCTAAACCCCACGCCGCTGATGCTAGCGGAACAATTTAAATTTTACAGCAGAAGGCAGCTGAAGGATGAAAGCAATGCTGAATATTTAATGGAATTGCGTAAGCTAGCAAAGTACTGTCAGTTTGGAACGAGACTGACAGAGGCGCTACGAGATAAATTTGTGTGTGGTTTATTAAAAGAAGATACACAAAAGCGACTGCTCGAGGAGAATGAGCTGACGCTTGAGAAAGCGGTCACTATGGCAGCAGCACACGAAGCCGCAGCGAGAGGCACGGCAGTAATGCAGCTACGGTCACCGGAACTCAGTATAAATAAATTGGGTTTGAGTACTGTAAAATATTATCATTGTGGAAAGACAACGCACGATCAGAACCAGTGTTGGTTTAAAAACCAAGAATGCAGAATGTGTGGCAGGCTTGGCCACATAGCTAAAGTATGCCGGTCAGGAAAGAGGACCAGCAACAAAAAGTCACCGCAAGGAAAATACATAAAGGTACACAAGGTGACAAAGAACAGTTCGACCGAACAGAAGTCAGATTCAGACGCTAGCAGTAATGAACTGGGTAGCTTAAGAGTACACAACGTTGGTAAGGATGCAGATCTCCAGACAATTTGGGTCACCCTTCAGATAGCAGGAGTCCAAGTAAAGATGGAATTGGACACTGGATCGGCATTGACGGTCATGAATAAGAAAGATTACAAAAGGTTATTCCAACATATTCCCTTACGGGATACGGAGATTATATTGAAAACATACACGGGGCAAAGAGTGTACCCCATCGGAAAGATAGAGGTAAAAGTGGTCCACAAGCGCGAAGAAAGTCAAGTAATGGACTTATATGTGCTACCTGAAGGAGGTCCACCACTACTGGGATGGGAGTGGATTAGGGAAATGAATATGGACTGGCATTCCTTGAAGGCACTAACGATAGATTCCGGGGAAACAGATGTCAAACCTAAACGATTGTCCAAAATATTGGATGATGCTAAAGAGGTGTTCCAGCAGGGACTGGGAACACTGAGAGGAATTACGGCAAACATCAAGATTGATGAACATGCACACCCAAAATTTTTTAAAGCCAGACCGGTACCCTATGCAAGACGACCTACTGTAGAAGCGGAACTGGAAGCGCTAGAACGTTCAGGTGTACTGTCTAAGGTAGATTGGAGTGAGTGGGCTACGCCCATTGTTCCCGTTATGAAACGTCCTTCGAGCAACAAGCCAGGAGAACCAGGGAAGGTTCGCATCTGTGGAGATTTCAAAATCACCGTTAATCCGGTGCTTCACACGGTGCAGTATCTGCTTCCGTGGATTGAGGATATTTTTGCTTCGTTGTCTGGCGGGAAACACTTCACCAAGATAGGCCTGGCGCAGGCGTACTTGCAGATGGAGGTTGAAGAAGAGTCACGCCAATACCTCACGGTCAACATGCATCGAGGTTTGTACCGGTACAATAGGCTGGTTTTTGGAGTGGCATCGGCTCCAGCAATTTGGCAGAGGGCCATGGAGCAGGTATTACAGGGAATTCCAGGCACACAATGTTACCTGGACGATATTCTGATTACATGTGATGGTGATGAAGAACACCTTGCAAACTTGGAACTGGTGCTCAACAGACTGAAAGAGTATGGACTTAGAGTTAATCGGCAGAAATGTGAGTTCTTCCAGAAGCGGATCTCGTACTGTGGTCATGTCATTGACCGGGAGGGGCTTCATAAGTCTCCTGACAAGATAGAGGCAGTTGTAAAGGCTCCCGCTCCGGATAATGTCTCTCAGTTGAGGTCGTTTCTAGGATTGATTAACTATTACCATAAATTTCTACCAAATCTATCCACGGTACTGCACCCGCTAAACGCTCTTTTACAGAAGGGGGTACCATGGGAATGGAGCGAAAACTGTAAGAAGGCATTTCGCAAAAGCAAAGAATTGATCACCTCAGAGGAAGTGTTGGCTCACTTCAACCCGACACTGCCTATTCGGTTGGCTTGTGATGCTTCTCCATATGGTATTGGGGCAGTACTCTCACACAAGTTGCCAAATGGCACGGAAAGACCAGTCGCGTTTGCATCCAGATCATTGACCTCCGCAGAGCGCAACTATGCGCAGATCGATAGGGAGGCTCTCAGCCTTGTATGGGGAGTGAAGAAGTTTAATCATTACCTGCAGGGCCAAAAATTCACACTTCTGACAGACCATCAGCCGTTGGTATCCATTTTTAACCCTAAGAAGGGTGTTTCAGTGATGACAGCACAGCGTCTCCAGAGGTGGTCCCTTTTCCTAGGGGCACATCAATATCAAATAGAATTCAAAGGTACGAAGCAGCATGGCAATGCTGATGGGCTGTCGCACCTGCCACTACCTGAAGAAGAAGAAACGACGAAAGTTGACCCTGTTGAGTTATTTCATTCGACCATCATCGAGTGTTTACCAGTCACCAGTGCAAGTATTGAAAGAGAAACCAGGAACGACCCGACATTGTCCAGAGTCTACGAGGTGACAGTGAAAGGATGGCCAACACGTGGTGATCCTCTGTTACCGGCATTCTCGGCAAGGCGAGACCAGCTGTCCGTCTGCCATGGTACTTTGATGTACGGGACAAGAGTGATTATTCCTCCCAAGTTAAGGGAAAGAGTTCTAAAAGAACTGCATGAAGGTCATCTGGGGGGAGTTAAGATGAAAAGTCTTGCTAGGGCTTATGTATGGTGGCCGGGTATTGACCAACAGATAGAGGAGCTGACGAAAAGCTGCACTGGGTGCCAAAAAGTGCAAAATGCACCTCCGATCGCACCACTACACCCATGGGAATGGCCTTCAGCCCCATGGCAACGCATACATATTGACTTTGCTGGTCCATTCATGGACTCCATGTTCCTAATTGCGGTGGACACACATTCCAAATGGCCAGAAGTGATCAAGATGAATACCACTACTTCAGAAAAGACAATTGCGGTGTTAAGAACAATATTCGCAAGGAACGGATTGCCAGAACAGATCTGTTCGGACAACGGACCACAGTTCGTGTCGGAAGAATTCCAAAAATTCTTAAAGAAGAATGGGGTGAAACATTATACCTCTGCCCCATATCATCCGGCGACAAACGGGTTGGCCGAGAGATTTGTCCAAACATTCAAAAAGGCAATAAAGGCCATGAACGATGATCAGATTCCGCTACAGCACAAGGTGGACAATTTCCTAATGGCATATCGAAACGCCGCTCATGCAGTGACTAACCAAAGTCCTGCCATGATGTTTTATAACAGGAGGTTGCGGTCCAGGTTGGACTTGTTAAAACCAAATGTGCGGAGGGAAGTGGAAAACAAACAGTTCCGGCATATTAATAACAAGACCACTCGAAGTTTCGATGTAGGACAACCAGTGTTGGCAAGGGCCTATGGAAATGAAAAATGGCAGTCCGGAACAATTCGGGCCAGACAGGGACCTCTAATGTACACAGTAGATATTGGTAACAATGTGATAAGGCGTCATGCGGATCGTAGAATCGAGAGCAAGGGTCGAACCCATGGTTGCGACAGAGACAACTGTGGAAGACGTTAATGAACCTGAAGCATCTACCTCGGCAGGAAATGTACCTGAGGATGATAACACCCAATGCATGGGAGACCAACTAGAGGAGTCACCTCAGCAACAGGAATCAGAGACCACTGAAAGGCGTTATCCAAACCGAATCAGAAGGCCTCCTGAGAGACTGAACCTTTGAACTGTTTATACCTGAAGTTATATATGTTATTATGTTATGTTAAATGGGGATATGACTGTTAAGCTAAAAAGGGAGCATTGTGGTGTATGTAACCTGTTCCACCTTAAGAGAACTTAAGCCTGTTCCACCTTAAGAGATGTACTACTTTCTCTGGCTGCTGTATACGTAATACCGGTGGTGACCACCGGTATATAAGCACTGTGTAGTAATATTGTATTTTAGTATAGTCCTGACCTCCAACCAGTAAAGACCTGTTGAACTTTAATCTTGTAGTCTGTGTTAGTAATTACAACTAGAACACACAGACTTAACAGAAATAACAACAGAAAATGCTGGAAATACTCAGCAGGCCAGGCAGCGTCCGTGGAGAGAGAAACAGAGTTAACGTTTCAGGTCTGGGACCCTTCATCAGAACTGGAAAAAGCTGGAGATGTAACAGATATTAAGCAGGTGCAGAGACAGAGGGGGGGGGGCGTTAGGAGGGGAGGAAGAAATAGAAAGAACATCCTGTACTTTTGTAAGAGGCAGGAAAGATAAAATGTTGCAAATGGGAATGGCAAAAATCATACTGCATGAAAAATGGGGGCAGGGATAATTATCTGAAATTGTTGAACTCAATGTTGAGTCCGGCAGTCTGCAAAGTGCCCAATCGAAAGATGAGGTGCTGTTCCTCGAGCTTACGTTGAGCTTCATTGGAACAATGCAATAGCCCGAGGACAGAGAGATCAGAGTGCCTAAACCCCCATTCACACTGACAAATGGGGCAGTAGACAAACAAACATATTTTAAAAGTCCTACTGCTCACTGGCCACCTGAACGCCATGTGACTCAATTTTCCAACATGCCTCAAAATGGTTAGCCAGCACTTCCAACCGAAACAGGAGAGAGGCTTATTAAAATACTTAAATGATGGTCCTACTCTATTTGTATGTACCAGTTGGCAGAGTGTGCTGTGCCCAGGAGAGCTGGACATAAAGCAGCCTAGCCAGTGATCTATGAAGGCTGCTTGAAAATGGCAACAAAAAAGCAGTGCCACTGTTTTATGTGGGGCGAGGTGGAGTGTGAGCAAATAATCTAGGCTGACACTTCAGTGCTGCACTGTCGGAGGTGCCGTCTTTCAGTTGAGATGTTAAACTGAGGCCACATCTGTCCTATCAGGCGGACATAAAAAAAATCTCTTGGCACTATTTGAAGAAGGACAGGGAGTTCTGTTGTCCTGTCCAACCAGCATTACTAAACAAACCCCCCCCCCAGATTTTCTGGTCATTTATCTTACTGTTGTTTCTGGGACTTTGCTGTGCACAAATTGGGTGTTGCATTTCCATGCATTACAACAGTGATTCTACTTCAAAAAGTAATTCATTGGTTGTGAAACACTTTCGCATGTCCTGAGGTCATGAAAGGGCTATATAAGTGCAAATTCCTTCCTAATAAAGGTTTAGATTAAATCATGGTTACATTTGATATTACATTTTAGTGGAGAGGTTGAATGATAAGCAGAGTATTGAATTGGGATAAATGGGAGTGTTGGAATTCATAAGTAGGAATTTAAATGCTGAATCACTACACTCGGGTTAAATTAGCTGGCAATATTCCAGCTTGTTTTCTAGATAAATTTGTATTCTCTAACCATTATAATTCAAGATTGTTAATTTTAATCAATATTATGCAGCAGTGCAGAGAATAAGGCGATTCATTAATCTGCATAGTACTTGGTACAGATTTATCTGGGTGGCTAGATTGATTTTTCCAACGAGTGATGGAGCCAATAGAGGGAGTCCTGAATTTGACATTGAGAAACTAGTTTTGAAATTAGTAATAAGCTCCTTTAAAATGCTTGTTTTCTGCTTTCCCACCTCAAGTTTTGCCCTGAGATATCCTCCCTCCTTTCCTCTCCACTGAGCAACTCCTCAACATTAGTGATTTCAACCTCCATCTAAGCTCCCTTTGCCCTCACTCTTTCTGAAATTTTCGTACCCATCTTTCTTCTGAATCCACACTTGGAAAAAGTCTCCATCAAGTTACTTACAACTGATTTAACTTTCAAACTTCCCAGGCTTTTGCCCTGCATTAGCCATGATAATTATCCAGCCATTGATTTGCTCAACAACTTCTTCACCTCCACCTTTGATGCCCTTGTAAAACCTTTAGGGGGAAAAATTCGGTTGCTTTGTGCCTCCCGTTAGTGCCCTAAGAGGAAATTCAGCAAGAGGTTAGCGGCGGCGGTAACCAGTAGCGCCCCGTGGCGCTGCACCGCCGGCGACGACATCATCGTCGTGCGCAGCGCCCCGCTCATGCCCCGGCCATGATCTTCAGGAGCGCCCCCTGCCTTACCGCCGGACACTATGTCCGACGGGGTCAGGGAGGGTTACCTGCAGCCAGGGAGGCGCTATTTAAAGGCGAGGTGCGGGGCGGCCATTTTTGTTGCTGGCTGCCTGCCAGCACCTGCCTCCACTCCCGTCCCCTTACCCGGCCCCCGTGGAGTGTGGCTGCGCTACATGAGACCGGCACTTCTCTTGAGTGCCGGGCTCTTTTGCCGGCACTCCCGATCCCCGAAGGCCCAGCTGGGCCCCGGGTTGCGCTGCGCAAGGTCCCTCCCCTTTAAGAAGGGGAGGAAGGCCTGCAATACCGCAGCACAACGTGCCGCAGCGCAGCGATATTCCCTCGCAGCGCTCCAAGAGGGAGGCAGGGTGCTTCCAGTAGCGTCCCGCTTCCCTCTTGGGGCGCTACCACTCAATTTCTGTCGCGGGGGTGCTAATTTTTCCGGGGTGCCCCCACTCAATTTTTAGCCCTTACTCTCTTCTATCCTGGCTGTTTCCCCCTGGTATGGCCTCCAGCTTTGCTATGTCAAGTCCAAAGAGTGCAGACTTGAGTGTATCTAGCCATCTATCACCAAATCTGGCTGGACCACATCAAGCGTGATTGATCCACCCTCTGTTCTGCTAAAACTGTCCACTACTCTAGGATCATCCTGAAGAGCAGAGATAGCGGCGGGATATAAAGAGCGCGACCGGAGGCCTGAGAGCACAGCGAGAGTGGGACCAGCGGCGGTGATATAAAGGGTGACGTAATAAAACTCACTATGCACTTGGTTTGAGCATAAAGCAAGGCTTTAATCAACTTATTTCTGAACATGGAAGTCTAGTTGTATCCACTAGCTCCCTTGTCTTTACACAATGTCCCTGGCAAGCTGGGGCCAATGCCCGAGTATTTATACTCCTTGGATGGCGCCACCAGCTGGCCGTCCAGTGTTATTTCATAGGTAGTTTCTAGATGATGAGATTTATGACAAAGGGCGCAACCGGAGGCCTGCGAGCACAGCGAGAGCGGGACCAGCAGTGAGAGCAGTGGAGATATAAAGAGCGCGACCGGAGGCCTGCGAGCACAGCGAGAACGGGACCAGCGGTGAGAGCAGTGGAGATATAAAGAGTGCGACCGGAGGCCTGAGAGCACAGCGAGAGCGGGACCAGCGGTGAGAGCAGTGGAGATATAAAGAGCGCGACCGGAGGCCTGCGAGCACAGCGAGAGCGGGACCAGCGGTGAGAGCAGTGGAGATATAAAGAGCGCGACCGGAGGCCTGCGAGCACAGCGAGAGTGGGACCAGCGGTGAGAGCAGTGGAGATATAAAGATTGCGACTGGAGGCCTGAGAGCACAGCGAGAGTGGGACCAGCGGTGAGAGCAGTGGAGATATAAAGAGCGCGACCGGAGGCCTGAGAGCACAGCGAGAGCGGGACCAGTGGTGAGAGCAGTGGAGATATAAAGAGCGCGAACGGAGGCCTGAGAGCACAGCGAGAACGGGACCAGCAGTGAGAGCAGTGGAGATATAAAGAGCGCGACCGGAGGCCTGAGAGCACAGCGAGAGTGGGACCAGCAGTGAGAGCAGTGGAGATATAAAGATTGCGACCGGAGGTGTGAGAGCACAGCGAGAGCGGGACCAGCGGTGAGAGCGGCGGTGAGAGCGGTGGGGAGAGAGAGAGCAAAAAAAAATCAAGGAGTGACATCACAGGACAACAGGAACTGTCTCTGCCTTCAGTCACTCTGGCTCAGAGTCATTGAGCTGGACTGTGAATTAGAGACACTCCAAAACATAAGGGAGGGGGAGGAATTTCTGGACAGTTGTATCCACAATACAGTCACACTCCAGAGGAAAGCACAGGTTCAGGAAGGGGATGGTGTGACTGTCAGGGAGCCAGGTAGCGGGAACTTAAGAGAGGCTGAGAAGGAGGTCCCGCAGACACTGGTCCTGTCCAACAGTTATGATGTACTCGCTACCAGTGAGGACAAGGAGAAAGGCTGCGGGGAGGACAGCCACAATGCAGACCAAGGCACCATGGCTCATAAGGCTGTCCAAGCGAGGGAAGAGCAGAATAGAAATGTGGTAGTGATAGGGGATTCTATAATTAGGGGGATAGATAGCATCCTCTGCAGCCAAGAACAAGAATCCCGAAGGGTGTGTTGCCTACCGGGTGCCAGGGTAAAGGATATCTCATGGCGGCTGGAGAAGAATTTTGAAAGGGAGGGGATAAATCCAGTTGTTGTGGTCCATGTTGGAACAAACGACATTGGTAGGAACAGGGAGGAGGTCCTGCTGAGGGAGTATCAGGAATTAGGAGCTAAATTAAAAAGCAGGTCCTCGAGGGTAATAATCTCTGGATTATTGTCCGAGCCACGTGCAAATTGGCATAGAAACAGTCAGATCAGGAGAATTAACACGTGGCTAAAGGGCTGGTGTGGGAAAGAGCAGTTCCTTTTCATGGGACACTGGCACAGTTCTGGGGCAGGAAGTGTAGTGTCCGAGGATAAATAATACTCAGACTGCAGGAGAACAATAAAACAGGTATTTACTGAACAGAGAGTAATTCAAGACTGAAGTACAGAAGCCTGCTATGGCTTTATATACAGGGGTGGTCACTGCCGGTACTGCAGTATAGAATCAGTTCTTCTCTTAAAGGTACATACACAACAATTCCTCCCCTTTTAGATAAACAGTACATAACATTCATTTAACAACTAAATAATAACTAATTACAATTACAATTTTCTCTGTACTATATACATCAACTGAAATAATCATTTATAAGTTCAGTCTTTGAGGAGGCTTCCTGATCCTGACTGGATAGTGCCTTTCTCGAGTATCCTGTTCTTGTGGCGGAGTTGATTCTGGCTCATTGTCATTGGTTGGTTCGTCAGCTTCCAATACCACTGCTTCTGAGGTAGACGCAATCTGTACTTCGGGTTGATTACCAGGTGCATCTGCTCATGGTATGGGTTTGGCTTGTTCCTGTGACTCTAGAATCTGGTCAGCATGGCGTCTCACGGTGCTCTCTCCAACGTCCACTGTGTACATTAGTGGTCCCTGCTGTGTGCATATCGTTCCTGGCTGCCATTTTTCTGTTCGGTAGTCGCGGGCCAAGACTGGTTGCCCTATCTTGAAGCTCCTGGTTGGCTTCTCATTTATGTGCTGGAATTGCTTATCCTCAACATCTCGTCTTATGTTTGGTTTGAGCAAATCCAGGCGACATCTTAGCCTTCGGTTGAAGAACATTATGGCTGGAGTTTGGTTGGTGACTGCATGTGTCGCAAACAAGAAATTATCCACCTTGTGTTGTAGTGGTATGTCGTCATTATGCATTGCCTTTATTGCCTTTTTAAAGGTCTGAACAAACCTCTCAGCCAATCCATTTGTGGCTGGATGATATGGGGCAGATGTGTAATGTTTCACCCCATTATTCCTCAAAAACCTCCAGAAATCCTCAGACACAAACTGTGGCCCATTGTCGGAGCAAATCTGTTCTGGCAAGCCATTCCTGGCGAAGATGGTCCGTAGGACTGCAATAGTTTTCTCCGTGGTGGTGGAGGACATTTTGATGACCTCTGGCCATTTTGAATGGGCGTCCACAGTGATTAGGAACATTGAGTCCATAAATGGACCAGCAAAATCAATGTGTACCCATTGCCATGGAGGTGAGGGCCACTCCCATGGATGTAGCGAGGCCTGTGGTGGAGCGTTTTGGACCTTCTGGCATCCTGTGCATCTCTTGGTCATATCCTCGATTTCTTTATCGATTCCCGGCCACCACACAAACGCCCTGGCTAGGCTCTTCATTTTTACCCCTCCCAGATGACCCTCATGAAGCTCATTGAGCACTATATCTCTCAACTTGGGTGGAATTACCACTCGGGATCCACACATCAAGGTCCCCCGGCACACTGACAGCTGTTCTCTCCTTGGCAAAAATGCTGGCAACAGTGAGTCGCCATGTGCTGGCCATCCCTTCACCGTCAAATCATAGACCCGAGAGAGTGTCGGGTCATTTCGGGTTTCCTTCTCTATACTTGAGTTTGTAACAGGTAGACATTCGACTATGGTCGCATGGAATATCTCAACAGGGTCCACTGCAGGTGCTTCCTCTACCGTAGGCGCGACAGCCCATCAGCGTTTCCATGCTGTTTTGTACCCTTGTACTCTATGTCGTACTGATGTGCCCCTAGAAAAAGTGACCATCTTTGCAGCCATTGCGCCGTCATCACCGGAACGCCCTTCTTTGGGTTAAAAATGGAGACCAGGGGCTGATGATCAGTCAGTAGGGTGAATTTCTGCCCGTGCAGATAGTGATTGAACTTCTTCACCCCCCACACCAGGCTGAGGGCCTCCCTGTCAAGCTGGGCGTAGTTACGCTCGGATGAGGTTAACGAGCGCGACGCAAAGGCTATTGGCCTCTCTGAACCGTCAAGGAATTTGTGTGACAGCACCACTCCGATGCCGTAGGGAGACGCATCACATGCTAACTGAATCGGTAGTGTTGGATTGTAATGGGCCAATGCTTCTTTTGAACTGATTAGGCATTTACATTTCTGAAAGGCACGCTTACACTCATCACTCCATTTCCATGTTACTCCAGTTTGCAGTAGGGCGTTCAGTGGGTGCAGAATTGTAGATAAGTTCGGCAAGAACTTATGGTAGTAGTTCACCAACCCGAGGAACGACCTCAGTTGCGACACATTTTCCGGTGCTGGAGCCTTGACTACAGCCTCAATCTTGTCCGGCGACTTATGCAACCCTTCCTCATCAATCATGTGGCCACAATACGAGATTTGTCTCCTGAAGAACTCGCATTTGGGGCGGTTGGCTCGTAGCCCATATTCCTGTAATCTCGTGAGCACCTGCTCTAGGTTGGCAAGGTGTTCACTGTCATTTTCGCCCGTAACCAGGATATCGTCCAAATAACACTGGGTCCCCAGGATCCCTTGCAGGACTTGTTCCATCACCCTCTGCCAAATAGCCGGGGCTGATGCTACCCCGAATACCAGTCGATTGTACTGGTAAAGGCCTTTGTGAGTGTTTATCGTGAGGTATTTCCTAGATGCTTCTTCCACCTCCATTTGTAGATACGCTTGGGCCAGATCAATCTTTGTAAAGCGTTTCCCTCCAGATAGTGAGGCGAAAATATCTTCTATCCGTGGAAGTGGATATTGTACTGTGTGCAGGACTGGGTTCACAGTTACCTTGAAGTCCCCACAGAGGCGAACCTTCTTCGGTTCCCCAGGTGTGCTGCTCAATGATTTCTTCATTACAGGAACGATGGGTGTGGCCCACTTGCTCCAGTCCACCTTGGACAGCACACCCGAACGCTCCAGACTCTCCAGCTCTGCTTCAACGGCTGGGCGGATCGCGTAAGGTACCGGTCTGGCCTTAAAAATTTTTGGGTTTGCGTTATCTTCGATTTTTATCATTGCCGTTACTCCTTTTAGAGTCCCAAGTCCTTGTTGGAACACCTCTTTCGCGTCAGTTAGAATTTTTGACAGTCGTCCAGGTGTGACGTCATCATCCTTTTTATCAGTCACAGTTAGCGCCTGAATGGAATGCCAATCCAATTGTATTTTTCGGATCCATTCACATCCCAATAGTGGTGGTCCTCCATCCGATAGTATATATAGTTACAGTTTCTGTGTTTCCTTGCCGTTGTATTCAACTGGCACCCTTATTTTTCCTCTGGGGTAGACTTTTTGCCCCGTGTATGTCTTCAATACAATGGACGTGTCCTTCAAGGGTATGTGTGAGAATAGCCGCTCATAGTCTCGTCGATTCATGACAGTTAGGGCTGATCCTGTATCCAATTCCATCTTTACTTGGGACCCTGCTATCATGAGGGTGACCCAAATGGTTTGGTGATCCTCCTTTGCGATCACGTTGTGTAACTTTAGACAACTTAGTCTCCTGCTCCCGGAGTCATTATCACTCTCCTGATCTTCCGAACTACTGTCTGTCATTGTTTTTTTACTCTCTTGTACTTTTACTTAGTACTTCTTGTAGTGTTGGTTTTCTTTCCCGACCTGCAGACTCTTGCTATATGTCCCATTTTCCCACATTGCCTGCACACTTTGTCCTTAAACCAGCAGTCCTTCTGATCATGGGTTGTTCTGCCACAGCAATAGCACTTTTCTGCTCCATACGCCATTTCGTTAGCGCTGTATTCTTGTGGTTTCTGTTGTATTTCCGCAGCTCCCCGTGCTGCTGCTTCGTAGGATACTGCCACGCTGAAAGCCTGTTCTAGCGTCAGGTCCTTTTCTGAAAGTAGTCGTTTCTGGGTTCCTTCACTCTGGAGCCCACAGACAAACTTATCCCGTAAGGTGTCTGCCAGTCCTGCTCCGAACTGGCAGTGCTTCGATAACTTGCGCAGTTCCGTAAGATAGTCAGCATTGTTCTCATCTTTGTGCTGGTTTCTTTTATGGAACTTGAATCTTTCTGCTATCAGCAGTGGTGTAGGGTTTAGGTGTTCCTGTAAGATATTAACAATCTCTTCAAAACTTTTCTCCATTGGTTTAGCTGGGGTAATTAAATTCCGCAATAGGCCGTACGTTCTCGCGCCCATCAAATTTAATAATACCGACGCCTTCTTTCCATTGGCCACCTCATTGGCATTGCAGTACACTTCAATTCTTTCCACATACGTGGTCCAGTCTTCTACCTCGTTGTCGAAAGCAGTGATACTGCCACTCTTCGGCATCTTGGGTGATTTAAAATGGCGTCTCTCGCGCTTTTTCTTCTTCCCCAATGTAATAAAATGGCGCCTCCCGCGCTTTTCCTTCTTCCCCTTGCTGCCACGCTGCTCCTAGCATTCTACAGGGTAATGGCAGCGACCCGCGGCTTCGGCGCGTCTCACTTTTCCTTCCCCGCGTTCTATCCTCTCCATGCTGCCCTGGTCTTGAGCACCGACCGCGCCCTGTGCGCTCCACCCTCTCTCTCTCTCTACCTCCCGATGACGCTGCATGGCCCCTTTGCAGAGCCGCTCAATCGAGCCCGAGCCCGCCGCAGTCCAGAAGGGTCAGCGCACTACCTGCTACCAGCACGACTTGCTGGAACACCTCAACTGGGGAGCCAGGCTCGGCTCTCCACAGCCTCCCCTGCAACTCTCCGATGGATCCCTGGGCGGTTGCCCGCGGTCGACGCCCGCCGTTCTGACTTCGACCTCCAAGAAGCTTCTCTTCAGGGAAAAGATCCCCGTGAGGTGATGCAGTACTTCAGGTGAGTTCAAACCTGCCCGTCGCCAGTGTAGTGTCCGAGGATCAATAATACTCAGACTGCAGGAGAACAATAAAACAGGTATTTACTGAACAGAAAGTAATTCAAGACTGAAGTACAGAAGCCTGCTATGGCTTTATATACAGGGGTGGTCACTGCCGGTACTGCAGTATAGAATCAGTTCTTCTCTTAAAGGTACATACACAACAGGAAGGAGCTGTACCGGTGGGACGGGCTCCACCTGAACCGGAATGGGACCCGTGTCCTAGCGGAAAGGGTAAATGGGGAGGTGGCAAAGACTTTAAACTAGTAAGACGGGGAGAGAGATCTACAAGAAATGAAACCAGCCTAAAAATAAACAAAACAGGAAAGAAGAGCATAGTAAAGAATAAAGTAAGGGAGGACATTGATGTTTAGGGAGTTTAGAACAGGAGTTTAACAAGATGGTTAAAAATAAAGTAAGAGGAACTGCTATTAAAAATGAGTTAAACTATCTGTACAGCAATGCACACAGTGTTTGTAATAAAACAGGGGAGCTGGAAGCAATCATGTGTTGTGAGGAACCAGACATAGTGGAGATTACTGAGACATGGGGCTGGATTTTGCCAATGGGGAGATTTTGGAGGCGGGACTCCCACTTGTCAGGTTTCAGTCCCGCCTCCATCAGTGTTTGGCCGACCCACGCTATTTTCCCTTGATTGAACTAGTTATGCCTGCACAGCGGGCTTAGCAGGCCAATTAAGGGTAAGTCAGTTACAGTGAATGTCAACGTATGATGTTTCATCTGTCAAATTGTCATCGTTTGACAGCTCTGTGAAGCTGTCAAACACTGACATTCTCTGTAGTTTGATGAGTTCTTGAATTCAAGACCTCATCAAACCTTTCTTTTGCAGAAATGAGATGGTTGTTGCATTGGAGAATGCAACGGCCATCTGTCATCTCTGCCGCGGAGGTGCCTTCGGGAAGCCCGCACTTGTGTGGGCAAAATGGGGATAAACCTCAACAGGCAGGTAAGTGGCACTAATCCCCTTCCCACCTCCAAGGAGACAGGACCTGGCGCGGGTCAGCTACCCGCCTCCTGGCAAGGTGGCACGGGGGTGGGTTGGGCAACCACCCCCAAATTCTGCCATTTTCCTGGCAGTCCCACCTCCATACCTGTCTCCCCAGGGTTGGCAAGATTGTGCCCATTGCTACAGAAAAATCAGGACTGGGAATTAAACATTGACGGGTATAACATATTTAGAAAAGATAGAGAAGGAAAAGGGGGAGTTGGAGTAGCTGTACTTTTTAGGGATAACATAATAGCAGTAGAAAAAAATTACGCAGCTATCAGCAAGGCAGAAATAAAATCCATGTGGATAGAGATAAAAGATAATAAAGGATCAAACACACTAATAGGGGTAGTCTACAGACCACCTAATTGTGGAAGGGAGGTGGAGGAAGAAATATGCAAACTATTTAGGGAAATGAGTAAAAAGCATAGAATAATAATCATGGGGGATTTCAAGTACCTTGTTATTAATTGGACAGAAGAGGTAGGTAAAGGGGATAAGGGAATGGAGTTCCCACAATGTGTGCAGGACTCCTTTCTAACCCAATATGTAGAAAGCTCAACAAGGGAGGATTCACTATTGGATCTAGTAATGGGGAATGAACCAGAGCAGATAAGAGAAGAAAAAGTAAGGGAACATCTAGGCAATAGTAACCATAATATAATACTCTTTAAGATAATAATTAAGAAGGACATAAGTATGATGAAGAAAAGCTGATTTTGAGGGGCCGAGAATAGAATGTGGGAAAATAAAATGGACAACAATATTGGCAAAAAATGACATAGAGCACCAATGGGAATGATTTAAAATGGTGTACAACAGAGTCCAGGAAAAATATATTCCACTAAAAAACAAGAACAAACTAAACACTAATAAGACACCATGGATGAATAAAACCATAAGGGAAAAATTGAGGGTAAGGAAAGAGGCATACATTAAGTACATGGACAGCAGGGGAGAACATGATAAGGGAGAATATGAAGAGATTAGGAGAGAAGTCAAAAAACAGTTAGGAAAGCAAAGAGGAACTATGAAATTAAATTATCAAGGAATATAAAACAAAGTAGTAAAATATTTTACAGGCACATAAATAAAAAAAGGAAGGTTTGGATGGGATTGGGCCACTAAGGGTAATACCGGATCATACCACAGGTAGCGATAGAGAGATGGCAGAAATATTAAATAATTACTTTGCTTCAGTATTTACCAGGGAGCTAGAACACGTGGACATGACATCGGATGATGAGATTAGTAATGAGATAAGTGCATTTAAAACAAAAAGAGGAGATATATTAAATAAACTAATCAAACTCAAAGAGGATAAAACCCCTGGTCCGGATGGATTACATCCGCGCATTTTAAAAGAATCTAGGGAAGAGATAGCAGAGGCATTACACATATTTAATAATTCGTTAGAACAAGTTGTAGTGCCAGAGGACTGGTGGCTAGCTAACATAATACCTATATTTAAGAAGGGAGATAGAACATGTCCAGGAAACTATAGACCAGTCAGCTTAACATGGGTGGTAGAAAAAATAATGTAATCCCTACTAAAGGAGAAAATAGAAGAACATCTAGAATTCAAAAATATAATAATGAATAGTCAGCATGGATTTCAAAAGGGAAAGTCTTGCTTGACCAACCTCATTGAATTTTTTGAAGAGGCAACAGAGAGAGTAGACAAGAGTAATGTACTAGACTTCATCTAGAGCCATCCTTTGTTTCTTAACCTGTCCCATTACCATCTCCTTTTGCCTTGAATATCTCTCAATGTCTCTTAATCTCTCCTGCCTTCTATCCTATCACAGGCCTTTCCTTTTGTTCTTTCATCCCCTCCCCCATTTCCCAGCCTCTACACTTGCTTAAAAATCTGTTCAATTTCCTGCTTTTTTCCAGTTCTGACGAAAGGTCATCGACCTGAAACGTTAACTCTGTTTCTCTCTTCACAGATGCTGCCTGACCTGCTGAGTTTCTCCAGCATTTTCTGTTTTTATTTCAGATTTCCAGCATCTGCAGTATTTTCTTTTTGTATGAATGTAGTAGATGTAATTTATCAATATTTTCAAAGGTCTTTGATAAGGTACCACATAATAGAGTAATGAATAAGATCAGAGAATGAGGAGTCAGGGGACAAGTAGCTGGCTCCAAGACAGAAAGCAGAGAGTAGGGGTAAAGGGTAGCTATTCAGAGTGGTAGAAGGTGGGAAGTAGTGTTCCACAAGGATCAGTGCTAGGACCACAATTTATATTAATGATTTAGACTTTGGAATCAAAAACACAATTTCTAAATTTGCAGATGACACCAAATTGGGGGGCTAGTCAATACTGAGGAGGACTGCAACAAATGACAGGAAGACATTAATAAACTTGAAGAATGTGCATATAATTGGCAAATGAATTTCAACACAGATAAATGTGAGGTATTACATTTTGGTAGGAAGAATAGGGAGGTCACCTATTACTTGGCAGGTGTGAGTTTGGGTGGGGTAGAGGAGCAAAGGGATCTCATAAGAACATAAGAAATAAAAACAGAAAATGCTGGAAATACTCAGCAGGTCAGGCAGCATCTGTGGAGAGAGAAACAGAGTTAACGTTTCAGGTCGATGACCCTTTGTCAGAACTGGAAAAAGCTGGAGATGGAACAGGTTTTTAAGCAAGTGCAGGGGCAGGGAAAAGGGGAAGGGGAGAAAAGAACAAAAGGGAAGGTCTGTGATAGGATGGAAGGCAGGAGCAATTAAGAGACATTAAGAGAGATTAAGAAATGATGCAAGGCAAAAGGAGATGGTAATGGGACAAGTTAAGAAACAAAAGATGTCTCTAGATGAAGTGTAAATGGCATTGGCAGAATGAAAGACAGCTGCCATGTGGGAGAGAGAAAAAAAAATAAATGGAAAAAAAATGATAGGGGCCGTGGTTATGGCCTGAAATTGTTGAACTCTATGTTGAGTCCAGAAGGCTGTAAAGTGCCTAATCGAAAGATGAGGTGCTGTTCCTCGAGCTTACATTGAGCTTCATTGGAACAGTGCAATAGGCCAAGGACGGTGAGGTCAGAGTGGGAGTGGAGCGGAGAATTGAAGTGACAGGTGACCGAAAGCTCGGGGTCACCCTTACGGACTGAATGGAGGTGTTCTGCAAAGCAGTCACCCAATCTGCATTTGGGTCTCCCCAATGTAGAGGAGACTGCATCGTGAGCAGTGAATACAGTATACTAATTTGCAAGAAGTACAAGTAAATTGCTGTTTCACCTGGAAGGAGTGTTTGGGGCCCTGGACAGTGGGAAGGGAGGAGGTAAGAACATAAGAAATAGGAGCAGGAGTAGGCCATTTGGCCCCTCAAGCCTGCTCCGCCATTCAATAAGATCATGACTGATCTTCTACCTCATCTCCACTTTCCTGCACTATCCCCGTGTCCCTTGATTCCCTTAATATCCAAAAATCTATCGATCTCTGCCTTGAATATACTCAACAACTGAGCCTCCACAGCCCTCTGGGGTAGAGAATTCCAAATCCAAGCCCATCTCTTCCACAACTCCGTCTAAATCACTCCAATTAAGTTTATACCCTACCACAGCAACAAAACTGCCCTAACCAAAGTAACAAACAGCATTCTGTGACTATAACCATGGTGCATTATCCCTCCTCAACATCTCTGCAGCCTTTGACACAGTCCACCACACCATCCTGCTCCAGTGCTTCTCCTTCATTGTCCAGCTCAGTGGGATTTCCCTTGCTTGCCTCCAATCTTACCTATCCAATCATAGCTAGAGCATCTCCAGCAATGTCTTCTCTTTCCGTCCCCATACTCTTACCTCTGGAGACCCCAAGGAGCTCTCCTTGCCACCCTCCTCTTACTCATCTACATGCTGCCACTGGACGACATTACTGAAAGACATGGGATCAGCTTCCACATGAATGCTGATAACACCGAGTTCTACCTCTCTACTATGTCTCTCGACCTCTGCACTGCCTCTGCACTGCCTCTGTTTTGTCTGATTGCTTGTCTGATGTCCAGTCTTGGATAAACTGCAATTTCCTTTGGCCATTGTCCTTGGCCCCTGCCATAAATCTGTACTCTTGCCACCTCCTCTGCCCCCCATCCCTTCCTTCTCCACCTCCTCACCCCCTCCCATTTGGAGCCTGCGCCATGCTCTGGACTTTCCTCTCTAAAACAATCCACCCCTCCACCTCCCTCTCCTCCTTTAAGATCCTCCTTAAAGTCCATTTTTAAAACCAAGATTTTGGTCACCCCTCCTTATAACTTTGGCCCGGCTTCATTTTTTATGATTATGACTCTGTGAAGCAAGTTGAGATATTTTTCTACATTAAAGGTGCTTTATAAAGTTGTTGTTAATGACTCAGTGTTGCTCCCCACTATTTTCCAGATCTCCTGCAGGCAAGCCCTGACATTGTATTTCCTGTCATTTGTGCCATAGTAACACTAAATGCCAGGGACTCCTGTAGGTCCCGAGCATCCAGCATTGCTATGGCAGCAGAAGTGTTGCTTTCAAATTTTTTATCCGGCAGAAGGCCTGTCCAATTAAACAATCTATGATCGATGGCACAGGGCAGGGGTGAGGAGGGGGATTTAAATATTGATTAATATTTTAATACTTTCACCAGTAGCTCAGAGGCTGCTGGCCCCACTCTGGCTGGACTCCCTATGGATACTTGGGAGCTCACTGTCAACGAGTTAATGACTGCAAGGCTGGAAGATTGGTCCAGGTAAGGGGCACATCTTTGTGGCAGGAGGAAGTCTTGATAGACCTGAGATGCACGATCTTTAAATGTGGAAAATCTAAGCCACGCTGTTCAATTTAAGGTTGTAAAAGAGAGGAAGATCTTTAAAGCCCAAATCAAATTATCAGGCTGGCCCTTGAAAAGATTTCCTTTCTCTCTCTAGCCCCTTCTTCCAAAATCCATTTTTGTGGAAGTGAAGAGAAAAAGGCTGAAGAACAACCAATCTGCAGCTACTCTGAGATCACACAGAAAACAACAAAAAACCTCTATCCAGCTTCTTATCAATCACTGTGGAATTCAGGGCTTTTGCTTTGTCTGTGCATGCTGTTGATGTGCTATTTAATTTCTTATTACCTGGCCTTTCTTGACCTGTTTGGCTATTAGTCTCCATGTCCTACAGATTGGGAGCTGATTTCCTGAGTACACGCTGCTGGTGGGCGAGCTTCCCTGCTGGCAGGCGCTACTTTGAAAATCGGCCCTTACCTTTGAGCACTTCTGCCATTTCAAGAAATATTTCTTGCAGTCTTAACAGCTGCTTTCTGTGGCATTTGCAGTATTACAGTTCTTTAATATTAATCTTTAAAATCTATGTAAACTTTGTTATTCATGTAATTCATGGAACCTGCTGTCCACTGCTGCCCATCATAATGCCCTGCCAGCAATAAAAAGAAAAACAGTAAGTTGAAAATGAGAAATAATTCCTAAATTTGTGTACATTTTAAAACAATACACCTTGAAGTATGTTCCAAGGCAGTAAAATGGACCTTCACTATCTTCAGTCATCTCAGCTCCTCGATGTATTGCACAGCAGAATGTGTATTATATTGTGTCAACAATTTTGGTACATTTCTGCATTGCTATTCAAAGGTTTACAAAGTATAAATAGCTGATCATCATAGTCTATATTTGCACTTGGGAGATGTGATCTAGATCTCTTTAGCTGTATTTCATTCATGATTTGCACTTGTTTAAATGTAAGATCCATTTCACTTTTTCATATATTGCTTGCCCAACGCAATTTTAATTTTCATCAACATTTGAACTTGGAGACGTTGAGCAGGGTGTTCTTTGGTTAACAGAAGTTTGGCTTTGGACACACAACCTAGTGCAATAAAAAATAATTTCACCAAGCTTACTATGATTAATTATCTTTGTTCTGAAGGATGTAGGCTTTTGTTCAATCATGTGCAATGCAAAACATTGAATTTTCTTAACGTTTTAATGCAGCCAAGAGAATTATAGTACAATGTGCTGCATTAACATTCATCTGTGAGAAAAACAGGCTGGTTGTATTTTAAAGCTGTAAATGGAAGCATAATTTTTCTTCATCATCTGTACTGACAATGTAATGCAATGACTTCTTAAATGCGAACAATGATAGATAATTGTGTAATAAGCTGTCTGGCATTTATCAATGTTCCTTTTGTACTTATTTTTCTTACCTTGGTTACTATAGCATCTGACATTTGGGTCAGCTCAGACAATTGCAATAAGCTTGTACCTTAATGATCGATGGGCCCTTCCTGCGTTAATGACCAACCAATTTGTTTTCTGTTTTGTCCAGTAAAGGACCAACACAGAATTTTTCATTACCCACTGGTCTGGGCTCCATACTAGAACATAAGAACATAAGAAATAGCAGCAGGAGTAGACCAATCGGCCCCTCGAGCCTGCTCCACCATTCAATACGATCATGGCTGATCTGATCCTAACCTCAAATCTTCTATCACTCTGCATCCACCCGAACCCATGTGATCTCCCGGGAGAGGCGAAAAACCAGATAAAGACCCAATGGCCAATTTGGGAGAAAAAAATCTGGGAAATTCCTCTCCGACCCATCTAGGCGATCGAAATTCTTCCAGGAGATCACTCTGTCCCTATATTTTCTACAATACTTACCTTCTGTAAAGGCGATCTCCACCCCAGCCAGGAACAGGAATAAAACCATCTTCTGAAATCTAACACAGAATTAGAACACAGTAGGAGCAGAACCAGGCTACACGGCCCCTGGGCCCACTCCACTACCCACAGGGCCATGACCATTCCGAACCTAGACTCATGTCCAATTTCCTGCCCGCTCCCCGTAACCCTTAATTCCCTTTACTTCTAGGAAACTATCTATTTCTGTTTTAAATGTATTTAATGATGTAGCTTCCACAGCTTTCTGGGGCAGCAAATTCCACAAACCTACCACCCTCTGAGTGAAGAAGTTTCTCCTCATCTCAGTTTTGAAAGAGCAGCCCCTTATTTTAAGATTATGCCCCCTAGTTCTAGTTTCACCCTTCATTGGGAACATCCTCACCGCATCCACCCGATCAAGCCCCTTCACAATCTTATATGTTTCAATAAGATCGCCTCTCATTCTTCTGAACTCATATGACCACCCCCTCACCCCAGGGATTAACCGAGTGAACCTTCTTTGTACTGACTCGAGAGCAAGTATGTCTTTTCTTAAGTATGGACACCAAAACTGTATGCAGTATTCCAGGTGCGGTCTCACCAATACCTTGTACAACTGCAGCAATACCTCCCTGTTTTTATATTCCATCCCCCTAGCAATAAAAGCCAACATTCCAGTGGCCTTCGTGATCACTTGCTGCACCTGCATACTAACTTTTTGAGTTTCGTGCACCAGGACCCCCAGATCCCTTTGTACTACAGTACTTTCCAGTTTCTTGCCATTAAGATAATAACTTGCTCTGTGATTTTTCCTGCCAAAGTGCATAACCTCACACTTTCCAGTATTGTATTCCATCTGCCAAATCTCTGCCCACTTACTTAGCCTGTCTATGTCCCTTTGCAGGTTTTTTATGTCCTCCTCACTCACTACTTTCCCTCCCATCTTAGTATCATCTGCAAACTTTGATATGTTACACTCGGTCCCCTCCTCCAAATCGTTAATATAGATTGTAAAGAGTTGGGGACCCAGCACTGACCCCTGCGGAACACCACTAGTTACTGGTTGCCAATCTGAGAATGAACCATTTATCCCAACTCTCTGCTTTCTGTTAGACATCCAATCCTCCACCCACGCCAGAATATTACCCCCAATCCCGTGATTTTTTATCTTGAGCAATAATCTTTTGTGTGGCACCTTGTCAAATGCCTTTTGGAAGTCTAAATACACTACGTCCACTGGTTCCCCTTTATCCACCCTGTATGTTACTTCCTCAAAAAACTCAAGCAAATTTGTCAAACATGGCTTCCCCTTCATGAAACCATGCTGAGTTTGTCCTATTAAATTATGTTTATCCAAATGTCCCGTTACTGTCTCCTTAATAATGGACTCTAACATTTTACCAACCACAGATGTTAGGCTAACAGGTCTATAGTTTCCAGCCTTCTGCCTACTACCCTTTTTAAATAAGGGTGTTACATTAGCAGTTTTCCAATCTGCTGGGACCTTTGCTGAGTCCAGTGAGTTTTGGAAAATTATTACCAATGCATCCACAATCCCTACCGCCACTTCCCTCAAGACCCTAGGATGTAAGCCATCAGGTCCAGCGGATTTATCCGCCTTGAGTCCCATTATTTTACCAAGTACCACTTCCTTAGTGATTTTAATCGTATTTAGTTCCTCCCCCCCTAGAGCCCCCTGTTTGTCCAGTGTTGGGATATTCTTAGTGTCCTCTACTGTAAAGACTGATACAAAATAATTGTTCAGTGTTTTTGCCATCTCCATGTTTCCCACCATTAATTTCCCGGTCTCATCCTCTAAGGGACCAACATTTACTTTAGCCACCCTTTTTCTTTTTATATAACTATAGAAACTTTTGCTGTCTGTTTTTATATTTTTTGCTAATTTACTTTCATAATCCATCTTCCCTTTCTTAATCAATCTTTTAGTTATTTTTTGCTGTCTTTTAAAGACTTCCCAATCTTCCATCCTCCCACTAGATTTGGCTACCTTATATGCCCTTGTTTTTAGTCGGATACTATCCTTAATTACTTTACTTAGCCACGGATGGCTATCTTTTCTTTTACACCCTTTTTTCCTCAGTGGAATATATATTTTTTGGAAGTTGTAAAATAACTCCTTAAATGTACACCACTGATCATGTACCGTCTTACCCTTTAATCTATTTTCCCAGTCCACTCTAATCAATTCCGCTCTCATACCTTCATAGTCTCCTTTATTCAAGCTCAGCACGCTTGTTTGAGATCCAACCTTCTCACCCTCTAATTGAATATGGAACTCAACCATGTTATGGTCACTCATTCCAAGGGGATCCTTTACTGGGACATTTTAAATTAATCCTGTCTCATTACACAGGACCAAATCTAAGGTTGCTTGCCCCCTGGTCGGTTCAGTTACATACTGCTCAAGAAACCCATCCCTAATACACTCAATGAACTCATCCTCAAGGCTGCTCTGCCCAATTTGATTTGTCCAGTTAATATGATAATTAAAATCCCCCATAATTATAGCTGTTCCCTTATTACAAGCCTCAACTATTTCCTGATTAATACTCCGTCCAACAGAGTTGCAACTGTTCGGAGGCCTATAGACTACACCCACTAGTGTTTTTTCCCCCTTATTATTCCTTACCTCCACCCAAACTGTTTCACTATCCTGCTCCTTTGACCCAATATCATTTCTCTGTATTATAGTGATTCCTTCCTTTATTAACATAGCCACCCCACCTCCTCTCCCTTCCTGCCTGTCCTTCCTGATTGTTAAATAACCTGGTATGTTTAATTCCCAGTCATGGTCACCCTGCAGCTATGTTTCTGTAATGGCCACAAGATCATACCCATATGTCGTTATTTGTGCCGTTAACTCATTCAATTTGTTACGAATGCTACGTGCATTCAGATAAAGAACTTTCAAATATGTTTTGTAACACTGAGTTCCTGTTTTTTCCCTTTTCAGTACTTTACTTTTTACTCCATACCTTCTGTCCCTTCCTGACATGTTCTGTTTTTTAATTCCCCCACTGCTACCTAAATCTATGACCTTCTCTGTTGTCATTTCTATTATTTGCTCTCTAGAAACCTCCCCCCCACTAATTAGTTTAAAGCCCTCTCTACAGCCCTAGTTATATGATTCGCCAGGACTCTAGTCCCAGCACTGGCCAAGTGGAGTCTGTTAAGTCTGTGTGTTATAATGAGAATTACTACACAGACCACAAGAGTAAATTTTAACAGGACTTTACTATTCGAAGGTCAGGGCGGAACTGTCAATAAATCATTACACAGCACTTATATACTGGTGTGGTCACCACCGGTATTACAGTATACAGCAGCCAAGATAAAGTAGTGCAACTCTTAAAATAGTTCTCTTAAAGGTAGGACGGTTCTCTTAAAGGTGGAACGGTTACATACACTACAATCCTCCCTTTTTAGCTTCACAGTATATGTTTCCCATTAAACATAACATCATAACATATATATATACACTTCATGTAAAAACAGTTCACAGATTCAGTCTCTGCGGAAAACAGTTCACAGATTCAGTCTCTGCGGAGGCGCCTCCTGCGCTTCCTGACTCGGTCCGGATAATGCCTCGGTGGTGTAATAGTTCTCGGTGGTGTAGTAGGTTCTCGTTGCTGGGGTGACTCATCTAATAGTCCTTCACTGGACTTAACAGCTTGAACTTTCGTAACTTCAGAACCAGCATTGCTGACTTCTAAAGGCTCAAGTACCTTGGGAAGTTTTTCTACTTCCAGACTGATTTGGCTCAGTTCGGAGGGACCACGTGCGTGACCTGGTAGGGGTGATAATGGTTCAGATGAGTCATCATCTTCTGCTTCTTCTCTATTGTCTTCTATTTCCTCCACCACTTCAGCTTTTGCCTCTGCCACCAATTCTCTGCGTGGCTTATTACTGCTGACACTGCTCACAAAAGGGTGCTCTTTCTTCTTATCTTTCAACTGATCGATGAATTTGACATATTCCCTTTCTTGCTCAGCTTTGATTCGTTTGGCCTCATTGCGCAGACGGTTTGTGTGTTCCTGTTCCATTCTCTCAATCAGCTGCTTCTGCTGTCTTTCCAGATTCTCCCACTCTGTGTCAAAGAACTTTTTCTTTGCATTCATCTCTTGCTCAAAACGGCGAATCATTTGTTCTAATTGCTGTTGTAGTTTGAGATTGAGTTGAGTTCGAGCCCCGGGTTCCTCAGAAATGTGCATGTCTGTAGACTGGACAGACTCAGAATTCTCTGTCAAACTATGTTGTTGTTGTTCAGTGGAATTCTGTTCTGATACTTTGTTCTCTCCTGAAGCATTTATACACTCCTTCGTTTTTCCATCATTAGTCTGCAAGTCCATTTTAGACTTGTCTTTTGCACATGGGCTGGTCTTACCATCATCAGTTCCAGGGTCTGAGCTGATTGTCTTCCCCGAGTTCTCACTCTCTGCTTTGTCACTGTCACTGCTGCATATGCCCTCATCCAATATTCTGGACAATCGTGCAGGTTTGACATCTTTTCTTTTTCCGGAATCTCCCGTTATTGCTTTTAGGGAGTGCCAGTCCATCTTTATTTTCCTGATCCACTCCCGTCCCAGAAGTGGTGGACCTCCCTCAGGTAGCACATATAAGTCCATTCCTTGGTGTTCTTTGCCCTTGTGTCTCACCTTGACTTTTATCTTTCTGATGGGGTATACTCTTTGCCCCGTGTATGTCTTCAAGACAATCTCGGTATCTCTCAAGGGTATATGTGAGAATAGCCGCTTGTAGTCCCTTCGGTTTATGACTGTTAGGGCTGATCCTGTGTCCAATTCCATTTTCACTTGGACTCCGGCTATCTTGAGCGTGACCCAGATAGTTTGTAGGTCAGCTTCCTTACTCACATCGTGAATTCTCAGACTACCCAGTTCCTGGTTGTTGGAGTCTGAATCCGAATTCTGTTCATCCGAACTCTTCTCAGCCACCTTATGTACCTTTCTGCACTTTTCCTGCGGTGACTTTTTGTTGCTGGTCTTCTTTCTTGACCGGCATACTTTAGCTATGTGACCAAGCTTGCCACATTTTCTACATTCCTGGTTTTTAAACGAGCATTGGTTCTGATCGTGTGTTGTCTTCCCACAACGATAACATTTCGTTGTACCCAAAGCCATTTGATCTACGCCGAGTACCGCTGCCTTCAGCTGCATTTCCGCAGTGCCTCTCGCTGCGGCTTCATGCGATGCTGCAATAGAGACAGCTTTATCAAGTGTAAGATCATTCTCTTCAAGTAGCCGCTTTCTCCCTCGCTCGCTCGGTCTCGTTCTCCCTCGCTCGCTCGGTCTCCCTCGCTCGGTCTCGGTCTCCCTCGCTCGGTCTCCCTCGCTCGCTCGGTCTCTTCTCTCTCCCGCTCGCTCGGTCTCGCTCGCTCGCTCGGGCTCTGTCTCTCCCGCTCGCTCGGGCTCTGTCTCTCCCGCTGGCTGTAACGGCGATTGCCGTATTGCTGCGTTCGCCCTCCCCAGCGGTTTTCAATCATGCCTCCCAGCCCCTCTTGTAGTCCGGTCCTTTCCCCCCCGGCTGCGGCTGAGTTCTCCGCGGTTTTTAAAAAAAAAAAATATTTTCTCCCGCGCAAGCGGTTCTCGAATCGTGCCTCCCAGCCCCTCTTGCAGTCCGGTCCTTTCCCCCCCCGGCTGCGGCTGAGTTCTCCACGGTTTTTTAAATTTTTTTTAAATTTTCTCCCGCGCCTTTCGCTGTCCCGGTCGCTGCACCTCGCGGCCTCGGTAGCTGCACGGCCTTTTTCACCAGTCGCGGTCGAGCTTGCTCTCGACGCTGTTGCGTCTCCCAGCCCGCTTGCAGCCCGGTCTCTCACACCGGCTGCGTTAGCGTTCACCGCGGCTTCCGTGCCTTACGCTGCCCCAGTCTCAGCGCCTCTGGCCCCGACTTCTGTCCGGCTCTTTTCCCCGGCCGTGGTCGAGTTCTCCGCCCTTATATCCTCCGATCGTCCCTCCCCTATTTCACAGCCAACGTGGCCGACTTGCCGCTCGTCGCTGATCGGCTTACCCACCACCGTGATAGAAGGGATGATCCTGCCTGTTGCTGATGGAAGGCTTCGTGTTAGAATTCTTCCATTGCTCTGCAGACCCGAGTCTTTTCTCAGCAGAATGATGAGGGCGGATGCCTCTTCTCGACGCCCGTTAAACTGCCTTGGATAATCTCTGCCGCAGGGTAAGATCGTACTCGTCGCCACTATTAAGTCTGTGTGTTATAATGAGAATTACTACACAGACCACAAGAGTAAATTTTAACAGGACTTTACTATTCGAAGGTCAGGGCGGAACTGCCCAATAAATCATTACACAGCACTTATATACTGGTGTGGTCACCACCGGTATTACAGTATACAGCAGCCAAGATAAAGTAGTGCAACTCTTAAAATAGTTCTCTTAAAGGTAGGACGGTTCTCTTAAAGGTGGAACGGTTACATACACTACAGAGTCCATCCCAACGGAACAGCTCCCTCCTGTCCCAGTACTGGTGCCAGTGTCCCAAGAAGCAAAACCCATTTCTCCCACACCAGTCTTTGAGCCACACATTTAACTCTTTAATTTTATTTATCCTAGCCAAATTCACTCGTGGCTCAGGTAATAACCCAGAGATTATTACCCTTGAGGTTCTGTTTTTTAATTTGACCCCTAGCTGCTCATACTCCTTTAACAGAACCATCTTCCTTGTCCTAGCTACGTCGTTTGTACCAACATGGACCACGACAACTGGATCCTCCCCCTCCCACTCCAAGTTTCTTTCCAGCCTAGAAGAGATGTCCTTAACCCTGGCACCGGGCAGGCAACACAGCCTTCGGGACTCCCGCTCTTGACTGCAGAGAACCCTATCTATCCCTCTAATGATACTATCCCCTACCACTACAACATTTCTTTTTACTCCCTCCACTTGAATGGCCCCCTGTACCACGGTGCTGTGGCCAGGTTGCTCATCCTCCCTGCAGTCCCCGCTCCCGCCCTCACAGGGAGTAAGAACCTTGATCCTGCTGGACAAGAGCAAGGGCTGCGTCTCCTTCAACACTACATCCTGGATCCCTGTACCTTCCTCACTCGTAGCCACACCGTCCTGTCCCTGACCACGGACTACATCTGCAGTAATTAACTTCATAGGTGTGACCATCTCCTGAAACATAGAGTCCAGGAACTTCTCCCCCTCCCTGATGTGTCGCAGTGTCTGAAGCTCGGTCTCAAGCTCCATAACATGGAACTTGAGTTCCTCTAGCAGCAAACACTTGTCGCAGATGTAATCACCGTGAGCCTCAATGGGGTCCACTGGCTCCCACATCTCGCAACAGTAACACATCACCTGCTCCATTCTATATAATTAATTAAATTTCTTATTATTAGTTATGAAGACCCTGCCCGGATATAGATGATAATATCACACCACTATTCAATAGGACTTACCAACTTAAAGGTATAAAAGAGAAGAGAAGGAAGAAAACCAACCAACCAGCTGATCACCAACCTCCTCCTTGATACTGTCTGTGGGGCCTGTTTGGTTCACTCGTCTCGCTGCTCCGCCTCCGCAGTGCTGTCTAAGCCAAAACTCCAGCAGCACTCAATGCACAAAGCCTGGTCTGCCATTGAGAACGGCATTGACAACCGTAATTTAATTTCCCTCCCAAACAGAATAATAACTAGAACCACTCCCAAGCCTTCAATCCTACCTAAAAAAAGTCACAAAAGCTGGATTTTCTTAGTGAAATCGGGCTGATTTTGGGTGGTATAGAGGCAGTGTGGCAAGAGGAATGAGATGGGAAGGCCCTCCGCTGATACCTGCCCCAAAAAATGTCCACTCCAATTTTGCTCCACTAATCCTGCAATAACCCAGATCTATTTGCCCTGAGCCTACATGTAGATGAAGACAGATGGACGTGGTTAGGTAAGCTTCACACAAATTTCCTGCACCCTAGAAAGCACAGTCTGTATAAAAGGGCTGATGTTGGGACCAGTTCAGCGTTCTGGCACCAGGAAAAGATGGTGAAGGCCAGAAGACAGTTCAAGCAGAGTTCCTGCAAGAGTTTGAAAACTGGAAGAGACTTCCATTTGCACTACAGCACTGAGGTATCAGTGTTTAAAAGTATTTGAAAATAATTTAAAGAATAACCTTGTAAATAAATAATGGATTTCTCTCTTGGTTTTCCATTATTCTCATTCGTTGAGAAAGAGGATGGTGAAGACAGGAGGAGAAGAGGAGGGAAGACCTGAGAATTCGGCATCACGTACATAAGTGCCACCCAAAATGTAAGTGCTCATGCCAAAGGGCCTACCGACCAAAGTGATCAAAAATGGATTTCTCCCAAAGGTAGTGTGTAAGAAGGCTGTGGTTTCTTCTTTGAGCAGTCAGTGAATTATACCAGCTGTTGGCATCTTGCCCTGAAGCCTCTTTTTACTAGGGGTATAACCCTGCCAGTGAATGGAAAGGTTAAGAACATCTCTAAATTCTGTGTCACCAAAGGCCTACATAAAAATATTCTGAAATGCACCAATGTACCAAAGATTTGCACATTTATTGATTGTCTCTTTATTATGTCCTATTACTATTTGTTATCACACGCTTACCCCTTGTGCCTAAAACCATTTTCACTCACGATCTTAACCTCTGGTGCTACCTCAGGAGATTGTGAGGTTTGGTGGCTAGGATGGAGGTGGCACTCATCTCAGTGATGCTGATGTTCATGCCGAACCTGCTTCTGGTGTCATGTTGATTGTGCGTTCCATGCCTACCTGACCCAGGCCAGAAGCTCCTTTCTGTGCTGACATTAGAGGAGCTTGGATTGATGCAGCAACAATGTCACTATCATCAGAAATGCCAACATCTGCGTCCACTCTGTCCACAGCCCACCCGCACTGGGTACAGGTTTAGTTGGGCTAATGGTCTACATGCCCAATTAAATTCTGAATGCCCTGAGCTGGGGTGCTTTTGAAGGAATCTATAGAAGCAGTCGTAATTGCTACTCTGGAAGCAACCATCACCTTCTGCCTGATGTCTTGTTGCTGTACATATCTCTTGGAATGCCACACTCACCAAAATGTTCAGCATGCCCTGATATACTTCTTTCATTGTGTTGCTGATGCGGGTTGTGGACTCCTCCAATGTATCCACTATCTGTAACACATGAGATGAGACCACTTCCACTGCCTGCACATGAGGTCTACACTCTTGCATCATACTTCTGTTCTGAGATCTGGATCCCTTGGTTTCTCAGCTGAGGCCAGTTGTTTCTGTTGTCCTCAGCCCCCAGGTAGAGACAACTGACTCTTCATCATCCCTTCACAGTTCCTCTTCTCACTGCTGCTCTGTGTTTCACTCTGTCTCACAAGTTACTCCAGAGTGAATGTACCTGGGCTGGGGCTTGAATCAGTAAGGTGCCATGACAGGGAATCAAATGAATGAATGGGCTCTGTGGTGTTGTTAGGTTGATCATCACATTCTTTCTTCTATAAAGGGACAGCACCTATGAGAGATACAAGGGTCATTCATTTTAGGAGTGTGCACTCTCACTTGTGATTCAGAATAAATTATTGAGCAATTGATAGAAGGCCTTTCAGTACTCAGAATGTTTGAAGACTGCAACCATTCACAGTACTGCAGCTAAACAATTCCCTACCAATCTGAACCTGACAGCTCTCCTCCAAATTCTTCCTCTCCCATCACCTCCCTGGTGTGTCTCCCAGGGAGTTGCAGAGTTTCCTCCTCATTCCTACTTAAGGGCCTGATGGTTGCCCCTCCTCCACCATGGAACTTTTTTCTGGAACTTTTTTCTGCTGATTGTGGGTGATCTTTTCCTCTGCATAAAACAAGAAGACATCAAAAGTATAGGGATTCATTCAAAATTAAATGTCGCCAAGATGTCCGCAGACATTCCATTGTGATCCCTGCTTTCAGATACAGACTATATAGCATTCTCTTCACTTTTTACCAAACCCTTGCTCTCAAAGTGAGATAAGGGACAGTAGAATGGTCAGAGAGGGATGTGTGACTGTTGGGTGGGGAAATTAACTGTCTTATTCATCTGTTCATTTCCACTCTGTGGAAATGGAGGGTGTGGAGGTGAGTCATGCTTCCAGCATTATTTCAGGATGTGTGTGGGTACTCAAGCTTTAACTTACCTTTGCCAACCTGATGAGATCATTAAAACCTTTCTGGCACTGCATTACTGTTTGCAGGATGGTTGATGAGACACTACCTCCCTCCATATTGCCTGCACTACCCTTTTTTGGGGCTTACTGTCTTGGGTTCCAAATACTCTAGTCCTCCTTGCCCTTATATCTGCCAATATCATTTCCACAGAAGCTTCCGAGAATCTTGGGGTATTGACCACAGCAGGCACTCTCACTGCTGGTCAACCTCTGCCATCCCCTCTGTCTGAACTTGCTCTGCCTCTGCCTCTGCTTCCTTAGGACCTGCAGTACCTTCTGGCCATTTAAGCTGCAGAAGCCTTTTAAGTACTGTAGCTAAACCATATTTCCCTCTCAGTGGCAGTGAACCAATCAGCAGCAGGATGAATCTATCTTGCATATTTAATTAGGACCTACTACTCAGGAAAATGCAGTCAGTTTCTGGTGGAATTACATGGGCAGGTACAAGTCCCATTCCACCATGTTTCTGACAGGCAAGAAAATCCAGGCCCACAAGAACCTGTATTCAGTGTTTGAAATATGTATGAAGTGAAACAGCTCATCATTGTAGACATCATTGATGTCTTTTGCACTTACCTCTATTGCACAGAAATTAGTCTTTTCAGTGTTATTTATTTTCAGTGTCACTGATTAAACATTTTGACGAGATACACATCAATACTGCTGCCCTTTAAAAATTTGTACAATTTTCTTGATGGATTTATTTTCACTACCTATCGCATCAATATCTAGCAGTAGGTGCAATTAGGTAAAGTAATAATAAAAAAAAACTTGTATTGAAAAGGAAACGGAATAACTCAGCAGTGAAATCAATTGTGACATTTACAGTGTCTATGTTGTCAAGTAATGTAGCAAAATAATTGCAGAAGAAAAGCAGTGTTACGATTTTTTGAATTGCTTCTGCATTGTACTCAATAGCATGCTCAAAAACTAATTTACAGTAAAATGTGGATCTTGTTTTTAAGCTTTTTTTTATTATATTGTGGCTAATATTGAACTATAGAACTGAAAGTTTAACTATGTTCCAAGGCCAGCTTTAACATTTACTGTACTTGGACCTTAACTGCTCATATTGTAAAACTTTTTTCAGCAACTTTCTCTCTATACTAGCTATAGCAAAGTCATCTACCAGTCTTAAAGAATGAGTTTATGTTTTCACTACACCCAGCACACAAGGGAAATATCCCTCCCATGTTGGCCAGCTGTGAGGGAATGAAGCAAAAATTGTTCTGCTCACTATTTCTCTCAATTATGTTTTTCTACTTTCAGTGACAGTTCGTCCTCACAAGCAGGGGTGGATTAACTCACATGCCCTAGCCAAATATGAGGCCCCCCCATGGGGCAGTTTCATTTAAGCGCTGTATAATTTGAGTTACAATTATTAATGTACTGTGTAGACATTCTATGGGTTTATTTCTTAATATATTTTACTACACTTTTGTGTGTTAATGGATTGAAGGGGGGACAGTTGTGAGGAGGGTGGGGAGAATGGCAGAGGGGCTCAAGAACTTTTAATTCTAGCTCTGCTCACAATTATATAAATATTAATTCAAGATGTGATTTAAGAGAGGTAAGAAGGTATAATATAAAATTTATCAGTTTACCATGCAATTTGTTTGCTTCATGAGTAAAACCAGTCGCTACCCAACTACTGCCATATGTCTATCATGTTCAGGCATTATATAGTAGTAATATTACCTAAAAAGCCTGCTGTTCAACAACTTTCATCCGTATAGTACCTTTATTGTAATAAAATGTCACAAGGCACTTCACATGGGATAGAGATTGATTAAGTGGTAGAAGATTTAGTAGAGCTGGATGCTGGGAGGGGGATGTATAGGAACCCAAAGGCAGATGACCATGAGGCACTGATGGGACGTAGACCTAGAGATGTGGTAGAGGTGAATTGGGAAGGATCAAGAGGGATTTTACTGAGGTCAATGAAAATTTGACAGGATATTTGATTTTTTTTAGTGTTGATGTGGAATCATGGGATGAAGATTCTTGACTTGATGGTAAAAGTAACAACATTTGAGTGGGTGACCGTATAAATGTAATACTTGTTTTGAAGATGTTTATGATTGAAGATGTTTTGTATGCAGAGAGACAAAATACAGTCATGTAATTCAGCAAGCATCACTAGTCATGGTGATTAAATCACTTTATTTGAGCTTAACATCTCATCCAGAAGATAGCAACTCTAACAACAAAATATTCCCTTAGTATTGCACTGAAGCGTAGGCCTAGAATATGTGTTCAAATTCTGGAGTGGGTTTAAGGATTTTTAAAAATGTGTTCATGGGATCTGGGCATCGCTGGCAAGGCTAGCATTTATTGCCCATCCCTAATTGCCCTTGAGAAGGTGGTGGTGAGCTGCCTTCTTGAATCGCTGCAGTCCGTGTGGTGATGGTACTCCCACAGTGCTGTTAGGGAGGGAGTTCCAGGATTTTGACTCAGCGGCAATGAAGGAACGGCAATATACTTCCAGGTCAGGATGGCGTGTGACTTGGAGGGGAACTTGGAGGTGGTGGTGTTCCCATGCGCCTGCTGCCCTTGTCTATCTAGGTGGTAGAGGTTGCGGAAATGGGAGGTGCTGCCAAAGAAGCCTTGGTGAGTTGCTGCAGTGCATCTTGTGGATGGTACACACTGCAGCCATGGTACGCCGGTGGTGGAGGGTGTGAATGTTTAAGGTGGTGGATGGGGTGCCAATCAAGAGAGCTGCTTTGTCCTGGATGGTGTTGAGTTTTTTGAGTGTTGTTGGAGCTGCACTCATTCAGGCAGTGGAGAGTATTCTATCACACTCCTTACTTGTGTCTTGTAGATGGTGGAAAGGTTTTGGGGAGCCAGGAGGTCAGACACTCGCCGCAGAATACCCAGCCTCTGACCTGCTCTTGTTGCCACGGTATTTATGTGGCTGGTGAGAGAATTATCAACTGGGTCAAGCTGACACTTGGGAATATCTCAAATCAGAGATACTGGCAAATTCTACAAATGTTCTAGAATATTAATGGCATCAAAATTTTTGAGAGACCTTTTCCAAAGTAACGTAAGGTCAGAAAAAAACAACAGGCTGGTGAGGGAGGCCCTTAAACGTGTGATGTAAGAAATGTTTACATTTCTTAAGAGCATCCAGTGAAGTTTGTGATTGGTACTGTTAGAAAGCAGTTCTGTTAGTTTAGATTATGTCTGAGAATTGATATGAGAAATGAAGGGGCCGGATCACAATATCAGTTTTACAACCAGTGGGAAATTGAAAATCTACTGCAATGGATGAAGTAGTCATATTATCCTATATTGTTTCCCCATTGGTGATCATTTTCTGGCTCACAACAAAGGCCTTAATAAAAGCTATCAGTCCTCCAGAGTTAAGAATATGAACATGTATAAAAACAATACTGTTATTGGTCAATGCATATCAAAGCTTGTTTAAAACCACTCAGGCCTGAATCACACGGAGGTTATTTGCAGGACTAACAATCCTTTGTTGCGACTGTAACCATGTGTAAAGGAAATAGCCATATTCCAAGATATACAACATCATATAAATAGATTTCTGATATTATTAATACATGACATACTGGGTTTAAAAGTCTGGAAAGCCTCGGCGACACAGGCTGTCAATACAGGCTTCTGAGATAAGATGAAGTGTTAACACAAAAGTTGTAAACACCACACAAGCTTTTGAAATGGGAATTGATTGTTAATACTGAGACAATAGCCTTGTTGAAACAGCAGGCTGGAGGTTCCTCTATGTCTGAACATTGGAACCAACACAATAGCAATGCCCAAGTAAAGTGTTAAAAACTGACACTTCGAACAGGAACACAGAATATTAAAAAACCATGTGCCTTTGCAAAAATAACATCAAATGAGAAACAGGAAACACGATTATATATGCAAACAATTGAAGTAGCTAAGAAATGCAAAAAACACCCTAGATTAAGTGTTTTTAATTTACATGTTGTAAAAGATACCTACAGAACACTTTGAAAATATGATATCAATAGATGACACCAAACAATCATATTGTGTTTGTGTTGAAAATGGAACAGTTAGGAGACAGGCGTCTGTAATACAACCAGTTAAGGTGTTCTAAATGTAAAAAAAGATACAAGCAGGAGACTTTGATAAGAATGGCATCAAAGGGATACATCGGTCATAACCATTTTTTATGATAAAATTTGAACACCTAAAGGTAGAGACATAATTATGCATGCAGCAGCTAAATTGACAGTAAGATAGAAAACAATCAACAGAAAGAATGACTAGAGATAATTAGTTTACATCAGCAGAAAACTTCAAAGGATAAACCACTAAAAAAAGGTATAAAAATAGGGCTTTTCAGATGGAAAGTCAGAAGTTGCTGGAAAAGGGCAAGCGATTCTCAACTTCAGAGGCAGGCTCTGTAAATTTTAATTCTTTGAGTCTCGGGGATCAAAAAGGTACTTTTATTTGATTTTGGTGGAAATTCTAGATTAAGAATAATAGAAATGTAAAAATGTACGAAGTTAAGATTTGATAATCAGAATCTCTGAGAATAAGAAATGTAAGCTATTTGTATTTTGAACTGTTAAAGTTGCGATTGACTCAACAGCTGTTAACTGTATGTCGGCTCTTAAACAAATCTATATATTTTTAGCATTGTCTCAAATAGTATTTCTGTATCAAACTCGTGAACTCAATCTCTGTACACTCTTTTGTAAGGAGTTGCAGAATTCTGGGGGGGTTTTCCAGACCCTCATAATATCCGGAAGGTTACAGTCTAGTTAAACTGATTAAAAGTGCTATCTGGAGGATGGTAACATCTTCAAGTCATTCCTTTCCTTTAGTGAGAGATAGTCTGAACCTTTGGACCCAATTACGTGTCTTCTAACTTTAGTTGACGGTGAACGTCTGGGGAATACGCCTGATCTGGGGTAGCCCAAAAAGGGCTAGGACTAGTAATTATCACTTCAGTTGGCGCCCAACGTGTGTGTTAACGAGTTGATACAGAACCTATACTTATATTTACATCTATATCCATCTTGTAGATTGTTAAGTATAGAAGGAGTGTTTTACTGATAGTGGTACTAAGACCCAGATTTAAGTCTCTAGAGATGATAAAACCCTGATCAGACCTTGTAGAACTTAAATCAGAACTCCCTCAACATACCATTGAGGTCTAGAAATTTCTTATAAAGTTCATATTAAACCCTAACTGAGGTTCGGTCCTGATGAAATATTAAACCCTAACCGATGTTAGGTCCTGAAGAAAGGGCATACCCTGTCAGAATTGGCCTAGTTTTTTTATTAGAAGATTCAAATTATTGCTTTATTAGGGGAAATAATCCTATCCCTGTACCTCCACAAAACCAAGTGATAATTTTTGAAACAGAATGCTTTGATGCCGAAGGAGCCGTTAGAACTCATGGCATGATTAATGTTGATCACCAGAATGAGGGGATACAGAATATCCTGTGGGATAATCAAACAAATACACCAAATCTACTAAATTCCTTAATGATAAGGTGCACACCTGCACAATTGGGAGGCCTAATGAATGGTGCCCAACAAGGTGGTGGCAACCATGGCCGAATAGCAGGACCCGGAGGAGCTTATGCTCCTGGGGGCTATGGATTCCATTTAAGGTGGCAAACTCATGATGAAATAAATGACAACAATCTTCGAGAAAACTATAGGCAGCTTAGGATCCATTATAATCAATGCCGACAGGCACTAGCTCACTCTTATCTAAATGCTGGAGGCGCAATGATTAATGGTGCAGTAAACCAACCCCAGCAACCACAAATTGCACCCCTAGGTCAAGTAAGCCTGAGCTCTATCTACACAATGTGTGGTAGACCGGGAAACACCAGCCAGGAAAAAACCTGCTGGATTCTAACTAACCTTGATAAATGGGAAACCTGTTGCCAAGTTTGGAATGCCCAACACCTGAGGCAACTACTGCAAATGATACTAAGTTCAGACTTAATTCCTCCATTAAACCAGTGCAACAACTGGGTTCAAATATATGCTTATGTTCTCACGGCAACTCAGGGAGGGCATGTAATGGGTTCAATCAAGGAAATACTCACTAATACAGCCACAACTAAAGGGCTGGTTGCTGCTTACAGATTAGGCAAAGTACATACACAGGATAATTTGGACATTGTCCATGGTTGCCTGGCTCATCAATATCAAAATACAGCCCCCAAACTTGCCTGTGAGGGTGCTCCAAACGATTATCGAGATAACCAACAAAGATGGGATAATGTCTATTGCATTATTCAATTAAATCATGACCTTTTAGGTCTACCCCAAACTAAACTTATAATGAGATCAGAAACTAGGGATAAAAAAACCGCAGAAGTTACCTTTGGTACTCAGAAAGAAGGACTGTATAGACCCAAGTCTCAAGTCCACCCTGCCCAGACACAAATCCGTGGCTCAGGACCACCAAGGGGGTATTCCAGAAGGTTTACACCCCCAACTTGCCCTCAATACGAGAAAGATTTCTCCCTAGAAAGATGGGATAGACGAGGGGCTAGACCTCAAAAGGAAAGCGAAGGACAGTGGACTCCCTATGGGGACAGCTTTTACACTGGCCAAAACTATCAAAGAGCCATGGGAGGGTACCGAGAAAACTGAAATTGGGATCAAAAAGATTCCTGGCAAAACCAACGTCCACCTCAACAGGAGGATCATCAAGAAAGTAAACGGCCCGACAAACCCCCTCAGGGATCTGGAAAACATGAAACCCCCAAGAGGGAGGAACAAAAATCAGTTAAAATAATTAAAGATAAAGCAGCAAATGAAGCTCAGGATCCTGGGGATGATCAATCCCAGGATTGAAGGCCTGGCACCCAGCCAGGGCCTCTTGAATTCCCCTATGCCTTGGCAACCTTGCCCACAAACACACAAGTGAAAGCCCTGTTTGATACGGGAGCTGATTACACTGTAATAGATCCTGCAATTATAAAAACTAAGTGGTCAGGTTTGGGAAGCCCAATTTGTAAAAAAATCATTAGCGGGATTCACGCAAGATAAAACCAAAATAATTAAATTTTACAAGATACCTATTACTATATATGGAATAACGATGGCCCTAGATGTAGGACTGGTACCACAATTGGCCTGTTCCCTCATTATAGGACAACCAAACATGAAACATTACCTTAAAATATCAACCAGACCTGTAGAAGCATCCACAGACCAGGATGACAGGGAAAAACATGTTCGAACACAGCTTGATCAAACTTGCCTAGAGGGGGGAGGCAAAGACCTCCTCGAGCAACTCATAAATAGGTATTATCCATATCTACAACGCCATCCAAATCAATTTGCAAAGATAGAGCATCTCCCCATCATGGAGGATGATGATACGGAGGAGGGAATCAGACAAATGCCTATGAGACTGCTTACAGAATACCATCAAGTTATTTACTGTGATGGATCATCAATGACAATTAAAAAAGAGACTTCCCAACAATCTTCATCTGGGATGGGGATAGTAGTAGGGAATTTTCGAGATTCCTATACTTTTTATCCAGAAGAATTACTGTCTATACCCCTTGGCCATAAGACAGCGCAATATGCTGAAGCCGCAGCATTACGGTATGTTTTAGAGAAAGCAGACCTTATTAAACCCACACTGTGGAAAGATATTCTCCGTTCGAGAATGGAGAAAAAGAATTGTCAGGTGATTCATGTAAACGGGCATACCACTGGGACAGTACACTCTAAAGGAAACAGCCTTGCAGACGAACAAGCGAAACGTTCAGTCTGCATGACACCCCCTCAAGCAGGTTCTGCCAATGTTAGTGTAAACACTAGGGCAGAACGGGCAGCTAATATGGATGAGGAACTGATTCAGCTATTAGACCCGACAAAAGAGAATCCACCAGGATATCCACCAAAGTACTTTTACTCAGAAACCCCTACGGGTATTGAACTAGTTAAGTTGCCTAAAGGAAACCAAGAGGTACCCCCGAGACACAAACGAGAACAGCTTGTAAAAGAAGCTCATGAGGGCATAAGTCAAGCACATTGTGGTGCCAGAACAACATTCTGCAAATTGACCCCTTATATTGGTGGCCAGGCATGCTTAAAGCCTGTAAAACATACGTGGCAAATTGTGAGCCATGATATTTAACCAATCAACCAAGTCATCACTAATTAAGCCACCACTATTGGCTCCTGTGAAAGCTGATGAGCAAATGGGAAAATTCTTTTATTGACTTTATTGGACCACTTCCCCCGTCTTTGGGATATAGATATGTTCTCGCTTGTGTAGATGGCTGCACTTCCTTCTACTGGCTGGTCCCCACAAAAACTGTTTCAGAAAACGCACTTGCCAGGGCTATTTCTGATATAATTACTGTAGCTGGTGCACCCAAAATCTTACACTCCGATCAAGGCGGAACCTTTGTATCTAAGGTCTTCAAAGACTACTGCGAACAAAGGGGGATTGGCTTAGAGCACAGCACGCCACATCATCTGCAATTAGAGAGGCTGGTGGAATGTAAAAACCTGGAAGTAAAAAAGCTATTGGTGAAACTGTTGAGAATCAGGGGGAATAAGTGGATCACCATCATTCCGGAGGTGCAGTTATCACTCAATAATATGCCCACATCTGCATCAGGGACAGTGTCCCCTAAAACTCCATATTATCTGATAAATGGGGTTGAGATGCATACACCGCTTACCTATAGTTCTTTTATTGCCTCTACACACTCTGAGTCCTTGATCTGACAGCGACAGTTAAAAAAAAGAAGTAACAGAGGAGATTCATTGAATTGATCAGAGGATAAGGGAAGCAAATAGGCAGAAAAAATTGACAAATAAAGCATGGCAACCCATAGTAGGAGAATGGGTACAGGAAAATTTCGAGCAAAAACCTGGTTTAACACCAAAGTGGAAAAAACCTGTTGAAATACATTCTGGTATTAACGAAAGAACAGTTCAAATATATATTAACCAGCCGAATGGCAAGCATATTCTTTAAACTGTCTCCATAGACAATATCAAAAGATGTCCTGCAAAATACCGAAAAGGAGGAACAATACAAGGTGCAGTCGTACACTGTCTTTCAAGACACAGCTTGGAGCACGACATAGGAAATGGATGCGATCGAATTACTGACAACGGTCAGTCAGATGGTGTCGCCGGCTCTTCCACACGTTGCTTGGCAACACATCAGGAATTGGATTTGCGAAAAGCAACAGCCGAAACAAGGAAAGATCAATTAGTTATTTCAGCTAAGAAGGAAGACACCGCGGCTAAAGAAGGAATCAACTGAGTGCCTGGCAAGGCCTTTACGACAACACACATCTATACACACGCCGGATCGAAGAAACAGCGTGTCAAGCTTCAACTAGTTTCAACTGACGTCTCCTTGACTCGTATGAATAACTCACCTCTACGGAACGTACATCTGCCGATTGGACATTCTAAGTACATGTTGTTTCACTCATAGCATGACTATGTACTTATCATCCTTTTAAATTGTGTTCAATTTAAAATAAGACAAAACATTGTCCTAGGATGACATCGAAGGAATTTTCATGTAGCACATGATTGTGCATCTCGTGAAATTAATATGCTACTGTAAACTTATTAGTATCATTTACCAAACTCTGCCCTGATGTTATGAGCTCATCTTTTGGTCAAGAGGGGGGTGTAAAGGAAATAGCCATATTCCAAGAGATACACCATCCTATGAACAGATTTCTGATATTATGAATACATGACATACTGGGTTTAAAAGTCTGGAAAGCCTCGGCGACACAGGCTGTCAATACAGGCTTCTGAGATAAGATGAAGTGTTAACACAAAAGCTGTAAACACCACACAAGCTTTTGAAATGGGAATTGATTGTTAATACTGAGACAATAGCCTTGTTGAAACAGCAGGCTGGAGGTTCCTCTATGTCTGAACATTGGAACCAACACAATAGCAATGCCCAAGTAAAGTGTTAAAAACTGACACTTTGAACAGGAACACAGAATATTAAAAAACCATGTGCCTTTGCAAAAATAACATCAAATGAGAAACAGGAAACACGATTATATATGCAACCAATTGAAGTAGCTAAGAAATGCAAAAAACACCCTAGATGAAGTGTTTTTAATTTACATGTTGTAAAAGATACCTACAGAACACTTTGAAAATATGATATCAATAGATGACACCAAGCAATCACATTGTGTTTGTGTTGAAAATGGAACAGTTAGGAGACAGGAGTCTGTAATACAACCAGTTAAGATTTTCTAAATGTAAAAAGATACAAGCAGGAGACTTTGATAAGAATGGCATCAAAGAGATACATTGGTCATAACCATTTTAATGATAAAATTTGAACAGAATTATGCATGCAGCAGCTAAATTGACAGTTAGATAGAAAAAAGTCAATAGAAAGAATGACTAGAGATAATTAGCTTACATCAGCAGAAAACTTCAAAGGATAAACCACTAAAAAAAAGGTATGAAAGTAGAACTTTTCAGATGGAAAGTCAGAAGTCGCTTGGAAAGGGCAAGAAATTCTCAACTTCAGAGGCATGCTCTGTAAGTTTTAATTCTTTGAGTCTTGGGGATCAAAAAGGTCTTATTTGATTTTGGTGGAAATTCTGGATTAAGAATAATAGAAATGTAAAAATGTACGAATTTAAGATTTGAGAATAAGGATCTCTGAGAATAAGAAATGTAAGCTATTTGTATTTTGAACTGTTAAAGTTGCGATTGACTCAACAGCTGCTAACTGTATGCCAGCTCTTAAATAAATCTATATATTTTTAGGATTGTCTCAAATAGTATTTCTGTATCAAACTCGTGAACTCAATCTCTGTACACTCTTTTGTAAGGAGTTGCAGAATTCTGGGGGGGGGGTTTCCGGACCCTCATAATATCCAGAAGGTTACAGTCCAGTTAAACTTATTAAAAGTGCTATCTGGAGGATGGTAACATCTTCAAGTCATTCCTTTCCTTTAGTCTGAACCTTTAGACCCAATAAAGTGTCTTATAGAATTCGGCTATCTCTAACTTTAGTTGAAGGGGAATACGCCTGATCTGGGGTAGCCCGAAAAGGGCTAGGACTAGTAATTATCCCTTCACATGAACAATTTAGATTCATCGTTTTAAAGAAGGACCAGCCTAAATCTGATATATCCCTGAAGCATCCAATTCACCGTATGAAAGGCTTTTGCCATTTTGAAAGGGAAAACCATTGATTCCATACCATTAACAACATTTAGCAATACTGAAAACTTTGCATAAGCTGTCAAATGGAAACTTGCTGCTTATGAAGTCTAATTGAGAGAAACATTTGCTAATTATTATTATTTTGGGTGGGATCTTTTTAGATGAGATGGATCTGGAGCAACAACAACAACAACTTGTATTTATATAGCGCTTTTAACGTTGTAAAACATCCCAAGGCGCTTCACAGGAGTATTAAAAAAGCAAAAAATTTGACACCGAGCCACATACGGAGAAATTAGTGCAGGTGAACAAAAGCTTGGTCAAAGAGGTAGGTTTTAAGGAGCATCTTAAAAGAGGAAAGAGAGTTAACGAGGAGCAGATAGAATAAAGGTAAGGAAGATTTATTCAGCTAATTGCATGGAATCCCAAATGGCGTAGTCTAATTAATTATAGCTAAAGTACCCTGTGCTGACAGAGAGACATTCCCTTATAAAGGTCAGAGGTAAAGACATTAATGCATGAAAACTGACAGCTACCATACTTGGAATAGCTCTTCGCAAGTTTGTAACATAAGTTTCCCATTGATCCTTACTTAAATAAACTTGTGAGTACTCAATTTTAAAAAGAAAAAACATCTATGTGGCTGCTCACTCTGCAGAACTTTGAGAAACATATATGGGGCAGATTTTCTGTTGCTGTGCTTGGGCATATTGAATCACCTGGAAGCAGTGCAGAGCGGGGAAATTGGGCAGGGTGGATTGCACTCCCGTAAGGGGGCTCACCCGATTTTTAAATCAACTTAATTTAAAAGAAAATGAATGGAAAATCACGAAGGCTCCCATTCAGGCGTGCAATCCTCCCCACCTGACTTTCCTCTTGTGCTGCACTCAAGTGGTCCAATACACTCAGATGCTGGAGCGGGACATTTTCCCCATTACAGCTTTTCATTGAAAATCTGAATCTAAGAACTAATTTCTTTTGATGCAACTCAGATTGGACCAGAGTATACGTCAGCCATGTGTTTCACTGCTTAGGCCTCACACTCTGGACTTCCTCCCCCCATATTGCTTTGATTCACTACTTCCAACCCTCAGCTTAAATTCCCTCCTCTTAACCAAAAGCACCAGGTTACCGCCCTGGCAGCAGTGTTGAAAATTACCCCAGTATGTCTTTGAACTGAGGAGGGGCTTGGATGTGCGAGAATGACTGTTGAGGTAACTTTTGGGATAATTATGTTCTGGTTGGCCTGATGAAAATCCTTGTTTTTCATTTTTTTATTAGATTAAGAATCTATCAATTGTGAAGTATAAAAATGCTTTAAAGTGCTTAAAAAATGGAATGCATCATTTTACAGGAAACTTTCTGGTATCCGGCACAGACGGGACCGAGCTGGTGCCGGTCTATCAACAATGCCGGAGAATTGAGCGCTATAGTTAAAAGATATGGAGCTCAGCGCTCCATCTAAAGCAACAAACCCTGTTGCTTAGCAACAGCTTCTAAACAATCAGCACAGCTTGCAAGCGTCTCTGTAGCTTAGCAACAGCTTCAGTTAGACACTTGCACAGCCAGAAATGAGTAAAAAAAAGTAACTAAAAGTAAAAAAAGTTATCTGAACCGACTCCTGAATTTTGCCGGTTAACCGACATTCCCGGTTATTTAATGGCTGGTTAATCGAAAGTTTCCTGTAATGTTAAAATTCAACATTTTCTGTGGGAGCGTGCTCCTGGACCCTCCTAAAAATGCACCATTAATTTTATACTTTCAACACTTGGATTTCCCTTTTTAGACTTTCATATCCATTTTTATGTCTCCATACAAGTGAAGGAATGTTGGGTGTACCTACTGCTTAAGTTAGAAATCCAAAGCAACCACTTGTTTTCACAAGTCAAAGGTTTATAATCAAGGACTTTCTTGAGCTGTCAGGTTCCTGAAGGTTGTTTCAGCTTTATTTGAAGCTGCAGGTTATTTTTTTTAGGTTGTCATGTATGATTCTTGGGCTCGTCGACTTTGAAATTGGGAGGAACAAGGCCTGTTCCTCCTAGCAGCCCTTTGAAGAAGCTTCATTGTCCATTCAATTAATGGTGCTGCACTCAAGAGTCACTTTTTTAGACTCTATTGGCTTTGGGTTCAGTGCACTTTTTTGCAAGAAAATGTTCTTTCTGGCCAGTAAGTAGTGCAGCATTTGGTGGATGAGGAAGGGAACAATAATAGGTTCTCGGGGGACACTGGAGGTAACGGTCCGAAGGCGGGAAGAGAAGTAATTGCTGGAGATACTTTGGCTAGGATTGGATAGATAAGAGTGAAACCAAGCAATGATAGTTCCACTGAGCTGGAAACTGAAGGTGAGAATTGGAGGAAGATGACGTGATCAACTGTGTCAAAGGCTGCAGAGAGGTCGAGGAGGATGAGAGGGATAAAGCACCATGATCACAGTCTCAGAGGATGGCTTCTTATAGTCTTTGAATTTACTTCAAGTTGTGTGCTAGGCATCTAATCTCCCAGCCCATTGAACAATTCTGCCATTTATGCAATAAGCTCATTCTGTCACTGTAACCAGGACAAGAGCCTGTCAATCTTTCACTGTTGGAACATTATCATTCGATTTCACATCACAATTAAATTATTAACAAACTAATAATGTGAGAGAAGAAAGGAGGGATACAGTGCTCCCCCACAGAGTACTGTCCCCCTTTAAAAGCTGGAAGGAGGGGATATAACATTCCTTAATGAAAACTGGAAAAATCCCTTTTCTTCATAATTAATACTTCTTCTTAGGCAGTCCCTCGGAACTGAAGATGACTTGTTTCCATATTAAAAATGAGTTCTCAGGTGACTGATGAGTCCAATGCGGGACCTACAGTCTCTGTCACAGATGGGGCAGACGGTGGTTGAAGGGGCGGGTGGGTGGGGTACTTGGGTTGACATGCGCTCCTTCTGCTGTTTGCGCTTGGCTTCCGCTTGCTCCCGGCGAAGAGACTCGAGGAATTCGGCACCTTCCCGGATCCTTCTCCTCCACTTTGTACGGTCTTGGGCCAGGGATTCCCAGGTGTCGGTGGGGATGTTGCACTTTTTCAAGGAGGCTTTGAGGGTGTCCTTGTAGCATTTCCTCTGCCCACCTGGGGCTCTCTTGCCGTGTCAGAGCTCCGAGTAGAGCGCTTGTTTTGGGAGTCTCGTATTGGGCATGCGGACGATGTGACCTGTCCATCGGAGCTGATCGAGCGTGGTCAAAGCTTCGATGCTGGGGATGTTGGCCTGAGCGAGAACACTGACGTTGGTGCGCCTATCTTGCCAATGGATTTGCAGGATCTTGTGGAGGCCGCGTTGGTGTTACCTCTCCAGTGCTTTGAGGTGCCCGCTGTAAATGGTCCATGTCTCTGAGGCATACAGGAGGGCAGGTATTACTACTGCTGTGTAGACCATGAGCTTGGTGCCGGGTTTGCGGTCCTGATCTTCAAACACTCTCTTCCTCAGGCGACCGAAGGCTGCACTGGCACACTGAAGGTGGGGTTGGACTTCGTCATCGACGTCTGCCCTTGTTGACAGTAGGCTCCCGAGGTATGGAAAGTGGTCCACGTTGTCCAAGGCCTTGTCATGGATTTTGATAATTGGGGGACATTACTGTGTGGCGGGGGCAGATTGGTAGAGGACCTTCGTCTTACGGATGTTTAGTGTAAGGCCCATGCTCTCGTACGCTTTGGTGAAGGTGTTAACGATGGTTTGGAGTTCGATCTCCGAGTGTGCACAGACACAAGCGTCATTTGCATACTGTAATTCGACAACAGAGGAAGGGACGACCTTGGATCTGGACTGGAGGCGATGGAGGTTGAACAGTTTCCCGTTTGTTCTGTAAATTAGCTCCACTCCAGCGGGGAGCTTAATAACTCACTAACAGAATAATAGTCTCTGGAATGGTACATTTTAAAGCTGTGCATTCTCATGATTTCATTTGCAAATCATTGGCCCGTATTTTCCGATGCCTACGGGTGTGAAGCGCATGTGCTGAAAACCAGCACTTCAGATTGGACGCCTGCCCTAGAGAAGGGCCTCTGTGGGTGGAGAGTTCCGCTTTCTGCACAACCTCCGCCCGCTGAAAATCCTTAGAAATCTTACGCCTGGTAAAAGCAGGCGTAAGGCCTGCTTTTACCAGCATAAGAGTTGAAAAAAAGTAACAAAAAAAATAAAAAACATTTTCACTCATTTATAATTTTAAAATACTTTAGAAAAGGTAAGTTTATTTTTAGCCCTCTAAAAACTTTAATTATTTTTTTCAAAAAATTTAATTTTGTTTAAAATATTTAATTTAATGTATTTTTAACTCATTTTAAAAACGTGATGGTTTTTTAAAAATTTATTTAATGTTTTAGTGTCTTTTTGGGGTGATCTCCATTCATATATTTGATAGGTCTATCTGTCAAAAGTATGAAGGGGGATTCCCTACTCCTATTGGCTGGCTTGGCCCACGTGATCCCAGGGATGCTTGTGAACTGCATGCGCCTCTGGGATACGTGGGCCCTGCGCATTTCAACTGTGGAGAGGCCCAGGAGCAGAAGTGTCCGGACCCCGGGAGCCCTCAGGTAAGTTCGTAGATTTTTTTCCGATAGGCGGCATCCGCACGCAGGAAGCCTCCTATCGGAAATTACGGGCCATTAATTATGAGAAAAACAGGCCTTTCCTGTTTTAGTTAGGAGAATTTTTGAATCCCAAGTGTCTCCAATGGTTAGACCTCCCCTTTCATGAGAAATTTAGAATTTATGTTCCAAAGGCTTGGATGGTGATGTGAAAGTTGGAATTACTTTGAATATAGAACTAATTATTTTTGAAATATTATCCAAACAGCAAATTAAGAGGGTTCACTATTTTATTCTTAGGGCTGTAACACACCATACATCACCTAGAAGAGGCCTGTCACTATAACGTGTGAGAGACTACATGTAAAATAGCTACTGTTAAAAGCCACAATTGATATAAAAGTATGTTTTCTGTGGCTGGTAAGTTGCCGGTGTAGTTCTGTTCTATCTATGTTTAATCTGTGCAAATACTTTGATGTATGTTGAAATTCTAAACAATGATCTTTTAGATATTTTTTCTCTTTCCATTTCTCTGTTGAAGTAAATAAAAAATAAGCATAGGTCCAATACACACATCACTATAGGATGAGTGTAATTCAAAAGAAACCATCATCTTTTATTGATGCATATTGAGAAGAAAAAGACTTGAAAGGTAATCTATTCATAAGAACACCCAATATTTGCACTCTTACCAAGCACAGTGTCCTGAAGTAGAATGAAATTGTACTTTAAGAGTGTGAGTTCCTTCATTTTGTCCTCAGCCCATTTGTTCTCTTTAACTGTGGCACAGACTTTGACCAAGAAGCCTGCTCCATGGACTTCCCTAACGACACTTTAAATAAGCTGCTGGAAATGGATCCGAATAAGATTTAAATTTATCTCATATTATAGAAATAGGAGGATAGAGCAGATGAATGCATGGCTGGAGAAATGGTGCAGGAGGGAGGGCTTTAGATTCCTGGGACATTGGGAGCGGTTCTGGGGGAGGTGGGACCTGTACAGGCTGGATGGGTTGCACCTCAACAGAGCCGGGACCAAAGTCCTCGCGGGGGTGGGAGGGGGGAGGTGGGGGCGGTGGGGGGGGGGGTTGCTAGTGCTGTTGGGGAGGGTTTAAACTAATTTGGCAGTGGGATGGGCACCAGGATGTAGCATTAGAAAGGAGAAACAGGGTGCATAAAGGATTGGGAGAGACAGATAATACTAGGGTAAGAAATAGTATGGAATTAGGTGGGGTCAGACTAAGAGAGAATACAAGAAGGTCTAAGATAGGTTTACAGTGCATGTGTGTGAATGCATGAAGTGTGGTAAATAAGGTTGGTGAGCTGCAGGCGCAAATATACACATGGGAATATGATGTTATGGTGATAACAGAGACCTGGTTCATAAAAAGGGCAGGATTGGGTACTAAATATTCCTGGAAATAAGGTGTTCAGGAAAGATAGGGAAAGAAAGAAAGGAGGTGGGGTGGCAGTATTGATCAAGGAGAATATTACTGTGCTGGAGAGAGAGGATGTCCTGGAGGGGTCAAGGACAGAATCTTTTTGGTTACTGTTGAGAAACAATAGGGGTGCTGTAAGAGTCATGAAAGTTTAAGAAAGTGTAAAGAAGAAAGAAAATACCTTAAAATATTGGTTAAATATTATGGTACAGTATGTATGTACATTTGTTTATTATTGATGCATATTCTAGTATAATAGTTAATTTACCTGACTGACTTACTGTATTGAGAAACCCCCTCTTTTCTTGTTCCAATAGTATAGTCTGAGAGGCCCCCTTTATTCTTGCTCCAATGGTATAGTCCTTAAACTTGTCATATGATATATCCAGCCATTTTTAAAGTTCAAGCACCACGAGGCTAGGAAAGGTAGAAGCTTTGATGGCTGTGGAGCAATACAGTTTTTGACCGTGTTTAAACGTGTTTTACTTTGAAATCCTGTTTGAAATGTATTACAGTAAACAGTTAAAAGACAAAGTTACATTTTGGAACGTTTTATTTCGACACGCGTCTACTCGTTGCTAAAAGCCTCAAAGCTAAAGCTCAGTGGCTGCATATTGAAAACTACGGAGCGCCACTACATTAGTCAAAAACTAGCTCCCTATGAAGGAAAGGACGGAATTGTCGGCGAACGTATATACAGGAATGGTCACGGAGCCAGACGGCAATATAAGAAAGCGAAGGTACCGTGACTGTTACTTGCCTTGTTCATTCTATTCAGAAGCTAGATAAGAGCTGTGGGTAAAATGGCCGCCGCCTCATGGAGCCGTGAGGGGCTTCCCCCGGCTGTACAAAGGATTGTTGACCAAAAGAGGGAAGTAAAGTTCACCCCAAAGGCAATGGAAGAGAAGTTACATAGAAGCATAGGTACAAGGAGGGCTAAATTAGCTCAGATAACTGGAAAAATGAAGGTAATTGATTGTCTCATGGAAGATAATGCTAATATTGAGAAAGTTGAAGACATAATGCATTATGATTTCTCCAAGTTGTATGAAGAATTTACTGTACTCAATGAAGATGTATTAGCACTTTTGTCTGAAGATGAGGGAAACGCTGATCAGCACAACTGGCTTGATCTTAAATCATCTAACATTAAGGACTCTGTCAAGGCCACAGAACAGTGGATGTTGAAGATTCGTCAAGATGCTGATACAGCAGAGAAAGATAAAGATGACGATGAAGTCAGACCAGATGACAGCATTTCAGAGATTTCAGCCAGACTGAGCAAAAATCGAAAAGAAGGTAGCTCTGTTACTGGACAGAGGTCAGTCGCTTCTACCACATGCTCGTCGCAGCGCATGAGAGAAGAGGTTGAACGGGCAGCGTTGATGGCGCACGCAGCATCTTTAGTGGAGAAGCAAGCTCTTGAACGGGAAGAGGCCAAACTGCAGGCCCAACAGGCCCAACTGAAGGCTAAGAAAGAACAGCTGGAGCTAAAAACAGCTATTGCGGTCTCAAATGCCAAATTGAGAGTGTTTGAAGATTATAAAGGCTCACATGATGGCATGAACAACTACTGCCAGTCAATGGTGTCACACAGAGTTGGATCCAGGGCACCTTCAAGAGTTAAAAGAGAGTCTGAAGACCATCTCCTGGCATTACAGCGTGGAAGAGAGGCCTCTCCACTAACAGGAGCACGTGCTGCTGCCCCAGACGTCAGACGGTCTAGACTAGACCCTGCTGATGACCACCAGAGACCTGAAGACACAGAGAGAAGCCTATACCGAGTGATGTAGCGTCAGAACAAAATTACAGAGATGCTTGTAAAACAACAGAATCTGTTTCTGTGGTGTATGTAACCTGTACCACCTTAAGAGAACTACCTTAAGAAGATGGACTACTTTCTCTTGCTACTGTATATTGTAGTACCGGTGGTGACCACACCAGTATATAAGCTCTGTGTAGTAATTTGTAAAGCAGTTCAGCCCTGACCTTCAAGTAGTAAAGACCTGTTTAAGTTTTTCCTGTTGTCTGTGTCCAGTTATTTAAAATAAGTATATCTGGAACACACAGACTCAACAGTGGCGACGAGTCGATCTTACCCAGCGGCAATTGCATCCAAGGCAGCTTCGTCCCCAGAACGGGCGTCGAGAAGAGGCATCCGCCCTCATCATCCTGCTGAGTACCGCATTCGCACGGGAGGCATCGAGAACCCGGGTTGGAATTGCTGACCACGAAGTCCACCATCAGCGACAGGCAGTGATCATCCTTCTTCCACGGCGGTGGGTAAGCCGATCTAGCGACACAGGCAGAAAGTCGGCTGCGTTGTCAGTGGAGAAGGGGGGCGAGACCGGAGGAAAAAGGGCGGAGAACTCGACCGCAGCCGGTGTAAAGGGCCGGGCTGCAATCGGAATAGACGCGCAGCAAGAAAGGAAGCGCTAATACCCACGAGGACAGCGGGGAGTAAAAGCAGCAGCGTCGGGGGAAATTAAGGACCGCTGGGAGGCGAGAACGGCAACAGCGCGGTAATCGCCATTGTAGCCAGCGGGGGAAGAAGCCAAGCGCGGGAAGCCGCCATTTTAGTCGGCGCAGGAAGAAGACAAGCGCGGGAAAAGCCGCCAAGCTTGGGAAGCCGCCATTTTGGAAAAAAAAAATACTTAAAGAAACTTACAAGGATGCCTAAAAACGGTAACATCACTGCTTTTGATAGCGATGTCGAAGATTGGGCCACTTATGTGGAGCGTATTGAAGTTTATTGTACAGCAAATGAGATACCGGCTGAAAAGAAAGCACTAACCCTATTAAACTCGATGGGTGCGAAGACGTACGGGTTATTAAGGCACCTTGTAACACCAGATAAACCGGCGGATAAGACTTTCGCGAATATTGTTACTATCCTGCAAGAGCATTTAAACCCCACGCCGCTGCTGATAGCGGAACGATTTAAATTTTACAGTAGAACGCAGCTGAAAGAGGAAAGCAATGCTGAATTCTTAATTGAACTGCGCAAGCTATCAAAGTACTGTCAGTTTGGTACAGGACTAGCAGATGCTCTGAGAGATAAGTTCGTGTGTGGACTATTAAAAGAAGGAACTCAGAAGCGACTGCTAGAGGAAAAGGACCTTACGCTAGATAAAGCTGTCACCATTGCAGCATCGCACGAGGCGGCACCACGAGGCACCGCGGAAATGCAGCTAAGGCCATCGGAACTCAGCACCAATCAAATGGCATTGGGTGCAGTAAAGTGCTATCGTTGCGGAAGGACAACGCACGATCAGAACCAGTGCTGGTTCAAAGATCAAGAATGCAGAAAATGTGGCAGACTCGGTCACATAGCGAAAGTATGCCGGTCAGGAAAGAAGACCAGCAACAAAAAGTCACCACAGAAGAAGTACAAAAAAGTACACAAGGTGACAGAGAACAGTTCGGATGAACAGAAGATGGATTCAGACTCCAGCAGTAAGGAACTGGGTTGTCTAAGAATACATAATGTGGGTAACACAGCAGACCACCAAACTATTTGGGTTACACTCCAGATAGCAGGAGTCCAAGTGAAGATGGAATTGGACACGGGATCGGCATTGACGGTCATGAATAAGCAAGATTACAAAAGGTTATTCTCACACATTCCCCCAAGGGATACGGAGATTGTATTAAAAACATACACGGGGCAAAGAGTGTACCCCATCGGAAAGATAAAAGTAAAGGTGGTCCACAAGGGTAAGGAAAGCAAAGGAATGGACTTGTATGTGTTACCTGAGGGTGGTCCACCACTACTGGGACGGGAATGGATCAGGAGAATAAATATGGACTGGCATTCCTTAAAAGCACTAACTGTAGATTCCGGTAAAAAGGACGATGTCAAACCTAAACGACTGTCCAGAATATTGGACGATGCTAAGGAGGTGTTCCAACAGGGACTGGGAGCACTGAAAGGAATTACGGCAAACATCAAGGTTGAAGAACATGCAAACCCGAAATTTTTCAAAGCCAGACCGGTACCTTATGCGATACGACCTGCTGTGGAAGCTGAGCTGGAAGGGCTAGAACATTCAGGAGTACTGTCAAAGGTGGACTGGAGCAAATGGGCCACGCCCATTGTTCCCGTCATGAAGCGTTCATTGAGCAACAAGCCGGGGGAACTGGGGAAGGTTCGCATCTGTGGCGATTTCAAGATCACTGTTAATCCGGTTCTTCACACGGTGCAATATCCGCTTTTGCGGATTGAGGATATCTTCGCTTCGTTGTCTGGAGGGAAACACTTCACCAAGATAGACCTGGCGCAGGCGTACTTACAGATGGAAGTTGATGAAGCGTCACGCCAGTATCTCGCGATCAACACGCATAAGGGCTTATATCGGTATAATAGACTGGTTTTTGGAGTGGCATCGGCTCCAGCAATTTGGCAAAGGGCCATGGAGCAGGTATTACAGGGAATTCCTGGCACACAATGCTACCTGGACGACATTCTTATTACAGGAGATGATGATGAGGAACGCCTTGCTAATTTGGAACAGGTGCTCACCAGATTGAAAGAGTATGGACTTCGAGTTAATCGCCAGAAATGTGAGTTCTTTCAGAAGCGAATCTCATACTGTGGTCACGTCATTGACCAGGAGGGGCTTCACAAGTCACCTGACAAGATCGAAGCTGTTGTGAAGGCTCCCGCTCCGGAGAATGTATCCCAGTTGAGGTCGTTCCTAGGGTTGATTAACTATTACCATAAGTTTCTGCCAAATTTATCCACGGTGCTACACCCGCTGAACGCTCTTTTACAAAAGGGAGTGCCATGGAAGTGGAGCGAGGACTGTAAGCGGGCTTTTCACAAAATCAAGGCATTGATCACCTCTAAGGAAGTGTTGGCTCACTTTAACCCAACGCTGCCTATTCGTTTAACTTGTGATGCTTCTCCATATGGTATTGGGGCAGTGCTATCACATAAGTTGCCAAATGGCTTGGAAAGACCAGTCGCGTTCGCATCCAGATCATTGACCTCCGCTGAGCGCAACTATGCTCAGATAGATAGGGAGGCTCTCAGCCTCGTGTGGGGAGTAAAAAAATTTTAATCATTACCTGCAAGGCCAAAAGTTTACGCTGCTGACAGACCACCAGCCGTTGGTTTCCATTTTTAACCCTAAGAAGGGTGTTTCGGTGATGACAGCGCAGAGGCTCCAGAGATGGTCCCTTTTCCTAGGGGCACATCAATATGAGATCAAATTCAAAGGTACAAAGCAACATGGTAATGCTGATGGGCTGTCGCGCCTGCCACTACCTACAGTGGAAGAGGCACCGACAGTTGACCCTGTTGAGTTATTTCACTCGACCATCATCGAATGTTTGCCAGTCACCAATGCGAGTATTGAGAGAGAGAGCAGGAATGACCCGACACTGTCTCGGGTCTACGAATTGACAATGAAGGGATGGCCAGCACATGGCGAACCACTGTTACCGGCATTCTCAGCCAGACGAGAACAGCTGTCTGTTTGTCAAGGAACATTGATGTATGGAACAAGGGTGATTATTCCTCCTAAATTAAGGGAGAGATTTCTAAAGGAACTGCATGAAGGTCATCTGGGGGGAGTCAAGATGAAAAGCCTTGATAGGGCTTATGTGTGGTGGCCAGGTATCGACAAACAAATAGAGGATCTGACTAAAAGCTGCTCAGGGTGCCAAAAAGTTCAAAATGCACCTCCAATTGCACCGCTGCATCCATGGGAATGGCCTTCAACCCCATGGCAGCGTGTACATATCGACTTTGCAGGTCCATTCATGGATTCCATGTTTTTGATAGCGGTAGACGCACATTCTAAATGGCCAGAAGTGATTAAGATGGCGACCACTACCTCGGAAAAGACGATCGCAGTTCTAAGAACCATATTTGCAAGAAATGGATTGCCAGAACAGATATGTTCAGACAACGGACCGCAGTTCGTGTCAGAAGAATTCCTTAAATTCATGAAGAAGAATGGGGTGAAACACTATACATCTGCCCCATATCATCCGGCTACAAATGGGTTGGCCGAGAGATTTGTACAAACGTTCAAAAAGGCGATAAAGGCCATGAGCGAAGACCATATTCCACTACAACACAAGGTGGACAATTTCCTAATGGCATATCGAAACGCCACACATGCAGTGACAAATCAAAGTCCTGCCATGATGTTTTATAACAGGAGGTTGCGGTCCAGGTTGGATTTGTTAAAACCAAATGTGCGTAGGGAAGTCGAAAACAAACAGTTCCAGCATGTAAATAACAAAACCACTCAGAGTTTCGAAATAGGACAACCAGTGTTAGCCTGGGACTATAAGAATGAGAAATGGCAATCTGGAACAATTCGTGCCAGACAAGGACCCCTGATGTACACGGTAGAGATTGATGAAAACGTAATACGACGTCATGCTGACCAACTTGTAGAATCGAGAACAAGGGTCGAACCCATGGCTACGGCAGAGACACCAGTGGAAGAAATCATTGAACCTGTAGCATCTACCTCAAATGCGAACGTACATGAGGATGTTCAATCCATAAGAGATCAATTAGAGGAGTCACCCCAGCAACCAGAATCAGAGACCCCTGAAAGGCGTTATCCAACTCGGATCAGGAGGCCTCCTCAGAGACTGAATCTTTGAACAGTTGCATGAAAGTTGTATATATGTTATCCATGTTATGTTTAAATTGGGGTGTACACTGTTAAGCTAAAAAGGGAGGAATTGTGGTGTATGTAACCTGTACCACCTTAAGAGAACTACCTTAAGAAGATGGACTACTTTCTCTTGCTACTGTATATTGTAGTACCGGTGGTGACCACACCGGTATATAAGCTCTGTGTAGTAATTTGTAAAGCAGTTCAGCCCTGACCTTCAAGTAGTAAAGACCTGTTTAAGTTTTTCCTGTTGTCTGTGTCCAGTTATTTAAAATAAGTATATCTGGAACACACAGACTCAACAGTTTCGACTCCCTCAAAGAGACATACCAGTGTTCCAAGGCGACCCACTCAAGTATAAGCCCTTCATCAGATCCTTCGAACAAGCCATTGACTCCAAAACAGAGAGCAGCAGTGATAAGTTGTACTACCTGGAACAGTACACCAGTGGTAAACCACAAGACCTGGTCAGAAGCTGTGAACACATGAGACCGGACCGGGGATACATAGAAGCCAGGAAGTTGCTTCAGGAGCACTATGGTAACGAGCTGAAGATAGCCACTGCATATATTGAAAAGGCTATTAAGTGGCCATAGATCAGATCGGAGGATGGGGAGGCATTGAACACATATGTTCTTTTTCTCATACGATGTCGCAACACCATGGAGGATGTTGAATTCATGGAAGAGATGGACAATCCTACAACTATGAGAATTATCATCTCTAAGCTTCCTTACAGGATGAGAGAACAATGGAGAGGAACAGCCTTTGAGATAATGGAGAGACGGAAAGGTAGAGCCAGGCTTGCAGACTTCGTGAATTTCATAGACAAACAGGCTAAAGTTGCTATGGGCCCATTGTTCGGAAACATCCAGGATGTCAGCCCAACTACTGATGAGAAGGCAGATGGAAGAGTGAAAGCCAAGCCTGCTGAATCAAAGACTCTCAGGAAAGGTGGTTCCAAGGGAAGCAGCTTTGCAACTATCGTCACTCAAGCTGGAGAAGAAAAGTCTCAGAACTCATCTCCCAAAAAGAGCAGCACAGTGACGCCTGCTAATGCCTTTCAGAAGCCATGTTTATTCTGCTAGAAGAATCACACATTGGATTTCTGCAGTGACATCAAAGCACAGCCACATAAAGACAGAATTGAATTTCTGAAGTACAATGGCCTATGTTTTGGATGTCTTTCTCAGGGGCACCTGAGTAGAAACTGTAAGCAAAGAACAACATGCAGAGAGTGCACTCGGAAACATCCCAGTCTGCTGCATATCCATAAAGAAGAACAAGTCTCTAAGAAGAGTGAAGAAAACAACAAAGACGAGAAGGTTGTTTCAAGTGCTCTGGTGTCGCTAGAACAAGAGACTTGTGGATTCACTGGGGCCGGTGACAGTGATTGTATTCTTGCCATCGTACCTGTAAAGATCAAGTCTAAGAGGAGTGAGAAGTTGGTGGAGACTTACGCCTTCATGGATCCAGGTAGTTCAGCAATGTTCTGCACAGAAACACTCATGCGACAGCTGAACGTTAGAGACAGAAGAACAGAAATCCTATTACGCACTGATGTAACAAAAGAGTCTCACACATCAAGGAACTTTAAAGTGAGCTTTAAGCAACTTATAATTAAACTATATACAAGAGCGGTCTTCACCATGCCTCTAGGTGAAGCCCTTTTACCATACTGAGCAGTTCAGTATTTATACTAGTCCAAACACAGGAAGTGACGTATGCACAGGAAGTGATGTATGCACAGAGTTCACAGTTCACAGTTCACAGGAAGTGATGTGTACATAACTTCCCGGAAGTTATTATTATTATCACATGCACCATGGGTCATGAGAAGTCAGTGCAAAGTTACATCCTGTCAGACTTAGAAGTGTGTGGACTTGAAGAGAAGGACTTCATAGACCTGCCTAATGTTTTCACACAGAGGGGGATTCCTGTTAAAATAGGGAACTTAGCCCTGCAGAAGGATGTGGAGAGATGGCCTTACCTGGGAAAGGTGCGTCTCCCATACATTGAAGCAGAAATTGGCCTATTAATTGGAACCAATGCCTACAAAACTATGGAGCCATGGCAGGTGATAAACAGCAAGGATGACGGACCCTACGCCGTCAGGACAGCCCTTGGATGGGTAGTCAATGGACCGGTAAGGAGAGATGATGGCAACAAGTCGAACAAGGAGGAACGACAAAATGTCACAGTTAATCGTATCTCTATCGCAAGCATTGAAGAGCTGTTGATACAGCAGTTCAACGCAGACTTCTCAGAACGCAGCTGTGAGGAAAAGACAGAGATGTCACAAGAAGACAATCAGTTCATGGATTTGATGACAAGGTCTACACAGTTCATTGATGGCCACTATCACATTGGTTTGCCGCTGAGAAGACAGACCGCGAAGATGCCGAACAATTGCTGCATAGCAGAGCAGCGCGCCATCAGTCTAAAGAGAAAGCTGAACAAGAACCCCGACTTTCATGAGGACTACAAAGGCTTCATGAGAAACATCATAGCGAAAGGCTATGCTGTAAAAGTGCCCGAGGAACAGTTGAACAGAGAAGATGGAAGGGTCTGGTACATTCCTCATCACGGTGTGTATCACCCAAAGAAGAAAAAGATCCATGTAGTGTTTGACTGCACCGCTTCATTCAGAGGAACTTCACTGAATGACCAGCTGCTTCAAGGTCCTGATCTTACCAACACCCTCATTGGTGTCTTGACGAGGTTTAGACAAGAGCTCGTTGCCATGATGTCAGATATAGAATCAATGTTCTACCAAGTCAGAGTCCCTGACGAAGATGCTGATCTTCTGCGTCTCCTTTGGTGGCCAGATGGCGACGTTAGTCAAGCTATAGTGGAATGTAGAATGGCCGTACACTTGTTCGGAGCCACATCATCTCCCAGCTGTGCAAGCTACGCTCTCAGAAAGACTGCAGAAGATGGCAAAGGCAAGGCACCATCAGAGGCTGTGGAGACAATCTTCAGAAACTTTTACGTCGATGACTGTCTGAAGTCCGTGTCAACAGAAGACGATGCCATTGCACTGTCAAGAGACCTTAGAACTCTGTGTTCGAATGGAGGATTCCATCTGACTAAGTGGATAAGCAACAGCAGAGCAGTTCTAGCTTCTATCCCAGAAAAGGAAAGAGCCACTGAAGTCAAAGATCTGGACCTGAGCCACGATGTCCTTCCTATCGAGAGAGCTCTTGGTGTACAATGGTGCATTGAGTCAGACACGTTCAACTTCAGAATAATGGTGAACGAAAGACCATCCACAAGACGAGGGATTCTCTCCATGGTCAGTTCCATCTACGACCCTCTTGGATTCCTAGCACCACTCATTCTGCCAGTGAAGCTGATCCTACGAGAGCTGTGTAGAGACAAGAGAGGCTGGGATAAAGATATCCCAGAAGGTCAAGGTCAGAGATGGCTCAGATGGTTGACAGATTTGCAACAACTTTCTAGCTTTAACGTCAGCAGATGCATCAAGCCTGTGAGTTTTGGAGTTACAAAGACGGTTCAACTACATCATTTCTCGGACGCCAGTGAGGACGGCTATGGCACGGCTACTTACCTCTTGCTGACAAATCAACAGGGCCAGAAACATTGTTCCTTCCTCATGGGGAAATCCAGGGTGGCTCCGCTGAAGCAGGTCACCATCCTGAGACTGGAGTTGACGGCGCGGTTGTTGCAGTTAAAGTTGACAAGGTGATGCGGAAAGAGTTACAGTTCCCACTAGAAGAATCTGTCTTCTGGACGGATAGCACGACGGTGCTGAAGTATATAGAGAATGAGAAGATACGCTTCAAGACCTTTGTAGCAAACAGAATCTCATCCATTAGAGAAGCTACACAACCATCTCAGTGGAGGTATGTAAACACCTCATTAAACCCAGCAGATCAAGCCTCACGGGGATTGAAGGCTGAAAACTTCATGAGGAGTGAAACTTGGATACAAGGCCCAAGTTATCTGCTGGAAACAGAGCGATCATGGCCAGAAAGACCAGATATGCCAAGTCAGATTGCTGAAGACGACGTCGAAGTCAAGAGATCAGTCACAGCAAATCTCATAACTACGAAAGAGAACTTTGACACAGTGAACAAGCTTGTTAACCATTTCTCAGGATGGCACCAGTTGAGGAAAGCAGTTGCATGGTTTCTAAAGCTGAAAGAGTTGCTGCTACACCTGAGCGGTAAGAGAAAAGAGTACTGAGCCACTATCAGTCAGCCTGAAAGTAACCCTGATAAGCAGAGAATGCTTCTACAGCAGTATATGCACCAGCACAAGACCACATTGGGTAAGAATTCACTGACCGTGGAGGATTTGGCCAAGGCTGAGATGGAGATAGTTTGCTTCAGTCAGAGACAAAGATATCCAGAAGAAATCGAAGCTTTACAGCGAAATACTCCAATCAAGAAAGGTAGTCATATCTACAAGCTGGACCCTACACTCCAAGATGGAGGACTGAGGGTGGGAGGGCGACTAAACAGATCTGCTATGCCAGAGGAGGCCAAGCATCCTGCTATCCTTTCTAAGGACCTCCGGGTTGCTACTCTCATTCTTCAGCATATACACCAGAGTATTGGACACAGTGGGAGGAACCACGTGCTTGCGAAGCTAAGACAAAGATACTGGATTCCAGGAGCTAATTCTGTAATAAGAAAAATACTCTCTGAATGCATTGTTTGCACCGGCTGCATCCCACCACGGAGGTGTCTGGGAAAGACAGATACGCACCGTAAGAAAACTACTCAGTTCTGTACTGAAGCTGCAAATGCTTGACGACGAGGGACTTCAAACCGTTCTGTGTGAGGTTGAAGCCATCATTAATGACCGACCGATAGCTAAGACATCTGATGATCCCAATGACCTCGAAGCCCTGACCCCGAACCACCTGTTGTTGTTGAAAACACAGCCAGTCATGCCCCCGGGAGTCTTCAAAAAGGAAGGTCTGTATGCACGTCGGAAGTGGAGGCAAGTTCAGTATATGTCAGACCTTTTCTGGACCAGATGGACAAGAGAATATTTACCTCTGCTACAGGAGCGTCAAAAATGGTCCAAAGTAAAGAGGAACTTCATTGTCGGAGACATCATCTTAATCGTGGATGATTCAGCCCCCAGAAATTCTTAGTTGATGGGAAAAATAATTAAGACCATGCCAGACTCCAGAGGCGTTGTTCGTCGTGTTTGTCTGCAAACCAAGACCAGTACCCTGGAAAGACTGATCACAAAGCTCTGCCTGCTACAAGAAGCAGCGTGAAAGGTTCCCGAACAAAAAAAAAAGGAAGGGGACATTTATATTGTAAATATGTTGAACTCATTAGTTTATGACTCTTAAGAATGTTTGAGTACTTGCTATGCTTCATGTGCCTAGTCAATTAGGGGCTGGAATGTAAGAGTCATGAAAGTTTAAGAAAGTGTAAAGAAGAAAGAAAATACCTTAAAATATTGGTTAAATATTATGGTACAGTATGTATGTACATTTGTTTATTATTGATGCATATTCTAGTATAATATAGTTAATTTACCTGACTGACTTACTGTATTGAGAAACCCCCTCTTTTCTTGTTCCAATAGTATAGTCTGAGAGACCCCCTTTATTCTTGCTCCAATGGTATAGTCCTTAAGCTTGTCACATGATATATCCAGCCATTTTTACAGTTCAAGCACCACGAGGCTAGGAAAGGTAGAAGCTTTGATGGCTGTGGAGCAATACAGTTTTTGACTGTGTTTAATCGTGTTTTACTTTGAAATCCTGTTTGAAATGTATTACAGTAAACAGTTAAAAGACAAAGTTACGTTTTGGAATGTTTTATTTCGACACGCGTCTACTCGTTGCTAAAAGCCTCAAAGCTAAAGCTCAGTGGCTGCATATTGAAAACTACGGAGCGCCACTACAGGTGCCATTACACTACTAGGTGTATTCTATAGGGACTAGTGGGAAGGATATAGAGGAACAAATTTACAGGGAAATTACAGAGAGGTGCAAGTGCTATAGAGAAGTGATAATGGGGAACTTCAACTATCCTAATATAGACTGGGATAGTAATAGTGTAAAGGGCAGAGAGGGGGAAGAATTTCTGAAGTATGTTTCGGAGAACTTTCTTGATCAATATGTTTCTGGCCCAACAAGGAAGGAGGCATTGCTGGATCTGGTTCTGGGGAATGAAGTGGGTCAAGTAGAGCAAGTGTCAGTAGGGGAACATTTAGCAAACAGTGATCACAGTATCATAAGGTTTAGACTAGCGATGGAAAAGGACAGGGAGCAATCTAAAATTAAAATACTTAATTGGAGGAAGGCCAACTTCAGTGGGTTGAGAATGGATCTAGTCTGGGTCAATTGGAATCAAAGATTGGCAGGCAAAACTGTAATTGAACAATGGGCTGTCTTTAAAGAGGAGATGGTCCAGGTACAGTCGAGGTACATTACCACGAGGGGGAAAGGTAGGGCAACCAAAGCCAGAGCTCCCTGGATGACAAAAGAGATAGAGAGTAAGATGAAGCAGAAAAAGGGGGCGTATGACAGATGTCAGTTTGAGAATACAAGTGAGAACCAGGCTGAATATAGAAAGTTCAGAGGGGAAGTGAAAAAGGAAATAAGAGGGGCAAAGAGAGAATATGAGAATAGATTGGCAGCTAATATAAAAAAGAATCCAGAAGTCTTCTATAGGCATATAAATAGTAAACGGGCAGTAAGAGGAGAGGTGGGGCGATTAGGGACCAAAATGGAGACCTATGCATGGAGGCAGAGGGTATGGCGGAGGTACTAAATTAATACTTTGCATCTGTTTTTACCAAGGAAGAAGATGTGAAAGTCATAGTGAAAGAGAATGTAGTTGAGATACTGGATGGAATAAAAATTGATAAGGAGGAGGTACTAGAAAGATTGGCTGTACTTAAAGTAGATAAGTCATCAGGACTGGATGGGATGCATCCTAGGATGCTGAGGGAAGTAAAGGTGGAAATTGCGGAGGTACTGGCCATAATCTTACAATCCTCCTTGGATGCCAGAGGATTGGAGAATTACAAATGTTACCCCCTTGTTCAAAAAAGGGTGTAAGGATAAACTCAACAACTACAGGCCAGTCAGTTTAACTTTGATAGTGGGGAAGCTTTTAGAAATGATAATCAGGGACAAAATTAACAGTCACTTGGACAAGTATGGATTAATCAAGGAAAGCCAGCACGGATTTGCTATAGGCAAATTGTGTTTAACTAACTTGATTGAGTTTTTTGATGAGGTAACAGAGAGGGTTGATGAGGGCAGTGTAGTTGATGTCATGTACATGGATTTCCAAAAGGCATTTGATAAAGTGCCACATAATAGGCTTGCCAGCAAATTTGAAGCCCATGGAATAAAAGGGACAGTGACAGCTTGGATACGAAATTGGCTAAGTGACAGGAAACAGAGAGTAGTGGTGAACGGTTGTTTTTCGGACTGGAGGAAGGTATACAGTGGTATTACCCAGGGGTCGGTACTAGGATCACTGCTTTTCTTGATATATATTAATGACTTAGACTTGGGTGTACAGGACACAATTTAAAAATTTGCAGATGATACAAAACTTGGATGTATAATGAACATTGAGGAGGATAGTGATAGACTTCAAGAAGACATAGACAGGCTGGTGGAATGGGCGGGCACGTGGCAGATTAAATTTAACGCAGAAACGTGCAAAATGATACATTTTGGTAGGAAGAACGATTAGAGGCAATATAAACTAAATGGTACAATTCTAAAGGGTGCATGAACAGAGAGACCTGGGGGTATATGTGCACAAATCATTGAAGGTGGCAAGGCAGGTTGAGAAAGCGGTTAAAAAAGCATACGGGATTCTGAGCTTCATAAATAGGGGCATAGAGTACAAAAGCAAGGAAGTTATTCTGAACCTTTATAAAGCACTGGTTTCGCCTCAACTGGAATAGTGTCCAATTCTGGGCACCTCACTTCAGGGAGGATGTGAAGACCTTAGAGAGGGTGCAGAAAAGATTTACAAGAGGGGTTCCAGGGATGAGGAACTTCAGTTACGTTGATAGACTGGAGAAGCTGGGGTTGTTCACCTTAGAGCAGAGAAGGTTGAGAGGAGATTTGATAGAAGTGTTCAAAATCATAAGGGGACTAGACAGAGTAGATAGAGAGAAAAGGTTCACATTGGCAGAAGGGTCGAGAACCAGAGGACACAGGATTAAGGTGATTGGCAGAAGAACCAAAGGCAACATGATGAAAAACTTTTTTACGCAGCAAGTGGTTAGGATCTGGAATTCACTGCCTGAAAGGGTGATGGAGGCAGATTCAATCGTGGCTTTCAAAATGGAATTGGATAAGTACCTGAAGGAAAAAAATTTGCAGGGATACGGGGAAAGGGCAGGGGAGTGGAACTAGCTGAAATGCTCTTGCAGAGAGCCGGCATGGGCTCGATGGGCTGAATGGCCTCCTTCTGTGCTGTCATGATTCTATGATTCTATGATTATAGGATAATTAGGAACTATAGAAGGAATTTAATAATACCCTCAAAATATACAGCCACATTTCCCTTCACCAGTACTGGTTCTTTGAACTTAAGTTTGCTGTTACAACTACAAATGTAGTGTCAATGTGAAACAGTTTTGCTTTGCACAAATACTAAGAAGTTGTAGTGTAAATTCAGACAAAGGGCCCAATCAGACTCTGGAGTGAAGTGGAACAAAGCTCCTACCTCCGGAGTCTCATCCTGCCTCACTCCAGAGTCATCTCCTATTCCTAACGCTAGATTTGCACTCCAATTTCTTAGTGTATGTGCAGATACTACAGATGTAGTGTAACTGGAATTTGAAGCTTCTGGAACTTGGCCAAGTATATTACTTAAAAGACTTATCTATTTAATTCTCACTAAGTTTATTCACTACAACTCTTCCAGGGCCCCACAGTCCTGCATAGATCATGCTTAATATGAATCAAAATGACAGGAACAGAATGCTGTCTCCCAGCAGTTATATTGAGAGCTACCCATATTCAGTTAATACACTGAGCAGTATTAAATTGCCAGACCAACACATAGACTATTTCAAATCCCATAGAAAAGGTAGGAAATTTGTCGGCATTTGACACAAATTTTCTGTTTGATAGCCTGTCAATTCTGAGACTTTAAAAAATGGGAACTTTATCCTAAACTAATTTTTTTTAAAGTCAGTTCAATGTCATTTAAATGTCACAAATTTAAACCAAATTAAAGTTGCATGTCAAGTATAAATGTCGACATAAAATTAAACTTTATATTGGAGCTGAATAACTTAATTTGAAAAAAGGGAAGAGAATTCTACATAGGTCATTTTACATTTTCTTCACATAATATTAAGAGCAACAAACACTGAATTTATTGACACAGTTCAATACGTTAGGAAGGTATTGTGCAGTGAGAGCACTCAGAATGTTGATAATTGGATGAGATAGATGACCTGTGGGTGCTGGGTCTGTAGTGTAATCACTTTTATGCAACCCTTGGTGCCTAGTATTATACATAACACTCTTACAAATATCATGATCTTTCAATATTTTGTTAATGCACATAGAAAGATATATTAAAATGGTGAGCAGGCTCAAGATGCTAAATGTATTGCACCTGTAGGTGGCAGTGTAAACATTAGCATTATATGACCAGTTGGTTATAATGGGGCAAGACAGTTATCCTCATGGAACACACAGGAATAGCAAGCATCCCAAGATTCTGCCACCTTCCCTGATGAACAAGATTTCAGCCCCCTCCCCCAACAGAATTACAGCCCTTCTCCTGATGCACATGATTGTGGTTCCTTCCCCAGATTTCAGCCCCCTCTTCCCCCCAATGAGTATGAATTTAGTTGCCTCTTGCCCCAAAAAAGAGTTAATTTCCTTCCCCTAATGTACAAAATTTTGACCCCTTTCCCTGAGCAACATTTCAGCTATCTCCCTTTCCCCTCCGCTGTCCCTTTCCCTCCCATTGCCTTTCTCTCTCTTACCACTATTTTCTCCTTCCCTATCCCCTCTCCTTCTCTCTTCCTCCCTCCTCGCTCCCCCTCCTCTGACTCCTCTCTTCTCATGCAAGATTTGAATCTCAACAATGGCAAAACTTTTCTGCACTTTCAGGTTTGGGAATATTGTTTTGAAACTCCTAAAACAGAGGGATAGCCTAGAAAAAAAGAACCCTTGTGCTTTAAATTCCTTTTATTAATTGTCCATGGTGCTGAAATTATACCATGGATCACCAGTGCATGAACACTTAACTGGCTTGTTTGACATTCGTCTTTCCGCCTCTTTAGAGACCCATTTATTTTGAACACCATTATTCCCCCAAAGCAGTTTAAGGGCCAATGTTTCAGGAGTTAAAATGTGTTTGAATTAGTAATTAGCCTTGATTTTCTCTGTTTTATCACCCACAGTCATAACTGCATTTTGTTTGCTTCAAAACATCTTGCCAACAGAAAAGTAACAAACCTTTTCAGACAACTTTAACTTTTCATTTCACTTCATCTTGTGACAACCATGTTGGCAGGGGGGTGGGGGCAGGTGGTTGGGGGGGGGGGTGGGGGCGGGTGGTGGGGGGGTGGGGTGGTGGGGGGGTGGTGGAGGTTGTAGAGGAGAGTTGGACCTAAGAATTGTCTGCTCGCACCTCATATTTTCTGGCACAGTGGTAGATCATATAAAAGGAAAACAAAAGCTGTTGACTTCAATTACAAAACATTCCTGCTTATCTGTTGGCAATATTGCTATTCTTCTCCTCAGGGATTTCCATGCCGGACTGTGATACCATGGTTTTTAATACTTTCTGACACACAGTGCGGTTCTCCTGGAGCACATACAGAGAAGCAAGATTAGAGTTTAGAAATATTTCTTCTAAAATTTTCATTTAATGTTTTATTTGACAGTAGGAAACGTCACCTTATAAGGCATTCAGCCTCGCTATATTTTACAAACTTCTTGTTTTCAGAAGAAATCATACTGCAATCTGAATGACACTATAGTCTGATTTAAGACAGGCCGACTACCATTTTTCTATTTTTATACTAAAAACAGAAGAACTTGCTGGAAACAAATCAAAATTCATTATTTAGTCAGCTTTATCTATTGCACCTTTATCAGAAAGGACTGGAGTCTACGGGGGAGGTGAAATTGGTCAACGCCAGTAGCACAAAACGGGCTAATAGCAAATCGGAAGCCTGTTTTACAAAATGCACCAGATTTTTTCTTCCATTGACTTATCCCCCCCCACCCCCACCCGCTTCCAGGTGATTGTCCACCAAAATTTAACTTTGACTGCTCAACCTATCTAGCCTCACATTGCCTTGCCTCCTGACCCCTGGAGCACCTCCATTCTGTGGGTCTCTCACCCATCTCTTTCCTTCTTTCCCTGTACAGTTGATGAACCATTCTCGTCCACCCTCCTTGTCCTCGCTGGGTGGCTGGTTCTCCATTATATAAGTGTGACAAAATATTTTAATCATAAAACACCAGTACTCGACTGTTGGTTAAAAATACAAAACTATGGGTGATGAGATGGAAAAGGAATCAAGATAAGGTGAATTGTTACAATTTGCATTTAGTACTAACATTGAAAATATGCGTAAAATTACGAAGTTTGTTCAAATGTTAGTGTCGTGAACAGCAGCTTACGTGTGGTAACCGGCGTGTGTGAAAGGCTTTGGAATATTTTTTGAACTCTAACATCCTTACTGGTGTAAGCTGTGTGTACCATCTACAAGATGCACTGCTGCAACTCGCCAAGGCTTCTTCGGCAGCACCTCCCAAACCTGCGACCTCTACCACCTAGAAGGACAAGGGCATGGGAACACCACCACCTCCAAGTTTCCCTCCAAGTCACACACCATCCTGACTTGGAAATATATCGCCATTCCTTCATCGTCACTGGGTCAAAATCCTGGAACTCCCTCCCTAACAGCACTGTGGGAGTACCTTCGCCACACGGACTGCAGCGGTTCAAGAAGGCGGCTCAACACCACCTTCTCAAGGGCAATTAGGGATGGGCAATAAATGCTGGCCATGCCAACATCGCCCAGATCCCGTGAACGAATAAAAAAAAGTGACTGCCCTTCATCATATTGGAATGGTGACATAAACTATCTTTTCAGATTAAAAGGGAAAGTTATACATCTTCTTTCTCACTCGTACACAGCTCTTTGGGGGTCAGTCATAAGTTGTATTGTGCAGAGTGCAATCACAGGAAAAGCATAATAATAAGCTGCTGATTATGCGATGTGCTTCGCCAGTAAGGAGGACTGATTATGTCAGGAGCGCCAGCAGTGCTAATGAGTTGTATGATTTCTGAACACTGGTAGGATATTTTCTATTCAATGGCTTTTACAAATCATTTTAAAGTAAAATCTGGTTTAATACTATGGCCAATAATATAAAAAATGTTGCTTTACTTGAAGTTCTCAAAATTCTGGATGATGATGATAACGCTAATACGTTTACGTAAAAAGGCTTTCCCTCTTCTCCAAATATCGCTTAATTGGGGATTAAAATTAGAAATGATGTATTTCTAAAACTACAAGAGTTACTTTTAGAGTGAATGCTTCAATGCTTAATTAGACAAAACTTACATTTTCTCAACCTTTGTTGTATTTCATGTTTAAAATAGCATTTTTCAGAAACATTTCATATTGTTTGTATCCGCATTTTGTTTATTACTCCCAGGTCATTCTCTTTCTCCTATTTTTTTGAAAGCAGTAACTTCCTAATTTTTAATTCAGCTTGAAGTGCACAAACTGTTATTTCCTAAAGCGTATTTTCTGCTCTCCGATGTGCTAAAAGGTCAGTTTTCAGAAATATTTCCTAGAATTTCAACCAATATAGGTTCTTATTACTTTCTGTAATAGTGGCAGAGTTCTACAGCAAAATTCCTACCCCTACCCCAATTGTGCTCTGAAATAGTTTGTCTGTCCAATGCAAATAGTCTGACCGTGAGATTTCAGACATAGTTAAGGAAACAGTGGCTGATTATTGCCTTATCAACCTCCTTACAATCATCAATAACATGATTGAGGGAGTCACAAATAATGCCTTCAAATGGCAGTTACCCACCTTTTGGCTCCAGACCTCAACATGACCTTGATCCAGGCATGGATGTAAGAGCTAGATGCAAGAAGAGAGGCCATTGACCTCAACATCAAGGTAACATTTAAGTGAATATAGCAGCAAACTGAGGTCAATGGGGGGCAAAGGAAAAACCTTCCAGTAGCTGGAGTTATCTGACCACAGGAAGATGGTCATGGCCAATCATCTCAATCCCGGAACATTTGCTGCAGGAGCTCCTCAGGGCAGTGTCTGCAGTCTAACCATCTTCAGCTGCTTTATCAATGACCTTCTTGCCATCATAAGTGTAATGAAATCTGTTTGTCTTGATCCTGTATTCGTTTTGCACTCATGTATATTACCCTCCCCCACTGTGTATAATTTCACTTCCTCTTTCCCGACTAACCTGGGAGGTTCCAGGTCTTGGCTCTTGGCTCCGCCCCTGACTTCTCTTACATAAAGATCCCAGGATCTGTATGACTCATTCCTGTGAACCAGTCGGCATGTTGAGATGTTAGCTCTGATCTTAGTGATTAAAAGCCAACTTGTTTAAGTCTATAACTTCTAGTTTTGTGGTTATTGACGGCCCATCAATTTTAATCACTAAAGAATACTAGGATGGATCGACTCCTAAAACCAGAGCGTCTGGACTTGGATCCACATTCTGCTGAAGCATCAAATCAATTTGGACACTGGCTCAAATGCTTCGAACTCTTCGCGGGGGCCTCATCCGCTAGCGAGGTAGATAAACTGAGTCTACTGACTACTCGCGTAAGTCAGCGGATTTATTCGTTCATCCGGGACGCCACCTCTTACACGGAGGCCATCACTATCCTGAAGGCCCAATACCAGAGGCCGGTAAACGAAGTGTACGCCAGGCATCTGCTGGCTACACGCAGGCAGCGACCAGAGGAATCAATGGGCGATTTCTTACAGGGCCTAAAGGACCTGGTCCGGGACTGTAACTGCAAGGCCGTGACAGCCAACGCGTACTCTGAAGAATTGGTCCGCGATTCCTTCATCACGGGCCTCAAATCTAATTATATCCGGCAGAGACTGCTGGAGAAGGAGGTCCTGGACTTAAAAAAGGCAGTGGCCACTGCGCGATCGCTGGACGTGGCCCAGAGAAACTCTGACTCTTATTCTTCCGGCCATGCGGCCCTCACCGCCTCGTGCTCGCCGAGGGGGCCGCCATCTTGGAATCAGCCATCTTCCCCATCCAGGTCTCAGACCAGCTCTACGCCGCTGGAGTCCCCACACAGAAGTTCACCCAGGAGTCCTACTACAGCGGCAATGTCTCGAGGCCCGAAATGCTACTTCTGCGGCCAGGCCAAGCACCCCAGACAACGATGCCCAGCGAAGGATGCTACATGCTTCAAATGTAAGAAAAAGGGGCATTTTAGCAAAGTCTGCAGGGGGAATCCGATTTCCAACTCCGTCACTGCCTCGTGTGTGCTGTGCGGGCCGCCATCTTGGGATCCGCCATCTTTTCCCGACTCAACGGCCGCCCAGGGCCCAACAGTGGCTTCGATCACGGTGGATCAATCCAGGCCACACCCGTCGACAAAATCCATGATGGACATACAGGTAAACGGGAATTTAACGAAATGTTTAATTGACTGTGGGAGTACCGAGAGTTTTATCCACCCTAGCCTGGTACGGCGGCACTCATTAACGGTAACCCCTACACGGAGCAGAATTGCTATGGCTGCTAAGCCCCACACTTCGGACATTTTGGGCTACTGTGTGGTAACACTGACTGTAAAAGGCACGGGCTACAAGGATTTTAAACTCCTCGTGATGCCAGAACTCTGTGTTAATGTAATCTTGGGCCTGGACTTCCAGTGCCACCATGAAAGTGTCACGCTAGCATATGGCGGGTCCCAGCCGCCACTCACAGTCTGTGGCCTATCAACCTTAAAAATCAGCCCGCCCTCTTTATTCGCTAATCTCGCTCCGAACTGTAGGCCCATAGCGACCAAAAGTAGATGGTACAGTCTGGAAGACAGACACTTTATCAAGGCGGAAGTGGACAGACTCCTGCGGGAAGGCATTATTGAATGCAGTACCAGCCCGTGGCGTGCCCAAGTAGTCATAGTTAAAAATAGCGAAAAGAAACGGATGGTAATTGACTACAGCCAGACTGTTAATATTTATACCCAGCTGGACGCCTACCCTTTACCCCGCATATCAGAAATGGTCAACCAGATTGCGCAATACCGAGTCTTCTCGACTATCGACCACAAATCCGCGTATCACCAGCTCCCCATTAGAATGGAGGACCGCCCATACACCGCCTTCGAGGCGAACGGGCGCCTCTACCATTTTCTCAGAGTGCCCTTCGGGGTAACAAATGGGGTCTCGGTCTTCCAACGTGAGATGGACCGCATGGTTGACGAGAATAAACTACAAGCTACCTACCCCTATCTGGACAATGTCACTATCTGCGGGCACAACCAGCAAGACCACAATCTAAATCTTGCGAGATTTTAAAAAACTGCCCTAAAGCTGAATCTAACCTACAACGAAGACAAATGTGTCTTCAACACAACCCGTCTCTGTATCCTCGGCTGTGTGGTGGAAGATGGGGTAATTGGACCGGACCCTGACCGATTACGCCCCCTAAAGGAACTGCCCCTGCCACACAATCCCAAAGCTTTAAAAAGGTGCCTGGGATTTTTTTCGTATTATGCCCAATGGGTGCCCAATTACTCGGATAAGGCCCGACCCCTCATTAAATCGACGTCCTTCCCACTATCAGCTGAAGCTCGGGAGGCTTTCACCAGTATTAAACAGGACATTGAAAGGGCTGCAGTGTGTGCAGTGGACGAATGCATTCCCTTTCAAGTCGAAAGCGATGCGTCAGACTTTGCCTTAGCTGCGACCCTCAATCAGGCGGGGAGACCTGTGGCCTTCTTCTCCCGAACCCTTCAGGGACCTGAAATCAGGCACTCTTCTGTCGAGAAGGAGGCAGAGGCTATAGTGGAGGCAGTGCGGCACTGGAGACACTACCTAGCCGGCAAACGTTTCACCCTGCTCACCGACCAGCGGTCGGTGGCTTTCATGTTTAATAACAAACAAAGGGGGAAAATCAAGAATGACAAAATACTCAGGTGGAGGATCGAACTATCCACGTTCGACTATGATATTATGTACAGGCCGGGAGCCCTTAAGGAACCCCCAGACGCCCTATCGCGGGGAATGTGTGCCAGCATTCATACGGACAAATTACAGGGTCTCCACAACGACCTCTGTCACCCAGGGGTCACCCGACTATACCATTTTATAAAGTCCCGCAATCTGCCCCACTCCATCGAGGAGGTCAGGGCAATGACCAGAGCCTGCCGCATCTGTGCGGAATGCAAGCCTCGTTTCTACAGGCCTGACCGTGCACACCTTATCAAAGCCACACGGCCATTCGAGCGCCTAAGTCTGGACTTCAAGGGACCCCTTCCCTCTGCCGACCTTAACGTATACTTCCTCAATATCAGTGATGAATATTCCCGCTTCCCCTTCGCCATTCCCTGCCCAGACATGACCAGTGCCACGGTCATCAAGTGTCTCTGTAATCTATTCTGCATGTTTGGCATGCCGAACTACATACACAGCGATAGGGGGACGTCATTCATGAGTGACAAGCTGCACCAGTTCTTGCTCTCGAAGGGGATAGCCACTAGCAGAACCACTAGCTACAACCACCGGGGTAATGGGCAAGTGGAAAGGGAGAATGCTACTGTTTGGAAGGCTGTCACGTTAGCCTTAAAGTCAAAAGGCCTTCCGACCTCCCGCTGGCAGGAAGTCCTCCCAGATGTGCTCCACTCCATAAGGTCTCTGTTATGTACTGCCACTAACGCTACCCCTCATGAAAAGATGTTCGTTTTCCCCCGGAAATCCACCTCGGGCATATCTCTACCCGCGTGGCTGACGTCTCCGGGGACAGTACTATTGCGGAAGCACGTGAGAGGCCATAAAACGGACCCCCTTGTGGAAAAGGTACAGCTCCTCCATGCAAACCCTCAGTACGCCTATATCAAATACTCTGATGGGCGAGAGGACACTGTTTCCATAAAAGACCTCGCTCCCTCGGGGAGCGGAGAGAACGATGGGAGACTACCCGATGAAGACCTACACTACAAAGAGACAGGACGCCCAGAGGTATCAATACCCAACTTTAACCTGAAGGACACTGCAGATAACCTGGAAGACACTGCGGAGGCCCAGACAGCGGAGGAACCAGAATCCACTCCCCTAGAGGCACCCCAACCGGCTTTGCGCCGATCACTGAGAACTGCAAAACCTCCTGACAGACTCACTTATACCAACTTTTAAGAAACATCACCCCGATGGACTAAATCTATAGAAGGGGTGAATGTAATGAAATCTGTTTGTCTTGATCCTGTATTCGTTTTGCACTCATGTATATTACCCTCCCCCACTGTGTATAGTTTCACTTCCTCTTTCCCGACTAACCTGGGAGGTTCCAGGTCTTGGCTCTTGGCCCCGCCCCTGACTTCTCTTACATAAAGATCCCAGGATCTGTATGACTCATTCCTGTGAACCAGTTGGCGTGTTGAGATGTTAGCTCTGATCTTAGTGATTAAAAGCCAACTTGTTTAAGTCTATAACTTCTAGTTTTGTGGTTATTGAAGGCCCATCAATAAGATCATGGGTGTGTCTGTTGCTTATGAATCCAAAGTATTCAGCTGCATTTGCAACTCCTTCAATAATGAAGCAGTCTAAGCCAGCAAATCACAGGACATGGACAACGTCAAGGCTTAGACTGATCAAGTGACAGATAACATTTATGCCACAAAAGTGCTAGGCAATGATCGTCTCCAACAAGAAAAAGTCCAACCACCTCCCCCTTACCTTCAATGGTATAAACATTGCTGAATCCCCATCATCAACATCTTGGGGGCTAGCTTTGACCAGGAGCTTAATCGGACCAGCCATATCAATACTGTGGCTACAAGAGCAGAGCAGAGGCTGGGTACTCCACGATGACTGGCTCACCCCCTGACCTCTCAAAGCCACTCCAGCATTTACAAGGCTCACAACAACAACTTGCATTTACATGGTGCCTTTAATGTAGGAAAATGACCCAAGGCACTTCACAGAAACATAATCAGTCAAATATTAACAGTCAAAGATGAAGATATTAGTAGGGGTGACTAACAGCTTAATTGAAGAGGTCTGTTTTAAGGAGGGCCTGTAAGATTTGCAAAATTTGTGCATCTCCCTGAAGGTTATTATCGATAAAAGGGACCCTGCGTGGACATTTTTAATTAAAAAGGGTACCCAAGATGGCGTCCGTGCCTCGTGGCAGAAAGCCTATGGGTCTCCAAATGGATTCTGCAGCACAGACAGTTTGGGGGTAATCAAAACTAAGAACTAACCTGATTTGGCCGTCAGATAAGGGTTTTTCGACGAAGGTATAATTGAAGACCCCCAGGTAGCAATCGGGGAAGAAGGAACTCCTGCTCTGCTCTCCTGCTGCTCTGCTGCTGTGCTGGTGTCGGTACTGCCGCTCCCCGGCTCTTCGGCCCCTCGCCCTCGTGGCTGCCGCTCTTCCCCCATCCCGCGCTTACCCCCTGGCCTTTGCCCGTGCCCTCTCCCACTCCATCTGGACTCGCCCCGACACCGGGTCGGGCGAACATGGGCAATTCAGGCCAGGCGAAGCGGGACGCGACGAGGGGAGGGGGAGGAAAGACCACCGGAGGGAAGGCCAACTGAGGGTAGGCTTCGAATCATCGGGCCTTCAGCCTCAGCCGACCTGCGACGACCTTCATGCAAACTCAAGCTGTCGACGAAGGACCATCCCTGCAAGGTAAAGTACCCAAGCAGAGACTGTAACTTTGGGGTACTCGAACCTGGACAATGCCCTTGCAGCACCCGGAGCCCACGTGATGACGGCAGGCTCCAGAGAGCACCAAAAGCGAACCCCAAACCCAACTGCTGGTTTGAGTCTGACAAACCCTTTTGATGGGTGAGCATGAATTCTGACCCCTCATAGCTTAACCTAGTTAGGTATAGGGGTGGGATAAGGATAAGGGGATTGTTAAGATAGTTGTTTTCCCTCGATGTGCCATGTGTTCCCCATTCCCTGTATAAGTATAGTATTATTATGACTCTCTTGTAATTTTTGCCTGTAGAAATGTACACTAATAATTTTCCATAAGATTGTATCAAGTTTTCCTCTTCAATAAAAATCTTGGTTTTGTTTGCATCCAACCACCTGTCTACTCGAGTCTTCTCTGTATCGCTGCCTGTATTTAAGTCCGGTGTCCAGAACCCACGGGGCGAGCGATTCGAACCGCTCAAGGAAGGTAGTCAGAGGCAAAGCTGACTGACCCGAACACGCCCGCGCAAAACCCCCTACAGGTCTTAAGGGAAGAAGGAGAGGTGGAGAGTCAGACTGGTTTGGTGGGGAATTTCACAACTTAGAGCCTAGGTGACTGAAGGTACGGCCACCAATGATGGGTGAAGGGAATAGGTGATACACGAGAGACCAGAGTTGGAAGAATACAGAGTTCTTGGAGAGTTTTAGGGTTGGAGGAGATTACAGAGGTGGAGTGGGATGAGGCTATGAGGGATTTGAACACAAGGATTATAGTTATAAATTGGAGGCTTTGGGGGACTGGGAGCCAATGTAGGACAGCGAGAACAAGGGTGACTGGTGAATGGGACAGTGCGGGATAGGATGCGGGTTGCAGAGTTTTGGATGAGATAAAGGCCCAGAAATTCTGGTCGGGGGCTTCCCGTGGGTGTAAGCCCCTGACCTGCATTTACCTTGTGCGCCGGCCGTTGAGCTGTGGGCCCCCATGGAAAGCGATCCTGGGCCTGCTCCAGCTGCCGGTGCGCAGTGCTTGTGTATCCCAGGGGCGCAGTTAGTTCGATGCGTCCCCTGGGATCACATGGGCCATGGGGAGCCAATCGGAGCAGGGAAAGCGCCATTCATAAGTTTGACAGGAAGAGCTGTCAAAACTTATAAATACTACGGGCCCCAAAACATCACTAAATCTTCAAATAATTTTTTTTTAAATCACATTTTTTCAATAAACTATAAATTACATGAAATAACTATTTTAAACAATAATTTAAATTTTTGAAAAAAAGACTTTTATTTTCTAACGGGGCTAAAAATAAACTTACCTTTCTTTAAAGTATTTTAAAATAATAAACCTGTCATAAATCTCATCATCGAGAAACTACCTATGAAACAACACTGGACGGCCACTGGTGGCGCCGTCCAAGGAGTATAAATACTCGGGCGTTGGCCCCAGCTTGCCAGGGACATTTTGTAAAGACAAGGAGCTAGTGAAATACAACTAGACTTCCATGTTCTGAAACAAGTTGATTAAAGCCTTGCTTTATGCTCAAACCAAGTGCGTAGTGAGTTTATTACATCAAAACCTGTGGAAAAAATGTTTAAATTTTAATTAATTCACCACTTACCTTGTAAAAAGCAGGCCTTACGCCTACTTTGTATATGTGTAAATTCTGGAGACTTACCCTCCCGGGAAAACCTGTAAAAACAACGTAAGTTCGATGCGCACGCGCAGCCTCCCCCGCGCACGCGTTCGAACTCTGAACCCCATCTTTCAGGGGAACGGAAGTGCCGGTTTCCCGCGCATGCACAGTGTGTGCAGGAAACCGGCACTTCCATTGGGCTTACAGGCGAGTACCCCGTGCGTACTCACCCGTGGAGACCCGAATTTCTGGGCCAAAGTTTGTGGAGGGTGGAGAATAGGAAACCAGCCAGGAGAGCATCGGATAGCCCAGTCCTGAGGTGGCAAAGGCATAGATGAGGGTTTTGACAGTAGATGGACTGAAGTATGTGCAGAGACGAGTGACGTTATGGAGATGGAAGTAGGTAGTCTGTGAGAGGATATAGGGTCAGAAGGTCAACTCAGGGTCAAATAGCCGAGGTTGTGGACAGTTGGCTTCAACCTGAGACAGTGTCTGGGGAGGGGAATGCAATTGGTGATGAGAGTACTGATTTTATGGTGGGTGTTGCATCCGTGTATAATAAGACACAGACTGTGGAGAACGGTACAACAGGTGTTTACTCAACGTGGCTCACACTGCAACTGATCTGTACAGATTACTACTCAGTGCTATATACAGGTGTGGTCACTGCCGGTACTGCAGTATACATGAGCTGTAAACCATAGTTCCCCCCTTAAAGGTATAAACATTACAATTCCTCCCCTTTTAGATTAACAGTACCATAACACTCATTTAACAATTAAATATCAAACTAATTACAATTAACACTTTTAACATGCAACATTAGCTGAAAATAGTCTATTTATATATTCAGTCTTTGGGGAGACTTCCTGATCCTTTCTGGATAGCGCCTTTCCCGAGTGTCTTGCTCTTGGTGCGGAGGCGATTCTGGCCCCCTGTCGTCAGTTGGTTCATCAGCTTCCGATGCTACTGTTTCTGGGGTAGATGCGACCTGTATGTTGGGTTCATCACCAGGTACGTATGGGCGAGGCATGGGGTTGATTTGTTCCTGTGACTCTAGGATCTGGTCAGCATGGCGTCTCACGATGCTCTCCCCAACGTCCACTGTGTACATTAGTGGGCCCTGCCGTGTGCATATCGTTCCTGGCTGCCATTTTTCTGTTCGGTAGTTGCGGGCCAAGACTGGTTGCCCTACATTGAAGCTCCTTGTTGGCTTCTCATGGATGTGCTGGAATTGCTTACTCTCAACATCTCTTCGTACGTTTGGTCTGAGCAAATCCAGGCGAGATCTTAACCTTCGGTTAAAGAACATCATGGCTGGGGCCTGGTTGGTGACTGCATGTGTCGCATTCCGGTAGGCGAACAGGAAATTGTCCACCTTGTGCTGCAGTGGAATGTTGTCATTGTACATAGCCTTTATTGCCTTCTTAAAGGTTTGTATGAACCTCTCAGCCAATCCATTTGTGGCTGGATGATACGGGGCGGATGTGTAATGCCTTACCCCATTCTTTTTCAAGAACCTCCGGAACTCTTCGGACACAAACTGTGGTCCGTTGTCGGAGCAAATCTGTTCTGGCAAGCCATTCCTGGCAAAAATGGTCCATAGGACTGCAATAGTTTTCTCCGTGGTGGTGGAGGACATTTTGGTGACCTCAGGCCATTTCGAGTGCGCATCCACAGCTATTAAAAACATTGAGTCCATGAATGGACCAGCAAAATCAATATGCACCCGTTGCCATGGAGATGAGGGCCACTCCCATGGGTGTAGAGGGGCCTGTGGTGGTGCATTTTGGACTTTCTGGCATCCCAAGCAGCTCTTGGTCAGGTTCTCGATTTGTTTATCAATTCCCGGCCACCACACATAAGCCCTGGCTAGGCTTTTCATTTTTACCCCTCCCAGATGACCCTCATGAAGCTCATTGAGCATTCTATCCCTTAACTTGGGTGGAATTACCACTCGGGATCCACACATCAAGGTCCCCCGGCACACTGACAGCTGTTCTCTCCTTGTCGAGAATGCTGGCAACAGTGAGTCGCCATGTGCTGGCCATCCCTTCACCGTCAAATCATATACCCGAGACAGTGTCGGGTCATTTCGGGTTTCCTTTTCGATACAAGCGTTAGTTACCGGTAGGTATTCAACTATAGTCGAATGGAATATTTCGACAGGATCCATTGCTGGTGCTTCCTCCGCATTAGGCAGTGGCAGGCGTGATAGCCCATCAGCATTTCCATGCTGTTTCGTGCCCTTATATTCAATCTGATAGTGGTGCGTCCCTAGAAAAAGTGACCATTTTTGTAGTCGTTGCACAGTCATCACCGGAATGCCCTTCTTTGGATTAAAAATGGAGACAAGAGGCTGGTGATCAGTCAGCAAGGTGAATTACTGCCCGTGCAGATAGTGATTGAACTTTTTCACTCCCCACACTAGGCTGAGGGCCTCCCTGTCAATCTGGGTGTAGTTACGCTCGGCTGAGGTTAGTGATCGTGACGCAAAGGCTATTGGCCTCTCTGAGCCGTCCGAGAATTTGTGCGACAGCACCGCTCCAATGCCGTAGGGTGACGCATCACATGCCAACCGAATTGGTAATGCTGGGTTGTAATGGGCCAATACCTCTTTCAATGTGATTAGTGTTTTGCTGTTCTGGAAAGCTCGTCTACATTCATCACCCCACTTCCATGGCACCCCAGTTTGCAGTAGGGTGTTCAGTGGGTGCAGTATTGTAGACAAATTTGGCAAGAAGTTATGGTAGTAGTTTACCAGCCCGAGGAACGACCTCAGTTGTGACACATTTTCCGGTGCTGGAGCCTTGACTACTGCCTCAATCTTCTCTGGGGACTTATGTAACCCCTCTTTATCGATAACGTGGCCACAATACGAGATCTGTTTTCTAAAAAACTCGCATTTGGGGCGGTTAGCTCAGAGTCCATATTCCTGCAATCTAGTGAGCACCTGCTCCAGGTTGGCAAGGTGATCACTGTCATTTTCGCCCGTGACCAGGATGTCGTCCAAATAACACGGGGTCCCTGGGATCCCTTGCAGGACTTGTTCCATTGCCCTCTGCCACATAGCCGGAGCTGATGCTACCCCGAATACTAGCCGGTTGTATTGGTAGAGACCTTTATGGGTGTTGATTGTGAGGTATTTTTTTGATGCTTCTTCTACCTCCATTTGCAGATACGCCTGGGCCAGATCAATCTTAGTGAAGCGTTTCCCTCCAGATAGCGAGGCGAAAATATCTTCAATCCATGGAAGTGGATATTGTACGGTGTGAAGGACCGGGTTCACTGTTACCTTAAAGTCCCCACAGATGCGAACCTTCCTTGGTTCCCCAGGTGCGCTGCTCAACGACGTTTTCATCACAGGGACGATGGGTGTAGCCCACTCGCTCCAGTCTACCTTGGACAGTACACCTGAACGTTGCAGACTCTCCAGCTCTGCTTCGACGTCTGGGCGGATCGCATAAGGTACCGGTCTGGCCTTAAAAAATTTTGGGCTTGCGTTTTCTTCAATTTTAATCATCGCTGTCATGCCTTTTAGTGTTCCGAGTCCTTGCTGGAACACTTCTTTCGCGTCAGTTAGGATCTTTGACAGTCGCCCAGGTGTGACGTCGTCATCCTTTTTGTCAGCCACAGTCAGTACCTGTATGGAATGCCAATCCAGTTGTATTTTCCGGATCCATTCACGTCCCAGTAATGGTGGTCTTCCATCTTGCAATACATACAGGTCTAGTTTTGATGTTTCCTTACCGTTATATATAACGGTCACCCTTATTTTTCCTTTGGGGTAGACTTTTTGCCCCGTGTACGTCTTCAAAATAATTTTTGTGTCTCTCAAGGGTATGTATGAGAATAGCCGCTCGTAGTCCCGTCGGTTTATGACTGTTAGGGCTGATCCTGTGTCCAATTCCATCTTTACCTGGACTCCTGCTAACGTGAGAGTGACCCAAATAGTTCGGTGATCCTCCGTTGTGATCACATTATGTAGTTTCAGACAACTCAGTTCCCTGCTTTCAGAGTCGTTATCACTCTTTTGTTCGTCTGAACTATTCTCCGTCATCTTATGTACCTTCTTCTACTTTCCTTTGGTAGGTTTCTTATTGCTGGTTTTCTTTCCCGACCTGCAGACTCGTGCTATGTGTCCTACTTTTCCACACTGTCTGCACACTTTGTCTTTGAACCAGCAATCATTCTGGTCGTGTGTTGTTCTGCCGCAGCGATAGCACTTCTCTGTTCCATATGACATTTCGTTTGTGCCATATTCTTGCGGTCTCTGTTGTATCCCTGCAGCGCCCCGTGCTGCTGCTTCATATGATACCGCAATGCTGAAAGCCTTTTCCAGCGTAAGGTCCTTTTCAGATAAAAGCCATTTCTGGGTTCCTTCACTTTGAAGCCCACACACAAACTTGTCCCTTAAGGTGTCTGCCAGTCCCGCACCAAACTGGCAGTGTTTCGATAGTTTGTGCAGTTCTGTTAAATAATCAGCATTGCTTTCATCCTTATGCTGGTTCCGTTTGTGAAACTTGAATCTTTCTGCTATCAGCAGCGGTGTGGGGTTTAAATGTTCCTTTAGTATCATTACTATGTCTTCAAAACTCTTTTCCATTGGCTTCGTTGGGGTTACTAGATTTCGTAATAAACCATACGTCTTTGCACCCATTAAATTTAACAATACCGACACTTCCTTGTCATCTGACACCTCATTTGCCTTGCAGTATACCTCTATTCGTTCGACATATGTAGTCCAATCTTCGACTTCATTGTCAAATGCGGTGATACTGCCACTCTTCGGCATTTTGGGTGTGGTTTAAAATGGCGTCTCCCAATGGCTTAAAATGGCGTCTCCCACGCTTTCCTTCCTCCCCCGCTGCTGCCAACGCCGCTCCCGGCGGTTCTCGTGGCAATGGCGGCGCCCTGTAGATTTCGCGCGCTTCTCCTGCGCTGCTGCCAACGCCGCTCTCGGCGGTCCTCGTGGCAATGGCGGTGCCTCGCGGGTTTCTGCGCATCTCTCTCTCCCTCTCTCCGACACTGCTCGGCCCCTGAACACCGGCTGCGCCCTGTGCGCTCTGCCCTCTCTCTCTCTCCCCCGTCGACGCTGCTCAGCCCTTTGCTGTGCCGCTCGGTCGGGCTCTAGCCCGCCGCTGTCCGGGAAGGGTCTGCGCACTGCCTGTTGCCAGCCCGTTTTGCTGGGCCACCTCGACTGGAAAGCCAAGCCTGGCTCTCGACAGCCTCCCCCGCAATTCTCGAGTCTCTGCTGGATGACTGGGCGGTTGCCCGTGGTCAATGCCCGAGTCTCTGGCCTTGACCTCCAATCCACTGATCTCCAGGAATGAATCCCCGGGAGGTGATGCAGAATTGCAGGTAGGTTCGAACCTGCCTCATCGCCAATGTTGCATCCGTGTATAATAAGACACAGACTGCGGAGAACGGTACAACAGGTGTTTACTCAACGTGGCTCACACTGCAACTGATCTGTCCAGATTACTACTCAGTGCTATATACAGGTGTGGTCACTGCCGGTACTGCAGTATACATGAGCTGTAAAACATAGTTCCCCCCTTAAAGGTATATACATTACAGTGGGGGCAGAAGATGATGGCTTCAGTCTGCCTAAGATTTAATTGGAGGAAGTTGTGGCTCTTCCAGAACAGGATGCCAGACAAGCAGGCTGACAACACAGAGGCTGTGACGTGGGGTTGGGGAGGGAGGGTTGGAAGAGGCGGTGGAGAGTTAGACCTGGGTGTCATTAGAGTGCATGTGGAACCTAACATTATGTCCCCTGAGAAGTCGCTGAGGGGCAGCGTGTAGATGAGCAAGAGGAGGAAACCAAGAATAGTGGGACTCCAGAGGTAACGGTGTGAGGGCAGGAAGAGCAGCCTTTACTTGAGATATTCTGCCTAAAATTGGATAGATAAGAATGGAACCAAGCAAGGGTAGTACCACTCCGTTGGACAATGGAGGAGAGGTGTTGGAGGTGTGGTCAACTGTATCAAAGGTTACAAAGTGGTCCAGAGGATGAGGAGGAATAGTACACTGTGGACACAGTCACAGAGGTTGCCATTTGTGGCTTTGATTAGTGTAATTTCAGTGTTGTGGCAGGAACCTAATCCTGATTGGAGAGATTTAAACAAAGAGTTGCGGGAAAGATGGGCATGGATTTGGGAGGCAACAACATGTTCAGGGACTTTGGAGTGGAAAGGGGGATTGGAAATGGGGCAGTAATTTGCAAGGGCAGAAAGGTCGAGTGTGGGTTTTTTGAGGCATGGGTGATGTCTAGTTTTGAAAGGGAGGGGACAGTACCTGAGAAGAGGGAATCATTTACAATGTCAGCTAACATGAGTGACACGGAAGGGATGTTTTGTGGTCAGCAGTTTAGTGGGAATGGGGTTGTGAGAACAGGAGACGGGTCACATGGACAAGCTGAGCTCGGAAAGGGCATTAGGGTAGAAAGGAGGGAAATTAAAGAAAGACATGGGTTCAGGGTTTGTGCAGGGGACAAATTTGGGGTGAGTTTGGCATGATGGGCAAAGGGAGGGGAGGGTGGGATGTAGCAGAGGCAGCTGAATGGATAGTCTCAATCTTAGTGACAAAGATGTCCATGAGCTCTTCATACTTGTTGTTGGAGGTGAGGGGGAAGGGACGAGGGAAGGGTTTAAGTAGTTGGTTAGTAGTGGAGAAAGGAAGCTAGTGGTTTTTGTATTGCAGAATGATCTGCCAATGGGAACAGTTTCCCTCTATCCACTCTGTCTCGACCCCTCTATCAAATCTCCTCTCGACCTTATCTGCTCTGAATAGAACAACCCCAGCTTCTCCAGTCTATCCATGTAACTGAAATCCCTCATCCCTGGAACCATTTTTATAAATCTTTTCTGCACCCCCTCTAAGGCCTTCACATCCTTCCTAAAGTGCGGTGCCCAGAATTGGACACAATACTCCAGTTGAGACCAAACCAGTGTTTTATAAAGGTTCATCATAACTTTCTTGCTTTTGTACTCTGCCTCTATTTATGAAGCCCAGGATCCTGTATACTTTTTTAACCACTTTCTCAACCTGCTCTGCCACCTTCAATGATTTGTGCACAAATACACCCAGGTCTCTCTGTTGATGCACCCACTTTAGGATTGTACCCTTTAGTTTATATTGCCTCTCCTCGTTCTTCCTACCAAAATGTATCATTTTGCACTTTTCTGCATTAAATTTCATCTGCCACGTGTCTGCCCATTCCACCAGCCTGCCTATGTCCTCTTGAAGTCTATCACTATCCTCCTCACTGTTCACTATACTTCCAAATTTTGTGTCATCTGCAAATTTTGAAATTGTGCCCTGTACACCCAAGTCTAAGTCATTAATATATATCAAGAAAAACAGTGGTTGTAGTATCAACCCCTGGGGAACACCACTGTACACCTTCCTCCAGTCCGATAAACAACCGTTCACCACTACTCTCTGTTTCCTGTCACTCAGCCAATTTTGTATCCATGCTGCCACTGTCCCTTTTATTCCATGGGCTTCAACTTTGCTGGCAAGCCTATTATGTGGCACTTTATCAAACGCCTTTTGGAAGTTAATGTACACTCTGTCAACCGCATTGCCCTCATCAACCCTCTCTGTTACCTCATCAAAAAATTTGATCAAGTTAGTTTAAAATAGGCAACGATTTTTCTTGCATAGACATAAGAAAGGAGAAGTGAATTTGTGCTGCTTGTGACCTTAACAGTGCCAGTTACCTTAGGAACAGCTAGCTTGAAAGTGAGTTTTACAGAAACATAGAACAGAAGCAGATTTGCATTATTGGTTTACAGTCAGTTGTGGTTTAATGGATAGCACACTCGTCTTAGAGTCAGAAGGTTGTGGGTTCAAGTCCCACTCCAAAGACAGAGCACAAAAATCTAGGCTGACACTTCAGTGCACTGCTAAGGGAAAGCTGCACTTGGAGGTGCTGTCTCTCGAATGAGACATTAAACCGACGCCCCGTCTGAACATAAGCAGGATTAGGCCATTAGGCCCTTCGAGCCTGCGCCGCCATTCAATAAGATCATGGCTGATCTTCTACCTCATCGCCACTTGCCTGCACTATCACCATACCCCTTGAATCCCTTAATATTCAAAAATCTATCGATCTCTGTCTTGAATATACTCAACGACTGAGCCTCCACAGCCCTCTGGGGTAGAATATTCCAAAGGTTCACCATCCTCTGAGTGAAGAAATTTCTCCTCATATCAGTCCTAACGGCTGACCCCTTATTCTGAGACTGTGACCCCTGGTTCTAGACTCCCCAGCCAGGGGAAACATCCTCCCTGCATCTACCCTGTCAAGCCCTGTAAGAATTTTATATGTTTCAATGAGATCCTCTCATTCTTTTAAACTCTAGACAATATAGGCCTAGTCTACTCAATCTCTCCTCATAGGCCAATCCCCCATCCCAGGAACCGGTCTGGTGAACCTTCATTGCACTCCCTCTATGGCAAGTATATCCTTCTTTAGGTAAGGAGACCAAAACTGTACACAATACTCCAGCTGTGGTCGCACCAGGGCCCTATATAATAATTGTAGTAAGACGCCTTTACTCTTATACTCAAATCCTCTTGTAATAAAGGTCTGCTCTCAGGTGGACGTAAAAGATCCTGTGGCACTATTTTGAAGAAGAGCAGAGGAGTTCTCCCAGGTGTCCTGGCCAATATTCATCCCTCAATCAACATCACTAAAACAGATGACCTGGTCATTATCACTTAGCTGTTTGTGGGAGCTTGCTGTGCATTTCCTATATTACAACAGTGACTACACTTCAAATGTACGTCATTTGCTGTAAAGCGCTTTGGGACTTCCTGAAAGGCGCTATATAAATGCAAGTTTTCTTTCTTTCTTTTTGCTAGCGTGCTTTTCAATGCACCTTACTGTAAATGCATGTGTGAGATTACAGTAACCAATGTACACAACAAGGGTTCTATGTTATGATTCCTGATTATATTATCATTTAACTGGCTATTAGCCAGTAAAAGTGCATTTTGGATCGTTCAGAATGCTAAGTCTTCTTACGGGAGTGACTGGTGTCACGGAACCTGAGACAATATTCAGCGAAAAATTGTAACATTGCTTTATCAATGTAAATTCTTTCTTTCCTTCATCATGTTTTTATTGCAAGGTAATTCCAATGCCTTTAAAATTGGTACGTACATATACTTTGGATAATCCTGGGTTTTACAAGTTTATATCGTTGATGTTTAGCAGGATGCACAGCAGCCTTTCCTTTAACGATAACAAAATACTGCGGATGCTGGAAATCCGAAATAACAACAGAAAATGCTGGAAAAACTCAGCAGGCCAGGCAACATCCGCGGAGAGAGAAACAGAGTCAATGTTTCAGGTCGAAACCCTTCGTCAGGACTCAGTTCTGATGAAGGGTCATCGAATGGCCCAGAAATTGGGGTCGGGGGCTTCCCGCGGGTGCAAGCCCCCGACCTACACTTACATACCGTGCTGACATTTGAAGACTGGGCCTGCGTGGATTTCCGGTCTGTGGCCTGGTTCAGCTCCCGGCGCGCTGTGCGTGCGTGATCCAGCAGCGTACTTAGTGCGATGAGCCGGCTGGGATCACGTGAGCACTGGGCAACCAATGGGAGTTTACAAAAGTTCATTCATGAGTTAGACATAAGACCTGTCAAACTCTTGAAAACTCCGGACGCCCAAAACAGTACTTAAACTTTAAGTAAAAGTTAAAAAAAAATCCCACTAATTAAATTAACTATTAATAACTTTAAAAACTATTTTAAACAATTATTAAAATTTCTGCCAACATTTTTTTTTCAAGAAATCGGGTCCAAAAATACACTTACCTTACTGTAAATTCTTTAAAAATAATAAACCTGTGGAAAAAAATTTCTAACTTTAATTATTACACCACTTACTTTTTAAAAGTAAGTCCTTACGTCTGCTTTTTACATTCGTAAAAAGTGGAGGCCTTCATGCACGGACAAACCTGTCAAAAAAAACAAAGTTCAACGCGTACGCGCTGCCTGAAACGTCGCTAGGGAACCGCCTCTTAACCCCTTGGTTCAGAGGAGAGGAAATGCCGGTTTTCCGCGCATGCGCTGTGCATGCTGAAATCCGGCACTTCCAACGGGCCCACGCGTGAGTACCCCGTCCGTACTCACGCGTTGGGGCCAGAATTACTGGGCCATTGACTCTATTTCTCTCTCCATGGATGTTGCCTGGCCTGCTGAGTTTTTCCAGCATTTTCTGTTGTTATTTAGCCTTTCCTTTAAGTTTGCTTACAGCAAGAAAACAAAGGGGCCGATTTTCCCGCAGGTGCGGGGAATTGTTGGGTTCCCCGAATGTCGGGTTCCGACACGAATCTAAATGGGTCTGCCAGCTGGATGCAATTTTTGCACAATTGGCCAATTAATTTCCAGCGTGTGGGCACCCTTGCTAATTGTCTATTTCCAGTCAGAAAGCCCCACAGTATGATGTCATCATTCGTGGTGCTTTTAAAGTCTACAGAAAGCTTTTCAACCTCTGCAGGCTTCCCAACGAGCCGTCCAGTACGGCAGAGGAGCCTGCAGCAGCTGTTGCCAGTGGCAGAGCCCGAGCTGCCGCCAAATTTGATGAAACCTCACTACAGACATTAGTGGATGGGGTTAGCGCCCACAGGCCCCTAGCTCAGGGAGGAAGAGGCCTCCCAATGAGACCAGGGCTGCTTGGATGGAGGTGGCAGCAGAGGTGAACTCTCAGGGAGTCACCAGAAGGACCTGGATGCAGTGCAGGAAGCGATTCCATGACCTTCACCATACAGGAAAAGTAAGTATGAAGTTTCCATCATCCTCAACCTGATCCCCATTGCCTTTCCCCAACAGCACTCAGCTTCAGCACTCTCTTCCTCCACATCCCACTTCACAGTCACATCCATGCACCCTTACCCATTCCCTCTCTCTCTGCTCACATTCACATAACTATTCCACCATGCAGCCCTCACACTGCCTCTCACTCTGATGCTTGGAACACAACTGACAACACACAGGGAGGGCCCTTGGTCTTGCAGCCTCACACCATCTTTGCCTCCTTCTAAGTATCTATGCTATGCAATCTCTACACTCACTCCTGCACTCTCACTCAAACTCCACTTGTCTCCCTCATTGCAGGAAAAGAGAGCTCACAACAGGAGAGAGCGAGCCAGGACTGGAGGAGGCCCACCCTCAATCGCCCACCTGACCCCCTGGGAGGAAGGAGTGATGGAGATTGTCGGGGCTGACATGGCTGCGGAAGCTGGGGAAGGAGAGACAGGAGCAAGCCCGCAAGCTGGTGACAGAATAGTTTGCCATCTCTCTCATTGACATAGCATGAGTCGCTGTTATGATTCTGAAGCTACATCATTTGGGACTTATGAGCATCTGCAAAATCCAATGTGCAAGTAGCTTTGGCATCACATCTCTAACTCTTTCCTTTACTCCCCCACAGGACCATCTAGAGCCCCCGTCCCCACTGTCGAGGAGGAAGAGGCTGTGCAGCCAGACTCCTCAGAGGAAGCTCCAACCTCTGAGGGCGCACCCAGCACCAGCGCAGACACTCACACCTCGGTGGGGAGCCTTCGGGACATAGAGTAGTGTTGTCACCTGGTGTTTCACAGCTCACAAGTGAGCATCAGCAGATTGTGGAGACAGGGACAGCAGTGGAGAGTCCTCGTCGGAGGGCGCAGGCCTCTGCCAGCTCAGCTCAGCTGCATGTCGACCCTATGCCTCTGGGTCCATCCGCAAGAGAGGAGGTGATGGATCTCCATGCACAGATGCAGGAGTCTCTGGCAGGTTTTGTCTCCAGAGTCGCTGCGAATGTGGAGCAAATGGAGGAGTCCATGGCGAACATGAGCAGAGCCTTATTGGAGTCATTGGCGCATGAAAGCATCACCATGGAAAGGATGGCTACCTTCGTGGTAAGGCTGACTACCGCTGAGGAGAGGAGGGCTGCGGCCATGGAGGAGCTTAGTCGCCAGGGTATGGAAAACATGGTGAGTGCTCAGAATCAAATGACATCTCTTGAGGAGTGATGGGCATCTATTGAGCACTGAAACCAGACCTTCATGGAAGTCCCTCTGAGCAGGACTTCCAGTGCAGAGACGGGTCCCCATGGCCCTCCTGATGTGCAGCAAGGTGCTCTCCAGCCACTTGCAGGCACTGAGGGGGAGCTGACCCATGGGAGGGAGGTTGTTGGCACACCTCAAGGAAGTGGGGGCTCCTCTCCACGTGCTCACACTTCCATGCCACTTCAGAGCCCTCGGTCAGAGCCCCGCCGGAGCCCACACCCAAGTGAGATAGGCGTCTCAACCCCTGCACAGCCGCAGGAGCAGCAGACTGCTGGCGAGCCGTCACAGGCTCGCCACCCCAGAGGACGCCCGCCAAAGGTGTCGAGACAGGAGCAGCAGGAAAGTGAGCAAGGGGCCTCCACATCTGCTGAAGCCACAGGGGTACCACTACGTAGGAGCACGCGTAAGAGAAAAATAAAGCACCCACCACTAATCACAAGGGTAGACACTTGGGTGAAAAGTTCTGTATATAGTTTTAATGCCATCAGTTTCTTGTACATAAAAAATCTGCTGGCAACTGCTGCAGTTGTGGCGTCTGTCATTTGGCGAATGGGGATTTCACATTGAGGCCTTAGGATTACTTGCAGATGTCGGCAAGCTGGTCAAATAGGTAGAAATGTGCAGGGATAGGCCACTGTCCATGGTCAGTTAAGAAGCAGCGAGGCTACAGTGTTTGATGTATCAGGCTAAGCAAATCTGGCCAGGATGAGTGCGTTCCTTGCAATCCGAGCAGCAATGTTCTCGCGCACTGGTGCCGCTGGCTGATGGGCCTCTGTAGGATGCTCGTTTCTGGTCTCCTCCTCCTCCTCAGCATCATCCTCAGCATCATCCTCATCCGAGGCGGCTCTGTGAGGAGCCTCTTGGTCCTGCAGAATCGGCAAGCCACGACGCTGTGCCATGTTGTGAAGCACACAGCAAACCACGACGATTCTGGAGACCCTGGCTGCTGAGTACTGTAGGGCTCCACCTGATCTATCGAGGCATCTGAAGCGCATCTTTAGCAATCCGATGGTTTGCTTGATAATGCATCTGGTGGAAATGTGGCTGGAGTTGTAGCGCTCCTCAGCTTCGTTGGCTGGTCTCCTCAACGGCGTCATTAGCCAAGTCCACAGGGGATATCCCTTGTCTCCAAGTAGCCATCCCTGAAGTTCATTTGGCAGACTGAATAGCGGAGGCACAGTAGACTGGCGCAGTGGCTCAAAGACTGGTGTGGGAGGGTTTTGCTTCCTGGGACACTGGCACCAGTACTGGGGCAGGAGGGAGCTGTTCCATTGGGACGGGCTTCACTTGGCCAGTGCTGGGACTAGAGTCCTGGCGGATCATATAACTAGGGCTGTAGAGAGGGCTTTAAACTAACTAGTTGGGGGGAGGTTCCTAGAGAGCAAATAATAAAAATGACAACAGAGAAGGTCATAGACTTAGGTAGCAGTGGGGAAATTAAAAACCAGAGCATGTCAGGAAGGGGCAGAAGGTATGGAGTAAAAGGTAAAGTAATAAAAAGGGCAAAAGCAGGAACTAAGTGTCACAAAACATATTTGAAAGTTCTCTATCTGAATGCATGTAGCATTCGTAACAAAATAGGCGAGTTAATGGCACAAATAACTACATATGGGTATGATCTTGCGGCCATTACAGAAACATGGCTGCAGGGTGACAATGCCTGGGAATTAAACATACCAGGTTATTTAACGATCAGGAAGGACAGGCAGGAAGGAAGGGGAGGTGGGGTGGCGATGTTAATAAAGGAAGGAATCACTGTAATACAGAGAAATGATATTGGGTCAAAAGATCAGGATAATGAAAGAGTTTGGGTGGAGGTAAGGAATAATAAGGGGGAAAAAACACTAGTGGGCATAGTCTATAGGCCTCCGAACAGTTGCAACTCTGTTGGACGGAGTATCAATCAGGAAATAGTTGAGGCTTGTAATAAGGGAACATCTATAATTATGGGGGATTTTAACTATCATATTAATTGGACAAATCAAATTGGGCAGGGCTGCCTTGAGGATGAGTTCATTGAGTGTATTAGGGATGGGTTTCTTGAGCAGTATGTAACTGAACTGACCAGGGGGCAAGCAACCTTAGATCTGGTCCTGTGTAACGAGACAGGATTAATTAAAAATGTCCTAGTAAAGGATCCCCTTGGAATGAGTGACCATAACATGGTTGAATTCCATATTCAATTAGAGGGTGAGAAGGTTGGATCTCAAACAAGCGTGATAAGCTTGAATAAAGGAGACTGTGAAGGTATGAGAGCGGAATTGAGTCGAGTGGATTGGGAAAATAGATTAAAGGGTAAGACGATACATGATCAGTGGTGTACATTTAAGGAGTTATTTTACAACTTCCAAAAGATATATATTCCACTGAGAAGAAAAGGGTGTAAAAGAAAAGACAGCCATGCGTGGCTAAGTAAAGAAATTAAGGATAGTATTCGACTAAAAACAAGGGCATATAAGGTAGCCAAATCTAGTGGGAGGATAGAGGATTGGGAAAACTTTAAAAGAGAGCAAAAAATAACAAAAAGATTGATTAAGAAAGGGAAGATAGATTATGAAAGTAAATTAGCAAAAAATATAAAAACGGATGGTAAGAGTTTTTATAGTTATATAAAAAGAAAAAGGGTGGCTAAAGTAAATGTTGGTCCCTTAGAGGATGAGACCGGGAAATTAATGGTGGGAAATATGGAGATGGCAAACACACTGAATGAATATTTTGTATCAATCTTTACAGTTGAGAACACTAAGAATATCCCAACACTGGACAAACAGGGGGCAATAGGGGGGGAGGAGCTAAACACGATCAAAATCAGTAAGGAAGTGGTACTCGGTAAAATAATGGGACTCAAGGCGGACAAATCACCTGGACCTGATGGCTTACATCCTAGGGTCTTGAGGGAAGTGGCGGTAGGGATTGTGGATGCATTGGTAATAATTTTCCAAAACTCCCTGGACTCAGCAAAGGTCCCGGCAGACTGGAAAACTGCTAATGTAACACCCTTATTTAAAAAGGGCAGTAGACAGAAGGCTGGAAACTATAGACCGGTTAGCCTAACATCTGTGGTAGGTAAAATTTTGGAGTCCATTATTAAGGAGACAGTAACAGGACATTTGGATAATCATAATTTAATAAGACAAAGTCAGCATGGTTTTATGAAGGGGAAGTTATGTTTGACAAATTTGCTGGAGTTCTTTGAGGAAGTAACATATAGGGTGGATAAAGGGGAACCAGTGGACGTAATGTATTTAGACTTCCAAAAGGCATTTGACAAGGTGCCACACAAAAGATTATTGCTTAAGATAAAAAGTCACGGGATTGGGAGTAATATTCTGGCATGGATAGAGGATTGGCTATCTAACAGAAGGCAGAGAGTTGGGGTAAATGGTTCATTCTCAGACTGGCAATCAGTAACTAGTGGTGTTCCGCAGGGGTCAGTGCTGGGTCCCCAACTCTTTACAATCTATATTAACGATTTGGAGGAGGGGATCGAGTGTAACATATCAAAGTTTGCAGATGATACTAAGATGGGAGGGAAAGTAGTGAGTGAGGAGGACATAAAAAACCTGCAAGGGGACATAGACAGGCTAAGTAAGTGGGCAGAGATTTGGCAGATGGAATACAATACTGGAAAGTGTGAGGTTATGCACTTTGGCAGGAAAAATCATAGAGCAAGTTATTATCTTAATGGCAGGAAACTGGAAAGTACTGAAGTACAAAGGGATCTGGGGGTCCTGGTGCACAAAACTCAAAAGGTTAGTATGCAGGTGCAGCAAGTGATTAAGAAGGCCAATGGAATGTTGGCTTTCATTGCTAGGGGGATAGAATATAAAAATAGGGAGGTATTGCTTCAGTTGTACAAGGTATTGGTGAGACCGCACCTGGAATACTGCATACAGTTTTGGTGTCCATACTTAAGAAAAGACATACTTGCTCTCGAGTCAGTACAAAGAAGGTTCACTCGGTTAATCCCGGGGATGAGGGGATGGACATATGAGGAGAGGTTGAGTAGATTGGGACTCTACTCATTGGAGTTCAGAAGAATGAGAGGCGATCTTATTGAAACATATAAGATTGTGAAGGGGTTGGATCGGGTGGATGCGGGGAGGATGTTCCCGATGATGGGTGAAACTAGAACTAGGGGGCATAGTCTTAGAATAAGGGGCTGCTCTTTCAAAACTGAGATGAGGAGTGATGCGTTATCAATTACTCATAAAAGACTGAGAGTTAAGAGAGTAACTAAAGGCTTTTATTAACAAAAGAATGAAGGTCTGCCTCGAGTGGTCGACCGGTCCAGAAATACAAAGGGCTGGGGAGCAGTCACCTTTATACTAGGACTTGTGGGAGGAGTCAGCCGAGGCATGTCCAGGCATGTACACAGTGGAATACAAACAGTGGTTTACCACAAGGAGGAACTACTTCACTCAGAGTGTGGTAGGTCCATGGAATATGCTGCCCCAAAAAGCTGTAGAAGCTACATCATTACATAAATTTAAAACAGAAATAGACAGTTTCCTAGAAGTAAAGGGAATTAAGGGTTACGGGGAGCGGGCAGGAATTTGGACATGAGTCTAGGTTCGGATCGGACATGGCCCTGTGGGTAGCGGAGCGGGCCCAAGGGCCGTGTAGCCTGATCCTGCTCCTATTTCGTGTGTCTTATTCTGTTAGATTCAGGAGATGGTTCTGTGATAGTAGATTTGCGGTTAGGATCAGATCAGCCATGATCTTATTGAATGGCGGAGCAGGCTCGAGGGGCCGATTGGCCTACTCCTGCTCCTATTTCTTATGTTCTTATGTTCTTAGTATGAGGGAGTCATGGCAGCTGCCAGTGTACTTGGCACAAACATGCAAAATCTCCTTCTTGTGGTCACACACCAGCTGAACGTTAAGGGAGTGGAAGCCCTTGCGGTTGACAAAAACTCCTGGATTGCGATGGGGTGCCCTAAGGGCCACATGTGTGCAGTCAATGACGCCCTGCACCCTTGGAAAGTCTGCCAGCTGAGCATATTCCAAGTGCTCGCGCCCTCACACTTGGCAATCCCTGGTGAAATGGATGTGATTGTGCGCGAGGGCAAAGAGGGCATCAGTCACCTGAGTGATGCAAGTGTGTGCAGCCACCTGGGAGATGCCGCTGATGCCTGCTGCTGATCCCTGGAAGGAGCCTGAGGCAAAAAAGTTGAGTGCGGTGGTGACTTTGATGGCCACTGATAAGGAGTGTCGACCTGGTGCTCTGGGCTCCAGGTCTTGCTGCAGCATTGCGCAGATGTCAGTCACTACCTCTCGCGAAAGTCGGAGCCGCCTTTGGCACTGCTGCTCAGTCATGTTGAGGTAGCTCACCCTGTGTCTGTAGACCCTTTTGGGGGGTGTCTCCCGCGCCGACGGCCTTCCATGCACTGGCCCCTTCTGGCCTGTGCTGCCTCAGGTGGCTGAGCCGCATCCTGTCACTCCTTCTGCTGCTGCTGTTGCTGGTGCTGCTCAGTCAAATCAAAATCAAATCAACTTTTATTGTCATTGTTAGTGCACAAGTGCAGTACAACGAAATGTAGGCTTGCGGCTCCCGAGAGTGTACATTTAGATTAAGACATTTAAACATTCAACATACTTTTGGCTTGTAATACATTAACATAAGCATAACCATAATAAAGTGCATTGGCAGATGTGCAGGCTTTAGAGTTTATTTGTGGAGTTCAGTAGGATGACAGCCCTGGGAAAGAAGCTGTTCCTAAATCTGGTCGTACGGGTGCGAATGCATCTGTAGCGTCTCCCAGATGGCAGGAGGGTGAACAGACTGTGGCTGGGGTGGGTAGGGTCTTTGATGATGGACCGTGACCTCCGTAAACAGCGTTTCTGGTATATGTGCTCTATGGTTGGTAGCCGGGTGCCGGTAATGCGTTGGGCAGTTTTGACTACCCGCTGCAGGGCTTTCCAGTCGTAGTAGCTACAGCTGCCATACCATACTGTGATACAGTTTGTCAGGATGCTCTCTATTGTGCAGCGGTAAAAGTTAGAAAGGATCAGGGGTGACAGGTTACATCCCTTCAGCCTCCTTAGGAAATATAGGCGCTGCTGGGCCTTCTTCACCAGAGAGGAGGTATTGAGGGACCAGGAGAGGTCTTCCGTGATGTGGACTCCGAGGAACTTAAAGCTGTCCACCCTTTCCACCACAGCCCCATTGATGTGGATGGGGGTGTGACTTCCTCCTTTAGACTTCCTGAAGTCCACAATGATTTCTTTGGTTTTCTTGTTGCTGGTGCTGCTGTTGCTGGTGCTGCTGTTGTTGCTGGATCTGCTACAGCCTCCTCTGCTGTTGGAGATCCTCTAATGCCAAGAAGGGAAGGAACAAAAGGCCTCCCATGCTTCTGGCAGATGCCTCCGTTGAGGAAGCGCTGAGTTAGGGTGGTGAGAGGGGCTTCCCAGGAGCTCACACTGGAGAAGTGTGTGAGGCTCCAACCCTCCACAGCTGTGCCAAAGCCTTGAACAACTTGCCCCAAGCCTGAAACAACAAGGTCCTGCAACCTACAAATGCTGTCTGATTAAATCTCTTCTTTCCTGATTGACCTGCAGCTGAAAGTAAGCAAGCCGACATTGTTCATGCCAGGTTTCATCAGCGATGTTGCCACCAGGCGTGGTTTACGTGGGGAAAGGCTGAAAATTGCAAGGGCCCCTTAAAATGGCATTATAGATGCCAATTATTGCTGATTAGGCTCCTGACGACCAGTCCCGCCTGCTGCGGGTGGGACTGAGTCGGGTCGTTTTGAAACGCCGGGGCGAAAGTCGGACGGGGTGGGGAATCGGGCGGGGGGGGTCGCGACCCCCTATTTCTGCGATTTTCCACCCCCGCACGCCTGAAACACCGCCTGACGGCTCCAGGAAAATCGAGGCCAAAATGTCTCTCGGTATCTCCACTGAGAGTTCTATGTACAGCCATTCATTCAGATTGTCTGGAACTTCACAAGGACATCTGTAGACACTTTAATTATGGATAATGGACACTTACACAGTTTAAGAACTTTTTGATTGATGTATGTACAGCATAAATATATTCATGAAACCTCAGATGCAAACACAAAATGATTTTGAGTTGCCTTGAGTGAGAAGTAATCTCATTGTATCCTGTTAGAATCTAGATGCTCTTTCAGCAATACTCTTGATGTGTATAATTTGTGAGCTCTCAACCTACATTCAGTTTTCCAAAACCAATTTAAAGTTAAACCCATATTCTGCACACAACAAAAGCAAAACCTTTCTATGCACAACAGGCCTGCAGATAGAAGAAAACCTAAAATAACAACAGAAAATGCTGGAAACACTCAGCAGGCCAGGCAGCATCCGTGGAGAGAGATACAGAGTTAACGTTTCAGGTCTGGTAAAAGGAAGACATATCGGAAGCACTAGTATGGAAGGTGGCATCGTCAGAACAGATGCGGCGGAGATGGAGAAACTGGGAGAATGGAATAGAGTCCTTACAGGAAGTGGGGTAGGAGGAAGTGCAGTCTAGGTAGCTGTGGGAGTCAATGGGCTTGTAGTGGATGTTTGTCGATAGCCTATCCCCAGAAATGGAGACAGAGAAGTCGAGGAAGGGAAGAGTTGGAGATGGACCATGTGAAGGTGAGGGAAGGGTGGAAATTGGAAGTAAAGTGAATGAAATTTTCTAGTTCCAATTTCCATCCTTCCCTCATCCACTACAAACCCACTGGCTCTCACAGCTACCACATACTAGTGCTTCCGATATGTCTTCCTCTTTCCTCAACCGAGGATTCCCCTCTACCGTGGTTGGCATGGCCCTCAACCGTGTCTGTTCCATTCCCCGTACTTCTGCTCTCACCCCTTCCCCTCCCTCCCAGAACCACGATAGGGTTCCCCTTATCCTCACCTTTCACCTCACCAGCTTCCACATTCAACGGATCATCCTCCGCCATTTCCGCCACTTCCAGTGTGATCTTACCACCAAATGTATTTTCCCCTCCCCTCCCCTTTCAGCATTCTGAAGGGACCGCTCCCTCCGCAACACCCTGGTCCACTCCTCAATCATCCCCAACAGCCCCTCCCCTCCCCACGGCACCTTCCCGTGCAAGCGCAGGAGATGCAGCACCTGCCCTTTTACCTCCTCCCTTCCCACTGTCCAGGGCCCCAAACACCCCTTCCAGGTTAAACAGCAATTTACTTGTACTTCTTGCAATTTAGTATACTGTATTCACTGTTCACGATGCGGTCTCCTCTACATTGGGGAGACCAAATGCAGATTGGGTGGCCGCTTTGCGGAATACCCCCGTTCAGTCTGTAAGGGTCACTTGTCACTTTAATTCTCCGCTCCACTCCCATTCTGACCTCTCTGTCCTCGGCCTCTTATACTGTTCCAATGAAGCTCAACGTAAGCTCGAGGGACAGCACCTCATCTTTCGATTAGGCACTTTTTACAGCCTTCTGTCTCAACATCGAGTTCAACAATTTCAGATATAATCCCTGCCCCTATTTTTTCACATGGCAGCTGTTGATGATTCTGCCATCCCCATTTGCAACATTTAACCATTCGTGCCTTCCACCCTAATCACAGCCCGTCCCTTTTGTTCTTTCTTCCCCTCCCCCTTTCTCTGCCCCTGCACCTGGTTAAAATCTGTTACATCTCTAACATTTTTCCAGTTCTGATGAAGGGTCACAGACCTGAAACAATGGCCCAGAAATTCGGGTCGGGGGCTTGCCGCGGGTGCAAGCCCCCGATGCACTTACCTAGCGCGCCGGCCGTTGTGCTCTCGGCGCGCGTGGAATTCCGTTTTATTGAGAAGCACTCCCGGGCAGCGTCTGACGTCACGCCGCCCATGGTAGCATGGTGCCATAGTGGTTAGCACTGTTGCCTCACAGCGCCAGGGACCCGGGTTCGAATCCAGCCTCGGGTGACTGTCTGTGTGGAGTTTGCACATTCTCCCCATGTTTGCATGGGTTTTCTCCGGGTGCTCCGGTTTCCTCCCACAGTCCAAAGATGTGCAGGTTAGGTTGATTGGCTCTGATAAATTGACCCTTAGTGTTAGGGGGATTAAAATACGTGGGGTTACGGGGATAGGGTGGGATATGTGTTGGTGTAGGGGTTACAGGGATCGGGTGGGATATGTGTTGGTGTAGGGGTTACAGGGATCGGGTGGGATATGTGTCGGTGCAGGCTCGATGGGCCGAAATGGCCTCTATCTGCACTGTGGGGTTTCTGTGATTCTGTGATTCTGAGTGCAGCCTGCGCGGAGCGTCCAGCGCGGAGTGTAAGGGAGACCCGCCCTGTGAGGTCGCATTAGCATAGGACACGCCCCCAATCTTTTTCACAAGCTCCAAAGCCTTGGTACATGCAGAAACAGCCTGGTAAGTTGGTTCTTTGTATTTTTATGAATCTTTTGGTAACTTTTATAAATTTTTAATACTTCAAAGCTATTTAAGATTCTTCCAATTCATGTAAAAGAGATTTGAAGCAATTTAAAGAGTTTTAAAAGCGCTGAAAGCATTTTTTTCATTCATTTTATTTAATTAGCAAATTATATTTTTGACTGAAAGTATATGTAACCTTTTCGTTTAAAAAGTACAGCCTGTAGTCAGTTTGAAAAAAATTTCAACTTTTATTTTAGCAAAAATATTTTTACAACAACTTTGAAATTTAGAAAATAGCTAGTTTCCATCTTAAATGTCTTTATTGCACAAAGAAACCAAAAAAAGTTACTTTAAACTGTTTACAAAGTTTTTTCCAAACTATTCATGTTTACGAATCTTTGAAAAGTAGAAAATAGCTAGTTAACATTTAAAAGTTATAAACTATCTACATAAAAACTGAACCTCAAAAGTCTTTGATGCTGCAATAAAAGTTCACTGTTTCACTTTAAAATGTGTCTGCTCCTTTCTTTGCCTTGCTGGGGGAGGGGGAGGTACAAGGCGACACTACCTCGTGAAGGTGTTGGCTACTAGCAGTTCCTGAGCAGCCTTACTTTCGGCAGCACTTGGCTCCTCCCCATCAGGCCTGGCCACAGGCACATTGGCAGCGCTTATGTCCTCCATTTCAGCAGGGAGCTCCTCTGCAGTGTTAAGGGTCAGTCCTTCCTTCAGGGCAAAGTTATGCAAAGCACAATAGGCCATCACAATCCTTGCCACTTTCTGGTGAGAATACTGCAAGGTCCCCCCTGACCTATCCAGGCACCAGAAGCGTGATTTCAGAACTACGATTGTCCTCTCCACCACTTGACATGTGGACACCTGTGCCTGGTTGTATCTCTCCTGAGCCTCATTATTGGTCTTGCGGTAGGGAGTCATCAGCCATGGTCTTGGTGGGTAGCCCTTGTCGCCCAATATCCATGCAGATCCTGGATGCAATTTGCTGAGGGCGTCATATAAGTTCGAGTTACGGAGGACAAAGGAGTCATGGTTACTTCCCCGGTGCGCTGCATTCACGTTTAGGATCCTGAGGTGCGCATCACAGACTATCATTACATTCAATGAATGATACCCCTTCCTGTTGATGTACGTCACAGGTGCATCCACTGGTCCCTTCAATGCAATATGGGTTCCATCGACGGCCCCAATCACTTTGGGGAATCCAGCAGTGCGATGAAATGCAGGGGCCATCTCCTTTTGATGTCCAGTGGACAAGTCAAACTTAATGAACTCTGAAAGCCTACGGAAAATGGCATCTGTGACCTGGTGAATGCAGACCCTCGCAGCATTCTTGGAAATGTTGCTTATGTCACCAGTGCTTGCTTGAAATGACCTGCTTGCAAAGAAGTTCAATGCTGTGGTTACCTTCATGTTCACTGACAAGGCAGTGCGGGTCTTCGAGCGTGTTTGAAGGTCCTCCTTCAACATGTCACATCGTCGGCCGATTGCCTCTTTACTGAAGCGCAGCCTCCTCACACACAACTCCTCCGACAGCATCTCAAATGATCGCCTCTCCCTGTACACTCTCTGGGGTGGGTAGTAGTTCCTCCTGATCAGGAGACGGTTATGGTTCCTCACTCTTCTATGTTGTTCCCTGGCGTTTCGAATTCTCTGAAGCAAAATCGCACAGAGGATCAGGACACCGTTTATAAAGGGCATGTTTCTCCCTCACAGGCTTCCTCTTTAAACAGAAGTCCTTGTAAGGAAAAAATGGAAAGAGTTGTTAAAGTAATTTTAATAAAGTGAGTGCCTAGAAAATCACCTTGGGCTATGGCAGGAAACGTGTGTTATTGGCTTGTGAACACGTCATACCCGCCTGATGAATATTGCAGCCCGAGGTGATTTTCCAATAACTAACATTTTCTGAAAGTCATACATTCATACATACATACACATTCTGAAAGGAATATATACATACATACACATTCTGAAAGGAATATATATATACATACACATACTTAAAGGAATATATACATACATACTTACTTAAAAGAATATATATTACTGATGATAATTTTCTTTTTTTAAACTTTTGTAAATATTAAATTATTCATTTTTAAACAGTCACTTTCACATTTAATAAAAAAATCAAATTCAATTAGGCCTTGCACACATCAAGAGTTGCTTCTTATAACTACAGTACTCAAAACCCGTTTAAAATTTTTTTTTTAAGTTGGAAACTTACTTCAGACTTTGTTAAAATAACTTTGCTCCCTTTCACAATTAAAAATGTTCCGTTTAGTAGCCCCACTGCTGAAAGAGTTCTTCTTCCTGGTCGTTACAGAGCTTCTGCCAGGGCTTTACTCCTGCTTTTTACATGTGCAAATGCTGGGGACTTACCCGCACTGCACCAATTGAGAAAAACTCCGAAGTTCCATGCGCATGCGCTGCCTCATACGTCGCACGCGATCGACCTCTTAACCCCTTCATTCAGGGGAACTGAAGTGCCGGTTTCCCGCGCATGCGGGAATCCGGCACTTCCATCGGCCTTACGGGTGAGTACCCCATGCATACTCACCCATGGAGACCCTAATTTCTGGGCCGTTAACTCTGTTTCTCTCTCCACGGATGCTGCCTGACCTGCTGAGTGTTTCCAGCATTTTCTGTTGTTATTTCAGATTTCCAGCATCCGCTGTATTTTGCTATTGTAGAAAAAAACCTAAGCTTGTTTTAATTGTAAAATTTTCTGTGATACTTGACATTAAGCTCAAAGTCTAGAGCGTATCTTAATTTTCAAAGCAGTTTCCTTATGCATAGAGCTGGTTTCTCAGTGAATAAAATTCAAGACGTGCATTACAATGTCTGGTTGTGGCTAATTTACTCATAACAACTGAAGTCAATGGAAAAGAAAATCGGGCGGCAATAAAACAGGCTACCGCTGACTTTACGCTGCCACTCAAGACCAATTTCACCCCCATATAGTTTTCTGAATAGTTTTATTTGAATTTGAGTTACTTCAGATTTGTGCATTGATATCTTAGAATCATAGAAAGTTACAGCACAGAATGAGGCCATTCGGCCCATCGTGCCTGCGTTGGCTCTTTGAAAGAGCAGTCGTGTTTAGTCCCACACCCCTGCTTTTTGTCCGTAACCCTGTAAGTTCCTCATCCTGTAGTATCCTGTCCAACTCCCTTTTAAAATTATTTATGGAATCAGCTTCCACCACCAGGTCGAGTGTTTCAGATCCCGACAACTCTCTGAGTGAAAAAATTTCTCTTCTTCTCCCATCTAGCTCTTTTATCAATGATTTCAAATCTATGACTTCTGGTTATTGACCCACTCGCCAGAGGGAATAGTTTTTCTCTACCTACTCTATCAAAATCTCTCATCATCTTGAAAACCTCTATTAGGTCACCTCTTAAACGTCTCTGTTCCAAGGAGAACAGTCCTAACTTATCCTGTGTACCCATCAGTTTTCTTGTGTAGTCTGGCCTATCGATATCCTCATCTGACTCCTCTGCTGTAGAACAAGTGTGCGACCTCACTCTCCGATGAACAGGCACCTGCACTATTCTTTCCCACCTGCCTGGGCTCCTGTACACTTGTGCCTGGTGTCTCACCACTTGCAGACCCCTCCACTTTCCTAGCCTCTAAAATACATGCCATTTCAGTCTCTGAGCTGGTGGCTGTGAATGTAAGATCGAGTGATGGTGTCTCTTCATCTTCACTGTCTTCTTCCTCTTATGACTGGGAAGATTCCAGTTCTTGTGTATCTGAAATGAAAAAGGGACAAGGGATGAGTTTTGGTGAGGGGAGAGGAGAAAGTAAGAAGTGCAGGCTCACACCATCTGCAGCTTGTGAGTCAGAAGAGATTGTGGGATGAGGGAGAAGTGGGATGAGAGAAGGAGGATTATGTATGCAGATACCCTGATCATCGATTGCCTCCGCCCCACCAGTGGCCATGGCCTCAGCAATGCCCCTTCCCATGATGGCCAGCACTGTCTCCTCCATGGGGGTTAAAACATGTAGGCGCACTTGCCCTCCTCCTGTTCTTTCCTGCTGCCTCCTCCTGTTATGCGTCACCTTCTCCTGCAAGAAAGAGGGAGGTTTGTCATCACCTATAATATGCTTGGGTGATGTGGCTATCAAAGTTGAGCAGTTGCCAGTGTGTGCGAGCTATGAGTTGTGGGTGCGAGGCTTGCAACAGTGCCAAGTGTGTGAGGGTGAGGTAAAGCATATGAATTGAAGGTTTGACTACTGATTGAAAGAAATTGTTGGTAGGTGAGCGATGGGGGTGTCATGAATCTTATCATGACTCATGAAGTAACACGGGGCGGCCAGCTGGTGGCGCCGTCCAAGGAGTATAAATACTCGGGCGTGGGCCCAGCTTGCTCAGGATGTTTCTGTAACCAGGTACTAGTGATGTAACTAGAAATCTCATGGTTTTGAAACAGTTGATTAAAGCCTTGTTTTATACTCAAACCAAGTGCTCAGTAATCTTTTTACATCAGGGGGTGTAGAGAATTGAACAGTGGATGAGGCTCGTGATGCAGTTGGTAGGAGTTGCCATTTGAAGATGAACTCACTCATCTTCGCAACTCGTGTCAGATCGTCAAACTTCTTACTGCACTGCATCCATGTTCTTGGAGCAACATTCCTGGCATTGACCTCCGCCACTACTTCTTCACACTGCCTCCTAAGGATATGTCTGGAAGCCCTCCTGCCCCACCCTGCAGGTATAGGATGTCTCTCCTTCTTTCCATCTGTTGCACCAAGATTCCCAGTGGATTGTCTGGAAACCTTGGTGCTCTCCCTCTTGCATGCTCAGCCATTCCTCAAAGTATCACAACCCAGATTCACTTCTGAAAAATATCCCACCACTTGGCAAGTAAAATCAAGGAAAACCCAAAGATGTTTTATAAATACATAACAAGCAAAAGGATAACTAAAGAAAGAGTAGGGCCTATTAGAGACCAAAAAGGAAGCGTGTGTGTGGAGGTGGAAGATGTGGGTATGGTTCATAATGAATACTTTCCGTCTGACTTCACAAAAGAGAGGGACAATGCAGACATTGTAGTTAAGGAGGAGGAATGTGAAATATTAGATGAGATAAACATAGTGACAGAGAACGGCCGTGATTTACCTGACCTCGGCGGGTCCGTGGCGGGTGGCGGGTGGCGGGTCCCGACCTCGCTGCTGTCTCCATCCCGGCCTCTCAAATGAATTTCCCTAGATTGGGCTTCTTAAGCCCGCCCAGCGTGTTTGCCAGCCAATTAGAGGAAGTGGGTCTGATGATGTCATTTGATGATGTTTGCGCTCAGGTGAGTGATGGGTGCATGAGTATAAAGGTAAGTGTGTTTGGTGTGCCTACAGTGTGTAAAGAACTTTTACTTACCTGTACTTACCTTTACAGCCTTTCTTCTTGTCGCCATCAGGAGCCCATCACTCAGCCAGAACTGAAAGCTGAACGGCTGCAATCTGTCAAAAGTGACAGCCTTCAGCTTTGAGTGCCGGTAAGAGTTCTAACTCAGTCTGTGCAGAAATGACTCATGTCAGAACTCAGACTGTCAGTGTTTGACAGCTTCAAACAGCTGTAAAATACTGATATTTCATCTGTCAAAAACTCTTGACAGATGAAATTTCAGTCTGTGACATCACCTGTTGCCGGGTGGCCCTTAATTGGCCTGCTGAGTCTGCTGGGCGGGCTCAACAAGGTCAATCAAGGGAAAATTGCGCAGATTGGCCGGACGTCGAAGTAGGTGGGTCAAAAACCCAAAAGGGGAAGTCCTGCCTTCTTCCCGACAGGTTCGGCAAAATCTACTCCTATGTCCTGTAGCCACAATGCACCTCCCCTTTAAGAGGTGCAGGTTGCCTTAAAGTAGATATCGGGCCCCCCGCTGATGCATCCAGGCAATGAACAGCGCGGGTAGTGCTGGCTGTATGCAACAATTATGTAAAACAGCAGGCATGAATGTAACGTGCTGCCTGCAACGCAATGAGCGGGCATGGGTTAATCATGTACCATGCTCTCCATGCCCGTTTTCAAGGGTTAGCCAATTTAACCCCCACTGCATTTACACATCCTAATAATCTGATTGCAGGGATAAGGGTCACAAATGTTGACACGTGTTCGTAAGTAGAAAAAGTGTATGTGATGCTGAAAACTGGAGTATGTCTGAAGATAATAAAGAGGTTTTACATTGTTACTGGCACCACAAGGACAGTCTCTCAGATTCTTATAAATGCTAGAGTGGTTAACTGATGCTGTAGTAGAAGAATATTTCTTAAATTTATATCAGCAAGGTAACTGTTTACTTTATAATTATATTCCTCTATTCTTCTGGAAACCCTTCTTAAAAGCCATGTCACTCCAATCGCCACTGTTAATTCTGCCTTGTCTATTAGACTGTTACATTCATTTACTTAGAAGGCAGTACTGTAGAGCTTGGGTATAATGTGCTGTTTCCCGTGCTGCTGCTGAACCATCACACAAGATCGAGGATTTTTTGAAGTTAGCTGTTATTGTTAACTGTTGCCTGTGAAGAGATCGCAAAGTCTCTGAAGAATGGATTCAGTCAAGGGTATTTTTTTGTGGACTTTATGGGATTTTTCTGAGGGTATTTTCTCTGTTATGGGATTGCCCTGTGCAGATTAGTGAAAGGTTGCTTTTGTTAAAACTTCAGAGAACACATGGCAGCTGGCTGTGACAAAAGAACTCATCCAGTATGTATGGGTCCGGCTGACAGTCCTGGAAAAAGGAAGTGGGCCATTGAAATTGATTAGAAAAACCACTCTAATATGCAAAGCACTTCTCACCATCTCAGAAGAGAAGCAGAACAATGAACCCACTAGCTCACCCAGCAAAGATCAAAAGATATGTCCCAGACTTAGGGCCATTAATCCAATACGCATGGGTCCGACGATGACCCATCACTGATTTAAGCACCGGAGTGCTTAGAATTTCTCCCAACACAAAGACCGAACGATGTCCCAGACTTAAGGCCATTAACCCAATACGCATGGGTCTAAGGATGACTCATCACAGATTTAGCACCAGAGTGCTCAGAAACAAATGGATTTTTAAGATTGGTGGGAAAAGACAGGCAGGCTATCTATAAAGATAGATTCTTTTCCGCCATTCTCTCTCTCTCTCGCTCCTGCTCCAACAAGACAAGTACCAGAAAAGCTGACGAGCAGAGTGATCGAAACCGGGGTAAGCGTAGTCTCTCAGAAGTGACGTTTTTGGGCTATTCCGAGGGTGGGAGCTTTGTTTGGTTTAGCCAGGCGAAGGGGTTTATGCGACTGGGTAATTCGTTGGTAGGGGTGGAATCAGCGTCCACCATAGCAATAAGGGAATTACTGCTTCTTATAGTCCCCAGTTTTGTACTGTATGTATGTTGATTTAATCTGGATTTTTATTCTCCACAGGGATAGTGATTTCGTTTAGTAGTGCATGTTTTAGCCAGTGTATGTTAGACCAAATAATTACAAGTTTGATTTTTCACCGAAGCATTCCTGTCCATGATTTATTTCATTTACACTCTGAATAATAATTCCCGGGTATAGAACTTTCGTAAGGCGGGGGCGATTCGAACCGTCCATCTAGCAATTGGGCTAGGATCAAAACCGTTTACATCTCCTGGCGACCAGCGGCAGGATCTGGGTTAAAGGATCTGGGTTAAAGGAGTGTAAAAACCGCCTACACCTGTAAGCATGAGAGCCAAGATATTTACTTCAAAACCAATGTGATCAAGTTAAGTCTCATTGCAAGGAGCTCAGTCAAACTGGGAATGGACCACTTGTGCAAATGGCAGCAATTCTTCAGCCGACTAAGCCAGGAAAACTACTGATGGCGGACATCATGATGGAGTACAGCATGTGGTTTCTTCAGTTTGTTATTTAGAGAATAATGTGTGAAGAGGCACAGCAATTATAGAATGAGGGAATGAACATGGTTAGAGGATAATAAGGGAAGTGGTGAAATTGCTGAACAGGGAGCAGAGAATACACTATTTTTCAATTAATCTATTGATTGGACAAAATGAAACACTGATGAAAGCCAGTGCATCTGCTGCATCACACTCTATGGATTTGACTGCAAGCCTTCAACACAATCTTTTCATGCTCACTTCTATCTAGAATACTAGATGACACTTCAGTTTGTGATTTACCAACTACATCACACAGATTTAAGAACATTTTAATGCAAGTTGTATCTTTGGAAACTATTAAATTAAAATCATTAAAAAGTTGTAGTCAAAGTTTTGAAATAAATTTGATAAAGGTCAGTATTTTTCTGATTTATTAAAGTTCCATTCTAATACAAGAGAAAAGAGCAGTTATAAATTTATAATAATCATAAGCTTACTAGCTGCTGACAGCAGGTTCCCCTGGTAAACGACCTCAGGTCAATACTGAACTCATATTACTAACATGTTTTTTAGAAAACAAACATTATCCAAAATCAGTAAGAATAGAAGGCCTGTTGGTGTATAATAAGTAACCATGCTGGCATATCATTAACCAAAATATAACAATAAAGAATACTTCTAAAAGATTCTATAACAGTGAATTAATCGATCTTTTCCTAAAATTGCTCATATCATGAAACAAATGTTTTCTTGGAGGGAAAGTATTATCTTTGCAAATTTGATTGTTTTTAATCTCTCTATTAGCTGTTGGCATTTCTAATATTGCCTTCACACTTTGCTGCCTTGGCCTTTCTCGAAATCCCTACGGATAGGAAACCCTTCAACTCATATTGTTCAAGATTGCTAAACATAATTAAAAACAAAATACAGCCAAGAGCTCCCAATTCTGTAATATAAAATATTTTGACATTTGTCCTTTGTATTATATGCTGAAGTTGAGAAAATGAAAGAGATTGGAGGCAAATAGACTGGTTAGTTTAATTTCTAACACAAAACATAATGCCGTCTGATGCATGAATGGAGGGTGGAGGATGGAAGGCTGACCAGGAGAGCTTTGGAATAGTCAAGTCTTGAGTTGATAGAGACATGGCTGCAGGATTTAGCAGCAGATAGCTGAGTTAAGGGTGGATGTTATGGGGGTGGAAATAGTCATTCATTGTGATGGATAGGTTAGAAGTGCAGTTTGGGGTCGAACAGGTTACAAACGGTTAAATGCCACTCATAATAGAAGGCCCATGATGCTAATGTTCTTCTTTTAATTGAAGTGAAACTTGGCAAATAAATAAATTACATGACAGCCTTGTTCATATGAATGGTTTGGGCCCAATACAGACTAAGTTGAGACTTAAGGATCCAAGGTGATAAAAGAAAACTACAAATCCATATAAACCACTGTCAAATTTCAGCTGAGCACCTCTACCCTGCCAACTGCCTTTAATACTACAGATAGCTGCATGCAGTGTATTGGACCATCAAGATTTAAAAAAAGGATATTATGTACCACAATCTGTTTTAAACTCATTGGGGGAGAAATTGGGTGAGTAGCGCCACCTGTTAGTGCCTAAAGAGGCAGTCAGTGGCTGTAGCGCCACTGGCTGCGCCTCCCGCAATATTCAGCAGGGGCGCTAATGGTGGCGTTAGGCATTTGCGCTGCGCCACCACCGATGACGTCATCGGTGTGCGCAGCGCCCCATTCGCGCCCCGTTCACGATATTTGGTAACGAACGTCACAGTTGCGCCGTTCGCTACCCGCGCCCGGTTCACGGAGCCTTACTGTGCTGGCAGCGGCGCAAGTTAAGGTGGAGGTGCGGGGCGGCCACCTTTTTCGGCGGCCGCCTGCCAGCCCCTCCGTCCCCGGCCTCCTAACCGCCCCCCCCCGCGGCATTGCCAGCTGTTTCCCGAGAGCCCGGCACTTCTCCTTGGTGCCGGGCTCATTTGCCGGCACTCGCGAGCGGGGATCGCGCTGTTGCAGGCACCTCCCCCTTAACAGTGGGAGGAAGGCCTGCAGAACCGCAGCTGCGGCACGTTGCGCTGCGATATTCAGTTTCAGCGCCCTAAGAGGGACGCGGAGCGCCTCGAGCCTCGCCCCGTGTCCCTCAAGGGGCAACGAAACTGAATATCTGACGATCACTAAAGCCTCGAACGCTGCGCTAAATCCTGCGCTCAGGCGACTTTTGCGCCACTTTGGCGCCCCAACCCAATTTCTAGGCCATTGTATTGCATTCCAGTATACAATACAATGTAGAATGTTCTCCAGCCTGCCATGTAGAATATTAAGACCTTCTCATCAGTGTTTTGGGAAATGAACTCCTCATGCACACGAGGAAATGTCTGTTGCTCTAATAAATTATGGTGCCCAGTCTCTGCCAGCAACCATTTTTAAATTATAAACAATTTATAGGGGCACGGTAGCAGAGTGGTTATGTTACTAGGCTGGTAATCCAGAGGCCTGGACTAATGATTCAGAGACATGAGTTCAAATTCCACCATGGCAGCAGGGGAATTTAAATTCAGTTAATTAAATAAATCTGGAATAAAAAGCTAGTGTTAGTAATGGTAACCATGAAACTACCAGATTGTTGTAAAAATCCATCCAGTTTACTAATATCCTCTAGGGAAGGAAATCTGCCGTCCTTACCTAGTCTGGCCTACATGTGACTCCAGACCCACAGCAAGATGGTTGACTCCTAACTGACCTCTGCCCACTCAGTTGTACCAAACCGCTGTAAAGAAATATACTAAGTCCTCCTCAACAGCACTGTGGGAGTACCTTCACCACATGGACTGTAGCGGTTCAAGAAGGCGGCTCATCACCACCTTCTCAAGGGCAATTAGGGATGGACAAAACATGCTGGCCTTGCCAGCAACGCCTATATTCCGTGAAAAAATATCCAATGGCGAATAGGAAATGGTGCTGAAAACTATTAAAGATAAAAATACTACTGATGATTGTTTATTTAAGAGTGTGGTATATACTAAAGTAGCTTATTAGCACATGTCATCCAGGGAGAACATATTCAATACAATTCACTGCAGTCCTTTTAGCTTCGACGGTACAATGGGTTACAGTCTAGCTTTCACCTCCAGAACCTGGGTTAAAATCCAGATTGTAGCTCTTCTCCCTCTGCTGATTGTGAATTGATTTAGGCAGTCTCAACTCATCTCCCAGTGAGCCACAGAACAAAACAGTGGCGGTACAGTGAGTATTTAAACTCACTTTCGTGGGCTTTTTTACAGAGGCCAGTGTCAGGAGCAGCAGATAGTGGCGGTACAGTGAGTATTTAAACTCACTTTCGCGGGCTTTTTTACAGAGGCCAGAGTTGGGAGGAGCAGAGAGCGGCGGTACAGTGAGTACTTAAACTCACTTTCGCGGGCTTTTTTACAGAGGCCAGGTCGGGAGGAGCAGAGAGCGGCGGTACAGTGAGTACTTAAACTCACTTTTGCGGGCTTTTTTACAGAGGCCAGTGTCAGGAGCAGCAGATAGTGACGGTACAGTGAGTATTTAAACTCACTTTCGCGGGCTTTTTTACAGAGGCCAGGTCGGGAGGAGCAGAGAGCGGCGGTACAGTGAGTACTTAAACTCACTTTTGCGGGCTTTTTTACAGAGGCCAGAGTTGGGAGGAGCAGAGAGTGGCGGTACAGTGAGTGTTTAAACTCACTTTCGCAGGCTTTTTTACAGAGGCTAGTGTCGGGAGGAGCAGAGAGCGTTGGTACAGTGAGTGTTTAAACTCACTTTCGCGGGCTTTTTTACAGAGGCCAGTGTCGGGAGCGGAGAGAGCGGTGGTACTGTGAGTACTTAAACTCACTTTCATGGGCTTTTTTACAAAGGTTTATCAATCTCACAGACCACCGGCAGCATTCCGGAGCCACGTCACGATTCAAAAAGTGACGCCGGCAAGAGGAAGCAGCTGATTGGGTGAGTATGGCCAGTTGAGTATTTATACTACTCTATAGTTTGACAGTTAAGGTTAATAGTTTATAAAGTTTAGAAGGTCTAAATTTTTGTGGTTATAGTTTCTAAGGTCTCTGTTGTGTATCGGGGCATGCTAGTAACCAAGGGCCCTTGAGTATATCATTTAATTGCAGTGTCATGGCAGGGCAGCTCGGCCCCGTGGCATGCTCCTCCTGCACTATGTGGGAAATCAGGGACACTTCCTGCGTCCCTGACGACCATGTGTGCGGGAAGTGTATCCAGCTGCAGCTACTGACAGACCACATTGCGGCACTGGAGCTGTGAATGAATACATACTGGAGCATTTGTGATGCTGAGGGCATCGTGGATAGCTCGTTTAGGGAGTTGGTCACACCGCAGGTAAAGGTTGCACAGGCAGGAAGGGAATGGGTGACCACCAGGCAGAGTAGTAGGTGCAGGCAGGTAGTGCAGGGATCCCCTGTGGCCATCCCTCTCTCAAACAGATATACCACTTTGGATATTGTTGAGGGAGATGGCTTATTGGGGGAAGGCAGCAGCAGTCAACTTCCTGGCACCATGGGTAGTTCTGCTGCACAGGACAGGAGGAAAAAGAGTGGGAGAGCAAAGTGATAGGGGATTCTATTGTAAGGGGAATAGGTAGGCATTTCTGTGGCCACAAACGAGACTCCAGGATGGTATGTTGCCTCCCTGGTGCAAGGGTCAAGGATGTCTCAGGGCAGCTGTAGGGCATTCTGGAGGGAGAGGGTGAACAGCTAGTTGTCGTGGCGCATATAGGCACCAACGATGTAGGTAAAAAGCAGGATGAGGTCCTAAAAGCGGAATATAGGGAGTTAGGAGGTAAATTAAAAAACAGGACCTCAAAGGTAGTAATCTCAGGATTGCTACCAGTGCCACGTGCTAGTCAGAGTAGAAATAGAAGGATAATTCAGATGAATATGTGGCTAGAGGAATGGTGCCAGGGGGAGGGATTCAAATTCCTGGGACATTGGAACCGGTTCTGGGGGACGTGGGACCAGTTCAAACCGGACGGTCTGCACCTGGGCAGGGCTGGAACCGATGTCCTAGGGGGTTTGTTTGCTAGTGCTGTGGGGGAGGGTTTAAATTAAAATGGAAGGGGGTTGGGAACCTGAGCAGGGAGACAGAAGAAAGGGAAACAAGGATAAAAGCAAAAGATAGGAAGGAGAAAAACAAAAGTGGCAGTCAGAGAAATCAAGGATTTAAATCAAACGTGGCCACAGTAAATAATAATTCTAATAGGTCTAAGAGCATTAAAAAAACAAGCCTGAAGGCTTTTGTCTTAATGCGAGGAGCATTTGTAATAAGGTGGATGAATTGGCTGCGCAAATAGAGGTGAATGAATATGATTTGGTTGGGATTACGGAAACGTGGCTCAAGGATGGCCAAGACTGGGAACTCAACATCCAGGGGTATTCGATATTCAGGAAAGATAGGCAAAAAGGAAAGGGAGGTGGGGTAGCATTACTGGTTAAAGAAGGGATTAACACAATGGTAATGAAGGATATTAGCTCTGATGATGTGGAATCTGTATGGGTAGAATTGAGAAATACTAAGGGGAAAAAAACATTAGTGGGAGTGGTATATAGACCTCCAAACAGTAAGGCGGAGGTTTGGGATGGCATTAAAAGGGAAATTAAAGAAGCGTGCAATAAGGGCACAGCAGTCATCATGGGTGACTTTAATCTACATATAGATTGGGCTAACCAAATTAGTAACAATACTGTGGAGGAGGAATTCCTGGAGTGTTTACGGGATGGTTTCCTGGACCAATATGTCGAGGAACCAACCAGGGATCAGGCCATCTTAGACTGGGTATTATGTAACGAGAAAGGATTAATTAGCAATCTTGTTGTACGAGGCTCCTTGGGTCGGAGCGACCATAATATGATCGAATTCTTCATTAAGATGGAGAATGAAGTAGTTGACTCAGAAACTTGGGTCCTCAATTTAAATAAAGGAAACTACGATGGTCTGAGGAGCGAGTTGGGTAGGATTGATTGGGGAATGGCACTCAAAGGGTTGACGGTGGATTGGCAATGGCAAACATTCAAAGACCGAATGGATGAACTACAGAAGTTGTTCATCCCAGTTTGGCATAAAAATAAAACAAAAAAGGTGACTCAACCGTGGCTAACAAGGGAAATTAGGGATAGCATAAGATCCAAGGAGAGGACATACAAATTGGCCAGAAAAAGCAATAATCCTGAGGATTGGGAGCAGTTTAGGATTCAACAAAGTAGGACAAAGGGATTAATTAAGAAAGGGAAAATAGAATATGAGAGTAAGCTTTCAGGGAACATAAAAACTGACTGTAAAAGCTTTTATAGATATGTGAAGAGAAAAAGATTGGTGAAGTCAAGCATAGGTCCCTTGCAGTCAGAATCGGGGGAATTTATAATGGGGAACAAAAAAATGGCAGACCAACTAAATACATATTTTGGTTCTGTCTTCACAAAGGAGGACACAAATAATCTCCCAGAAATACCGGGGAACATAGGGTCTGATGAAAGGGTGGAACTGAAAGAAATCAGTATTTGTAGGGAAATGGTGTTAGGAAAATTGATGGGACTGTAGGCCGATAAATCCCCAGGGCCTGATAATCTACATCCCAGGGTACTTAAGGAAGTGGCCCTAGAAATAGTAGATGCATTGCTGGTCATCTTCCAGAACTCAATAGACTCTGGAACAGTACCCATGGATTGAAGGGTAGCTAAAGTTACCCCACTATTCAAAAAAGGTGGCAGAGAAAAAGCGGGGAATTATAGACCGGTAAGCCTGACATCAGTAGTGGGGAAAATGCTAGAGTCCATTATAAAATATGTAATAGCAGAGCACTTGGAAAGCAGTGACAGGATCGGACAAAGTCAACATGGATTTACAAAAGGTAAATCATGCTTGACTAATCTACTGGAATTTTTTGAGGATGTAACTGGTAAAATAGATAAGGGAGAACCAGTGGATGTGGTGTATTTGGACTTTCAGAAGGCTTTCGATAAGGTCCCGCATAAGAGATTAGCGTGCAAAATTAAGGCACATGGGATTGGGGGCAAGGTATTGAATTGGATAGAGAACTGGTTGGCGGACAGAAAGCAAAGAGTTGGAATAAACGGGTCATTTTCCGAGTGGCAGGCAGTGACTAGTGGAGTACCGCAAGGATCGGTGCTAGGACCCCAGCTGTTCACAATATATATTAATGATCTGGATGTAAGATTCGCAATTTTCAGCAAAAATCACGCAAGAAAACTGGATAAAATAAGACTGTTTATTGACCAAAGTAAGCTTGCACAGAAAAACCTTTGATAAAAGGGCATACAAACTGGCCGCCAGGCCCCGTGATCAGTTTCTGAACCATTTTATTTCTGTTACTGCAAGCCAGACAGGCTTGTGGATTGAAGACAGTAAGCCCGCGAAAGCCAGTATCTGGGAACTGAAACTCAGAGAAACAGCATACATATTCAATGGATTCTAAGTACAGGATGGGGCCCATCAAGATATGGGCGGACAATGCAAAAACACTTATACCCATTTATTGTACAAAGGAAAAACCGTTTAGCAGCCATCAAGGAAAATCTCCGGACCGATCAATATGCGAACTGAGCCACGGTGACAATGCAAAAGACATTGAAAGACATTATCGGCCAGGAAGGCCAGTTTAAGTTATCACCGGCTCCGTTACAAGACAAAGCGCCCCTGCAGAGATTTCTGCCCGCCAAAATTAATACAAAGACAGGACTATGATTTGGCGGGAGATAAGACTGTCCCAAAAGAGTATAACTATGGATTGAAAGTCCATCTAAGTTACTTTGGACTTCGGGTTACTTGAGCAACTTCGCTTGACTGAACGACGGCTGCTTCTTCTTTTGGACGACTTCAGATTTTCTCTTCAGTGACTTCTCCCATAAGGAACGAACGAAGGACGGACGGTGCCAGGATCGGCGCCTCTTCCACTTCGGCAGATGCGGCATCGATGAAAACGTTTTCGTCTTTTTAAAGACGGACGGTTTCGGTAAAAGGACACCGTGGTCGGTGTTCAGCCAAACAAGGCTCGGCCACGACGAGAAGACGACGAGGGTGGCCCGGGTACTGAGGTCGGGAGATCATCGACGACCCAGGCCGACGGAGAAGAAACCCTCTGGAAAACCGGCGATCCAGGCCGGCAAGATTCTTCCATGTGCATGCACTTCTTCAACAGCCTGCATCTAGGTCTGCTAAATGAACCCAAATAGTGGATCTCAACCTTGACGAGCGCTCATCGAGGCTGTGTCTACCCCACCACCTCGAGGGAAAGAAAACATCGACTGCGCCAGAAGTTTCCAAATCCACGTGACGACAGAAAGCGGTGCCAAAAGGCTGCGAACCCCCTTCTTCGCGATTTCGAGAGTGGTGAGCATGATCCCAGGTTCCCCAGGTCGAAACTTAGTTTAGGTATAGGGGAGGGAGTTAAGGGTAATTCGTAATGTGTTCCCCCTTTTACGATGTGCCGTGTGTTCCCCATTTCCATAGAGTCAAGTTCATAAATTTGTGCATGATTGTAGTTACTTTAATCTGTGCCTATGACATGTATTTTGTAATGCTTCAAACTGTTTAAAAATAAAAGCATCCATTTCGTGCTATTCAACCTGGTCTATTGAGTTCTTTCTCTGCACTACTGTTCTCTGCATCTAAGTCCAAGGTCTAGAACCGTAGGGGGAGTGGGTCGAACCACTCAAGGGTAATTATTGCACGAAACCTGGCAGGAGACCAGAACGAGCAAGAGAAACCCCCTACAGGATGAGGGAATTGGATGTAATATCTCCAAATTTGCAGATGACACAAAGCTGGGTGGGAGGGTATGCTGTGAGGAGGATGTCATGAAACTCCAGTACGATTTGGACAGGTTAGGTGATTGGGCAGAAACATGGCAAATGCACTATAATGTGGATAAATGTGAGGTTATCCACTTTGGAGGCAAAAACAGGAAGGCAGATTATTATTTGAATGGCAACAGATTGGGTGAAGGGGAAGTGCAAAGAGACCTGGGTGTTCTTGTGCACCAGTCGCTGAAGGTAAGCATGCAGGTGCAGCAGGCGGTTAAGAAGGCAAATGGTATGTTGGCCTTCGTAGCAAGAGGGTTCGAGTACAGGAATAAGGATGTCTTGCTACAGTTGTACAGGGCCTTGGTGAGACGTTCTTGCCATGGAAGGAGTGCAGCGAAGATTCACCAGGCTGATACCTGGGATGGCAGGAATGACGTATGAGGAGAGATTGTGTCGATTGGGCTTATACTCACTGGAGTTTAGAAGATTGAGAGGGGATCTCATCGAAACCTATAAAATTCTGTCAGGCCTGGACAGACTAGATGCTGGAAGGATGTTCCCGATGGTCGGGGAGTCCAGAACCAGGGGTCATAGTCTAAGGATAAGGGGTAGGACATTTAGGACTGAAATGAGGAGGAATTTCTTCACCCAAAGAGTGGTGAACCTGTGGAATTCTCTGCCACAGAGGGCGGTGGAGGCCAGTTCATTAAATATATTCAAGAGTTGGATATATTTCTTAAGGCTAAAGAGATTAAATGATATGGGGAGGAGGCATGGACAGGGTACTGAATTTGAATGGTCAGCCATGATCTCATTGAATGGCGGAGCAGGCTCGAAGGGCCGAATGGCCTACTCCTGCTCCTATCTTCTATGTTTCTATGTTTCTATGTAACCAACTAGAGATCAGGCCATCTTAGACTGGGTATTATGTAATGAGAAAGGATTAATTAGCAATGTTGTTGTGCGAGGCCCCTTGGGGACGAGTGATCATAATATGATATCATTCTTCATTAAGATGGAGAGTGAAGTAGTTGACTCAGAGACTTGGGTCCTGAATGTAAATAAAGTAAACTACGATGGTATGAGGCACGAGTTGGCTAGGATGGATTGGGGAACGTTACTTAAAGGGTTGACGGTGGATAGGCAATGGCAAACATTTAAAGATCGCATGGATGAACTACAGAATTTGTTCATCCCTGTTTGGCATAAAAATAAAACAAAAAGTTGACTCAACCGTGGCTAAAAAGGGAAATTAAGGATAGCATAAGATCCAAGGAGAGGACATATAAATTGACCAGAAAAAGCAGCAAACCTGAGGATTGGGAACAGTTTAGGATTCAGCAAAGGAGGACAAAGGGATTAATCAAGAGGGGGAAAATAGAATATGAGAGTAAGCTTTCAGGGAACATAAAAACTGACTGTAAAAGCTTCTGTAGATATGTGAAGAGAAAAAGATTGGTGAAGTAAAGCGTAGGTCCCTTGCAGTCAGAATCAGGGGAATTTTTAATGGGGAACAAAGAAATGGCTGACCAATTAAATACATACAAATTCAAATTCAAATTCAAATGCTTTATTGGCATGAAAATTTACAGGGAACAAAAAGTACTGGTTTCCAACATTCTGTAGGTGTCAAACACTTTTGACCCTCGTTGGGTACAGACAGTATTAATTTTAAACAGTCGTTGACCCTCGTTGGGTGCATTCAGTATTAATTTTTAAACAGTCGTTGGGTACATTCGGTATTGATTTAAACATTTTTAGAGTATATATGCTATGGGTGTGCTCGTTAGTCACTCACTGTTTCTCAGGTTGTGACATGTTGTTACATATTGGGCACCAAGATATGGTCTGTCTCCTTCCCCCAGGACTATTCTTAATTTTGACAGGTCATCCAATTCTTTGAAATCTGGGGTTGTAAGGCTGAGCTTGTCAAAATATATGTTTCTTGTTTTGTTGAATTTTTCGCATTTTAGGAGGAAGTGCACTTCTGTCTCAACCTCGCCGGCCAGACAGTGATCACATATTCTATTTTCTTTAGGTTGCCAGGATTTCTTGTATCTTCCTTTTTCAATTGCCAGTTGGTGGTCGCTTAGTCTGTATCTGGTGAGGGTCTGTCTCTGTTTTGTGTCTCTGATGGTCGAGAGATAGTCTGCCAGTTTATATTCTCTTTTTAGGGCCCGGTAGCATTCTAATCTGCTTTGGCTTTTGGTTATTTTGTTCCAATGTTCCAGGTAGGTTTCTTTGCATTGTTTAATGATTTGGTTCACTCGGATTGGTGTTTGGGGAGCAGTGTTGGTCTGGGACTGGTCAGGGTCCGGCTGGGTAGGAGTACTTAGTTTCAGTAACAACTGACTCAGGGGGCTCATTTCTGGGTTCAGCTCTTGAGTCTGGAGGGCTTTAAAATGAAGGGTGTCTGGGGAACTAGATTTGAGGTGATTTAGAAAGTTTAGTGCTCATTTTTGGATGTTTATTATCAGTGGGTATTTGCCTAGTTCGGCTCTACATGCATTTGTTGGTGTTTTCCTTTGGGTGCGGAGAATGCTTCGGCAAAATTCTGCATGTAGGGCTTCTATTGTGTGTTTTTCCCATTTAGTGTAGCTATGGTGATTGAGTGGGCCTCATACTTCACTACCATACAGCGCAATGGGCAGGATTATACTATCAAATAATTTGAGCCAGATTTTGATTGGAATTTGGATGTTGTAGAATTTTCTTTTTATTGCATATAGAGCTCTTCGGGCTTTTTATTTTAGTGCATTCACTGCTATGCTGAAGCTCCCTGATGCTGTAATGGTTAGACCAAGGTAAGTGTAGCTCATAGTGTGTCCTATGATGGTATCACTGAGAGTAAACTGGTATTTGTTTTCCTGACATCTGGGCCTTTTTTGAAAAATCATGATGTTGGTTTTCTTTAGAGTGGGCCCAATTTTGGCAGTATTTGTCGAGTAGGTCTAAATGTTCTGTCTTTGGTTCTGTCTTCACAAAGGAGGACACAAATAACCTTCCAGAGATGTCGGGGAACATAAGGTCTAATGAGAGGGAGGAATTGAATGAAATCAATATTTGTAGGGAAATGGTGTTAGGGAAATTGACGGCATTGAAGGCCGATAAATCTCCAGGGCCTGATAATCTACATCCTAGGGTACTTAAGGAAGTGACCCTAGAAATAGTAGATGCATTGCTGGTCATCTTCCAAAATTTTATAGACTCTGGAATAGTTCCCATGGATTGGAGGGTAGCTAATGTAACCCCACTATTTAAAAAAGGTGGTAGAGAGAAACCGGTAAGCCTGACATCGGTAGTGGGGAAAATACTAGAGTTGAGTTATAAAAGATGTAATAGCAGAGCACTAAGAAAACAGTGACAGGATCGAACAAGGTCGACATGGATTTACAAAAGGTAAATCATGCTTGACTAAACTACTGGAATTTTTTGAGGATGTAACTGGTAGGATAGATAAGGGAGAACCAGTGGATGTGGTGTATTTGGACTTTCAGAAGGCTTTCGATAAGGTCCCGCATAAGGGATTGGCGTGCAAAGTTAAAGCACATGGGATTGGAGTAAGGTATTGACTTGGGTAGAGAACTGGTTGGCGGACAGGAAGCAAAGAGTTGGAATAAACGGGTCTTTTTCCGAGTGGCAGGCAGTGACTAGTGGGGTACCGCAGGGATGGTTGCTAGGACCCCAGCTATTCACAATATATATTAATGATCTAGATTAGGTAACTAGATGTAATATCTCCAAGTTTGCAGATGACACAAAGCTGGGTGGGCATGTGTGCTGTGAGGAGGATGCAGAGAAACTCCAGTATGATTTGGACAGGTTGGGCGATTGGGCAGATGCATGGCAGATGCAGGATAATGTGGATAAATGCAAGGTTATCCACTTTGGTGGCAAAAACAGGAAGACAGATTATTATCTGAACGGCAATAGATTGGGAAAAGGGGAAGTGCAACGAGACCTGGGTGTCCTTGTGCACCAGTCGCTGAGGGTAAGCATGCAGGTGCAGCAGGCGGTTAAGAAGGCAAATGGTATGTTGGCCTTCATAGCGAGAGGATTCGAGTACAGGAGCAAGGATGTCTTGCTGCAGTTGTACAGGGGCTTGGTGAGACCACACTGTAAAGTCTGTGGGTTGTATAGCGAAGTAATACACAGACTACAAGAGTAACTTAAACAGGACTTTACTATTCGAAGGTCAGGGCGAATCTGCCCAATAAATTCTGCCACAGCACTTATATACCGGTGTGGTCACCACCGGTATTACAGTATACATCAGCCAACATAAAGTAGTGCAACACCTAAAATAGTTCTCTTAAAGGTGGACGGTTACATACAATAGTTCTCTTAAAGGTAGAACGGTTACATACACTACACACACCTTGAGTATTATGTGCAGTTTTGGTCAACTTATCTGAGGAAGGATGTTCTTGCCATGGAGGGAGTGCAGCGAAGATTCACCAGACTGATACCTGGGATGGCAGGAATGACGTATGAAGAGAGATTGATTCGATTAGGCTTATATTTGCTAGAGTTTAGAAGAATGAGAGGGGGTCTCATTGAAACTTATAAAATTCTAACAGGACTAGACAGACTAGATGCAGGAAGGATGTTCCCGATGGTCGGTGAGTCCAGAACCAGGGGTCACAGTCTAAGAATAAGGGGTAAGCCATTTAGGACTGAGATGAGGAGGAATTTCTTCACCCAGAGAGTGGTGAACCTGTGGAATTCTCTACCACAGAAGGCAGTTGAGGCCAACTTATTAAATCAATTCAAGAAGGAGTTAGATATATTTGTTAAGGCTAAAGGGATCAAGGGATATGGGGAGAAATCAGGGACAGAGGACTGAATTTGCATGATCAGCCATGATCTCATTAAATGGCGGAACAGGCTCGAGGGGCCGAATGGCCTACTCCTGCTCCTATCTTCTATGTTTCTATGTTTTTATGTAAAACTGGCATCAATTTGACAGCCCCCTCACCGAGACTACAAGGGGGTTGGTGTGGAAAATATCACACTGATGAAATATGGAGCACTCTTCCAAAGTTGAGACAGTGGCACATTGTTGGGGCAGAGTAGAGGGAGATTTACTCTACATCTAACCATGCTCAATCAGTGAGCTTACAGCAGAGTGAGGTGGGAATGTAAAGGAAATAGCCATATTCCAAGAGATACACCATCCTATGAAAACATTTCTGATATTATTAATACATGACATACTCATTTTAAAAGTCTGGAAAGCCTCAGCAACACAGGCTTCTGAGATAAAGATCAGTTGTTAACAAAAGCTGTAAAACACCATACAAGCTTTTGGAATGGGAATGGGATATTGACCAAGAAACAATGGCCCTATTGAAGCAAACCATTGGTGCTTCCAGAAAGTCTAAGCTTTAGAAGAAACACAATAGATTAAAGGGTAAGACGATACATGATCAGTGGTGTACATTTAAGGAGTTATTTTACAACTTCCAAAAAAAAAATATTCCACTGAGAAGAAAACGGTGTAAAAGAAAAGACAGCCATCCGTGGCTAAGTAAAGAAATTAAGGATAGTATTCGACTAAAAACAAGGGCATATAAGATAGCCAAATCTAATGGGAGGATAGAGGATTGGGAAAACTTTAAAAGACAGCAAAAAATAACAAAAAGATTGATTAAGAAAGGGAAGATAGATTATGAAAGTAAATTAGCAAAAAATATAAAAACAGATAGTAAGAGTTTTTATAGTTATATAAAAAGAAAAAGGGTGGCTAAAGTAAATGTTGGTCCCTTAGAGGATGAGACCGGGAAATTAATGGTGGGAAATATGGAGGTGGCAAAAACACTGAATGAATATTTTATATCAGTCGTTACAGTAGAAGACACTAAGAATATCCCAACACTGGACAAACAGGGGGCTAAAGGGGGGGAGGAGCTAAACACGATCAAAATCAGTAAGGAAGTGGAACTCGGTAAAATAATGGGACTCAAGGCTGATAAATCACCTGGACCTGATGGCTTACATCCTAGGGTCTTGAGGGAAGTGGCGGTAGGGATTGTGGATGCATTGGTAATAATTTTCCAAAACTCCCTGGACTCAGCAAAGGTCCCGGCAGACTGGAAAACTGCTAATGTAACACCCTTATTTAGAAAGGGCAGTAGACAGAAGGCTGGAAACTATAGACCGGTTAGCCTAACATCTGTGGTAGGTAAAATTTTGGAGTCCATTATTAAGGAGACAGTAACAGGACATTTGGATAATCATAATTTAATAGGACAAAGTCAGCATGGTTTTATGAAGGGGAAGTCATGTTTGACAAATTTGCTGGAGTTCTTTGAGGAAGTAACATATAGGGTGGATAAAGGGGAACCAGTGGACGTAGTGTATTTAGACTTCCAAAAGGCATTTGACAAGGTGCCACACAAAAGATTATTGCTTAAGATAAAAAATCATGGGATTGGGGGTAATATTCTGGCATGGATAGAGGATTGGCTATCTAACAGAAGGCAGAGAGTTGGGATAAATGGTTCATTCTCAGACTGGCAATCAGTAACCAGTGGTGTTCCGCAGGGGTCAGTGCTGGGTCCCCAACTCTTTACAATCTATATTAACGACTTGGAGGAGGGGACCGAGTGTAACATATCAAAGTTTGCAGATGATACTAAGATGGGAGGGAAAGTAGTGAGTGAGGAGGACATAAAAAACCTGCAAGGGGACATAGACAGGCTAAGTAAGTGGGCAGAGATTTGGCAGATGGAATACAATACTGGAAAGTGTGAGGTTATGCACTTTGGCAGGAAAAATCGTAGAGCAAGTTATCATCTTAATGGCAAGAAACTTGAAAGTACTGAAGTACAAAGGGATCTGGGGGTCCTGGTGCACGAAACTCAAAAGGTTAGTATGCAGGTGCAGCAAGTGATTAAGAAGGCCAATGGAATGTTGGCTTTCATTGCTAGGGGGATAGAATATAAAAATAGGGAGGTATTGCTTCAGTTGTACAAGGTATTGGTGAGACCGCACCTGGAATACTGCGTACAGTTTTGGTGTCCATACTTAAGAAAGGACATACTTGCTCTCGAGTCAGTACAAAGAAGGTTCACTCGGTTAATCCCGGGGATGAGGGGATGGACATATGAGGAGAGGTTGAGTAGATTGGGACTCTACTCATTGGAGTTCAGAAGAATGAGAGGCGATCTTATTGATACATATAAGATTGTGAAGGGGTTGGATCGGGTGGATGTGGGGAGGATGTTCCCGATGATGGGTGAAACTAGAACTAGGGGGCATAGTCTTAGAATAAGGGGCTGCTCTTTCAAAACTGAGATGAGGAGGAACTACTTCACTCAGAGGGTGGTAGGTCCATGGAATATGCTGCCCCAAAAAGCTGTAGAAGCTATATCATTACATAAATTTAAAACAGAAATAGACAGTTTTCTAGAAGTAAAGGGAATTAAGGGTTACGGGGAGCGGGCAGGAATTTGGACATGAGTCTAGGTTCGGATCGGTCATGGCCCTGTGGGTAGCGGAGCGGGCCCAGGGGCCGTGTAGCCTGATCCTGCTCCTATTTCGTGTGTCTAATTCTGTTAGATTCAGGAGATGGTTCTGTGATAGTGGATTGGCAGTTAGGATCAGATCAGCCATGATCTTATTGAATGGCGGAGCAGGCTCGAGGTGCCGATTGGCGTACTCCTGCTCCTATTTCTTATGTTCTTATGTAATACATCACCCAGTTTAAAGTGTTATAAACAAACACTCAGGGAAACAGAAACTTAGAACATTAAACAACCATATGCATTCATAATATCGCATCAAATGAAGTGAGCAGACACGACGTCTGTGGTACAAACAACTGAGATAGCTAGAAAACAAGTAAACACTCAGTTGAAGTGTTTTTGATTTACATGTTGTAAAAGATACTACAGAACACTTTGAAAATATAACTTCAATAGATACACCAAGCAATTACATTGTGTTTGTATTGAAAATGGAATAGTTAGTAGACACGACATCTGTTTTCAAACAGCTAGGTCATTTCAGAAGTGAATGGAAGCCCTTCGATAAAAATGGCATGAAATAGATACATAAGTTATAGCCATTTTATGACACGTTTTGAACACCTAAACAGCAGACAGAAGTCTGAGAGTTGGCAGCTGAAATGACAGTAAGAATAGAAAAAATTCAACAAAGATGACTAGAGATAATTAGCTTACATCAGCAGAAAACTTCAAAGTATAAACCACTAAAAAAAGGTATAAAAATTGAGCTTTTCAGATGGAAAGGCAGAAGTCGCTGGAAACGGGCAAACGATTCTCAACTTCAGGGGCACGCTCTGTAAGTTTTTAGCTTTTTGAGTCTTGGGGGTCAAAAGGTACTTTTAATTTGATTTTGGTGGCTAAACTGGATTAGAAATAATAAGAAATGTATAAATGTAATGAAGTTAAGATTTGAGAATAAGGATCTCTGAGAATAAGATTGTGTAAACGAATTGTATTTTGAACAGTTAAAGTTGCGATTGACTCACAAGCTGTTAACTGTATGTCGGCTCTTAAATAAATCTATATATTTTTAGAATTGTCTCAATTAGTATTTCTGTATCAAGCTCGCGAACTCAATCTTTGTATACTCTTTTGTGAGGAGTTGCATAATTCTGGGGGGGTTTTCCGGACCCTCATAATATCTGGAATGTTACAGTCTAGTAAAACTTATTAAAAGTGCTATCTGGAGGATGGTAACATCTTTACATCATTCCTTTCCTTTAGAGAGAGATAACCTGAAACTTTAGACCCAATTAAGCGTCTTATAGAATTCGGCTATCTCTAATGTTAGTTGAAGGTTAACGTCTGGGGAATACGCCTGATCTGGGATAGCCCAAAAAGGGCTAGGACTAGTAATTATGCCTTCAGTTGGCGCCCAACGAATGTGTTAATGAGTTGATACAGAAGCTATACTTATATTTCTATCTATATCCATGTTGTAGATTGTAAAGTATAGAAGGAGTGTTTTACTGACAGTGGTACTAAGACCCAGATTGAAGTTTTTAGAGATGACAAGACCCTGATCAGGCCTTGTAGAACTTAAATCAGAACTCCCTCAAAATACCATTGAGGCTTAGAATCTTCTTATAAAGTTCATATTAAACCCTAACCATTGTTAAGTCCTGACGAAATATTCAACCCTAACCAAGGTTAGGCCTTGACGAAATGGCAAACCCTGTCGGAATTGGCTAAGTCTCTTTATTAGATAATTTAAATGATTGCTTTATTAGGGGAAATAATCCTATCCCTGTACCTCCACAAAAACAAGTGATAATTTTTGAAATAGAAGGCTTTGATGCCGAAGGAGCTGTTAGAACTCATGGCACGATTAATGATGATCACCAGAACCAGGGGATACAGAATATCCTGTGGGATAATCAAACAAATACTCCAAATCCACTAAATTCCTTAATGATAAGGTGCACACCTGCACAATTGGGAGGCCTAATGAACGGTGCCCAACAAGGTGATGACAACCAGGCCAAATAGCAGGACCCGGAGCAGCCTATGCTCCTGGGGGCCATGGATTCCGGTTAAGGTGGCAAGCTCATGATGAAATAAATGACAAAAATCTTTGAGAAAACCGAAATAGGGATCAAAAAGATTCCCGGCAAAACCAACGTCCACCTCAACAGGAGGATCGACAAGAAAATAAATGGTCCGACAAACCCCCTCAGGGATCTGGAAAACATGAAAACCTCAAGAGGGTGGAACAAAAATCAGTTAAAATAATTAAAGATAAAGCAGCAAATGAAGCTCAGGATCCTGGGGATGAACAATCCCAGGATTGGAGGCCTGGCACCCAGCCGGGGCCTCTTGAATTCCCCTATGCCTTGGCAACCTTGCCCACAAACACACAAGTGAAAGCCCTGTTTGATACGGGAGCTGATTACACTGTCATAGATCCTGCAATTATAAAAACTAAGTGGACAAGTTTGGGATGTTCAATTTGAAAAAAATCATTAGGGGGATTCACACAAGACAAAACCAAAATAATTAATTTTTACAAAATACCTATTATTATATATGGAATAACAGTGACTCTAGCTGTAGGACTGGTACCACAATTGGTCTGTTCCCTCATTATAGGACAACCAGACATGCAACATTACCTTAAAATTTCAACCAGACCTGTAGAAGCATCCGCAGACCTGGATGACAGGGGAAAAGATGTTCGAACACAGTTTGATCGAACTTGCCTAGAGGGGGGAGGCAAAGACCCCCTCGAGAAACTAATTAATAGATATTACCCTTATCTACAACGCCATCCAAATCAATGTGGAAAGATAGACCCATTTGATGCTGACTGGCACAAACCTAAAAAACAGTAGCCTATTCAAGACCACAAAGGAAAAATGGATCTCCTAACAATGCTCAAAGAACTAACAGAACAAGGTGTCTTAATCAAAATAGCATCTAGAATGAATTCACCATTGTTTCGTGTTGCTAAACCAGATGGGAGGTGGAGATTACTGGTCGATTATACAGCCTTAAATAAGGTAATGGCCCCACATACTGCACAACAGCAAAATTCCACAGCCCTTCTCTCTGGAATCACGAGGGAAAAATATAAATCTTGTATTGATCTAGCAAACGGCTTCTGGTCACATCCAATCGAAAAAGCTGATTGGTCAAAAACTGCAATGACTGGACCCGATGGTCATCAGTATTGCTGGACCAGATTGCCCCAGGGATTTCAAAACAGTCTCGTTCTCTTTTCAGCCCACATCATTGATCTTTTAAAAGACCTACCTAATGTCAATTCTTATGTGGACGATATATATCTGTCACATGACAATCTCCAAGAGCACTTGAAAGCCATTGATAGTGTTTTATCCCGACTTACAACTGCTGGGTACTTAATCAACATATAAAAGAGTCAACTAGTTAGTGAAGAGGTCGTTTTTCTGGGCCTGCGAATAACTGGAAACGGTAGAGGATTAACTCAATCCTACAAAGAAAAATTAGCTACCATTCAATATCCTAAAACTCTGAAAAATCTGCAAGCCAGTTTAGGACTCCTGAATTTTGCTCGATCCTTTACGCCAACCTTTGCTGAGCTCTCAGCACCCCTGTATGCTAGAGTGGGTGAAGCAGCAAAAGGACCATTCATATTTTCACCACATGATAACTCAAAATTGTAACAATTATGCCGAGAGGTACAAAAAGCCATAGACCTGGAACAGAGGGACCTACAAGTTCCCCTCAATATTCATCTCAGGTCGTCACCTGAAGTGGCAGTTGCAGTTTTCTATAATGAAAAAAGCATAGTGCCCATTCAGTTCTATTCTTATAACTTTTCCAATGCCGAAAGGAGGTACATTAAAAAAGAAAGGGTCATGACTATGGTAGTCCAATGCCTCATCAAGGCACGAACCCTTCAAGGGAAATACCGCATTACCATTTATACTGAGATTCCTAATTTAAGATCAGTATTGAGGATGGCTTCTGGTGAAAAAAGAGCCACCCAGATCCGATATGATAAATGGGCATCATTCTTGAATGATCATACACTCATTTTTAAATTCCTCTCCTCGGAAATGGACTTAGAGCATCTCCCCATCATGGAGGATGATGATACGGAGGAGGGAATCAAACAAATACCTATGAGACCGCTTACAGAATACCATCAAGTTATTTATTGTGATGAATCGTCAATGATGATTAAAAAGAGACATCCCAACAATCCTCAGCTGGGATGGGGATAGTAGTAGGGACTTTTCGAGATTCCTATTCTTTTTATCCAGAAGAATTACTGTCCATACCCCTTGGCCATAAGAGAGTGCAATATGTTGAAGCCGCAGCATTACGGTATACTTTAGAAAAAGCAGACCCTATTAAACCCACACTAATCTGTACAGATAGTGACTACTGTAAAAGAGGATATAACCAAGATCTAGTTTTCTGGGAACAAACAAATTTTACCAATCATAAGGGTAAACCCATAAAACATAAGTCATTGTGGGAAGACATTCTCCGTTCGAGAATGGAGAAAAAGAATTGTCAGGTGAGATTCATGTAAACGGGCATACCACTGGGACAGTACACTCAAAAGGAAACAGTCTTGCAGACGAACAAGCGAAACATTCGGTCTGCATGACACCCCCTCGAGAGGGGCCTGCCAATGTTAGTGTAATCACTAGGGCAGAATGGGCAGCTAATCAGGATGAGGAACTGATTCAGCTATTAGACCCAACAAAAGAGAATCCACCAGGATATCCACCAAAGTACTTTTACTCGGAAACCCCTACGGGTATTGTACTAGTTAAGTTGCCCAAGGGAAACCGAGAGGTACCCCCGAGACCCAAACGAAAACAGCTTGTAAAAGAAGCTCACGAGGGCATAAGTCAAGCACATTGTGGTGCCAGAACAACATTCTGCAAATTGACCCCCTTATATTGGTGGCCAGGCATGCTTAAAGCCTGTAAAACATACGTGGCAAATTGTGAGCCATGCAATTTAACCAATAAGTCATCACTAATTAAGCCACCACCATTGGCTCCTGTGAAAGCTGATGAGCCAATGGGAACATTTTTATTGACTTTATTGGACCACTTCCCCCATCTTTGGGATATAGACATGCTCTCGTTTGTGTAGATGGCTGCACTTCCTTCTGCTGGCTGGTCTCCACAAAAACTGTTTCAGAAAACGCACTTGCCAGGGCTATTTCTGATATAATTACTGTAGCTGGTGCACCCAAAATCTTACACTCCGTTCAAGGCGGAGCCTTTGTATCTAAGGTCTTCAAAGACTACTGCGAAGAAAGGGGGATTGGCTTAGAGCACAGCACGCCACATCATCCGCAATCAGCTGGGCTGGTGGAACGTAAAAACCAGGAAGTAAAAAAGCTATTGGTCAAACTGTTGAGAATCAGGGGGAATAAGTGGACCACCATCATTCCGGAGGTGCAGCTATCACTGAATAATGTGCCTGCATCTGCATCAGGGACAGTGTCCCCTAAAACTCCATATTATCTGATGTATGTGGTTGAGATGCATATACCGCTTACCCATAGTTCTTTTATTGCCTCTACAAACTCTGAGTCCTTGACCCAACAGCGACAGTTAGATTTAAAAAAAGAAGTAACAGAGGAGATTCATCGAATTGATCAGAGGATAAGGGAAGCAAATAGGCAGAAAAAATTGACAAATGAAGCATGGCAATCCATAGTAGGAGAATGGGTACAGGAAAAGAAGTTCGAGCAAAAACCTGGTTTAAGACCGAAGTGGAAAAATCTGTTCAAATACATTCTGTTATTAACGAAAGAACAGTTCAAATATATATTAACCAGCCGAATGGCAAGCATATTCTTTAAACTGTCTCCATAGACAATATCAAAAGATGTCCTGCGGGATAACGAAAAGGAGGAACAATACAAGGTGCAGTCGTACACTGTCTTTAAAGACCCAGCTTGGAGCACGACACAGGAAATGGATGCAATCGAATTACTGACGACGGTCAGTCAGGCGGTGTCGCCGACTCTTCTACGTGTTGCTTGGCAGCGCATCAGGAATTGGATTTGTGAAAAGCCACAGCCGAAACAAGGAAAGATCAATGAGTTATTTCAACGAAGGAGGAAGACACCGCGGATGAAGAAGGAATCAACTGAGTGCCTGGCAAGGCCTTTACGACAACACGCATCGGTACACACGCCGGATCGAAGGAACAGCGTGTCAAGCTTCAACTAGTTTCAACTGACGTCTCCTTGACTCGTATGAATAATTCATCTCTACGGAATATACATCTGCCAATTGGACATTCTAAGTACACGTTGTTTCACTCATTGCATGACTATATTCTTATCATCCTTTAAATTGTGTACAATTTAAAATAAGGCCAAACATTGTCCTAGGATGACTTCAAAGGAATTTTCATGTAGCACATTCTTGTGCATCTCGTGAACTTAATATGCTATTGTAACCTCATGAGGAATATTGACCAAACTCTGCCCTGATGTTATGAGCTCATCTTTTGGTCAAGAGGGGGGTGTAAAGGAAATAGCCATATTCCAAGAGATACATCATCCTATGAACAAATTTCTGATATTATTAATACATGACATACTGGGTCTAAAAGTCTGGAAAGCCTCGGCAACACAGGCTTCTGAGATAAAGATCAGTTGTTAACAAAAGCTGTAAAACACCTTACAAGCTTTTGAAATGGGAATGGGATATTGACCAAGAAACAATGGCCCTATTTAAGCAAACCATTGGTGCTTCCGGAAAGTCTAAGCTTTAGAAGAAGCACAATACATCACCCAGTTTAAAGTGTTATAGACAGAAACTTAGAACATTAAACAACAATATGCCTTCATAATATCACATCAAATGAAGCAAGCAGACATGACGTCTGTGGTACAACCAACTGAGATAGCTAGAAAACAAGTAAACACTCAGTTGAAGTGTTTTTGATTTACATGTTGTAAAAGATACCTACAGAACACTTTGAAAATATAACTTCAATAGATACACCAAGCAATTACATTGTGTTTGTATTGAAAATGGAATAGTTAGTAGACACGACATCTGTTTTCAAACAGCTATGTCATTTCAGAAGTGAATGGAAGTCCTTCAAAAAAAATGGCATGAAATAGATACATAAGTTATAGCCATTTTATGATACGTTTTGAACACCTAAACAACAGACAGCTGAAATGACAGTAAGAATAGAAAAAATTCAACAAAGATGACTAGAGATAATTAGCTTACAACAGCAGAAAACTTCAAAGGATAAACCACTAAAAAAAGGTATAAAAATTGAGCTTTTCAGATGGAAAGGCAGAAGTCGCTGGAAACGGGCAAACGATTCTCAACTTCAGGGGCACGCTCTGTAAGTTTTTAGCTTTTTGAGTCTTGGGGGTTAAAAGGTACTTTTAATTTGATTTTGGTGGCTAAACTGGATTAGAAATAATAAGAAATGTATAAATGTAATGAAGTTAAGATTTGAGAATAAGGATCTCTGAGAATAAGATTGTGTAAGCTAATTGTCTTTTGAAAAGTTAAAGTTGTGATTGACTCACAAGCTGTTAACTGTATGTCGACTCTTAAATAAATCTATATATTTTTAGAATTGTCTCAATTAGTAATTCTGTATCAAGCTCGTGAACTCAATCTCTGTATACTCTTTTGTGAAGAGTTGCAGAATTCTGGGGGGTTTTCCAGACCCTCATAATATCTGGAAGGTTACAGTCTAGTTAAACTTATTAAAAGTGCTATCTAGGGGACGGTAATATCTTTACGTTGTTCCTTTCCTTTAGAGAGAGATAACCTGAAACTTTAGACCCAATTAAGCGTCTTATAGAATTCGGCTATCTCTAACTTTAGCTGAAGGTTAACATCTGGGGAGTACGCCTGATCTGGGGTAGCCCAAAAAGGGTTAGGACTAGTAATTATCCCTTCAGGAACAGAGTGAAAGTAAGGACTTCTGAAATAGGAATTTGCAGAGAGTGGGAATTAGGCGCAGAGGGAGAAAGAGGTGCTAAGTAGATGAACTGATATTATTTGTAACTAATACAAACTTTCAAGTAGAACCAACTAATGTAACTTAATAATGGCAGCACAGAAAGGGACAGTGATATGCCATTCCTACAAGATGTGAGAGTTTCGAACACCAAAGCTCCAATATTAACGAGGAGGTGGGGAGGGTGCGGGAGAGTGCTGTAGTGCGGGGAAAACTCAGCAAGGACAGGGACATGGAGACCCTGCCAATCTTAATGGCAAGGCCTCATTCAAATTACCTGCTGCAGACTCTGTCCAACTGCTGGCCAAATTGGCAGCCTGGCTGGTGGGTGGGAGCGGGAATTTGCAGCAGGACGCCACAGCCAGGATCTGTGGGAACCATCCCTGGCAGTTAATAAAGCTCTGGCTGCGATTGGGAATTCTTGCCGCGATCAGGAGATGGGGGAGGTCTTGCCGCAATCGGGAGGCCCAAGGCTTACTTGTGAGGCCTGGAGAAGCACTCCTGCCCTTCCTTGTCCACAAGGAAATCCGAAACATAAATTAAAAACTTACCTTCTGGGCGTCATTACAGGTTTATCTGACGGGAGAGCCGACACTGAACCCCCAACTCAGGACTCAGCTTAAAATTGCAAATGGGTCCTGATGACATCATTGGACCCAATCTGCATATTTAAAGTAGGAACCCGCTTCCTTCCTGTGGGTGTCCTGCTCGCCTGCTCCAAGCAGCTTCCACGTTTCCCGTTTCCGCCAAATGGGGCAGTTAAAATCAGGGCCCAATGTTGACTCGGGCAAAAATGTTTGTGGGAAATGTCTCCAACTCACATTACTCGTGTTGAAAATCTCAGACCTTGAGAAGGAGATGGAGACAATCCAATGTGTCAGTGATAGAGAGACGTCTCTGAAGCTAAAGTCTGAGAGGTAATCACATTGGTGGGAGATCGGGACTCAACAGTGGCAGTGGAAAGATGGGTGACTATCCGAGAGGCGGGGAAAAGCAGGAAGGAAAGGTTAGAACTTATGCACTCAAACAGATTTGAAGCTCTAGCTTTCCGTGGGGAAAATGAGGACTCTGGCATGGGCAATCAAATAATAATCAATGGCACTGACAAAGAAGAGATGGCTGAAGGGAGGACGGTTAGCAAGACAGCTAGAAGTACAGTACCGATATGAGATTCAATAGTTAGAGGGGCTGACACAATATTATGTAGTCCAGACCGAGGGTCCTGGATGCTTTTAAAGGACATATCAAATAGCGTGGAAAAGATTGTGCCGGGGAGGGAGAACAATCAGTTATCATGGACACGATGGGCTCGATTTTACCAGTCCCAAGGAGGCGGGTTTGGAGGCGTGAGAGTTGTCAAAATCGCAAAAAATGGCGGGTGGGTCCGATCCCGCCTCCATCCCGCCTCTGAGCAATTTCCCCACATTTGTGGTTTTAGACCCCGTCCTTAAGGCCCTTAACAACAAGATAATTGCCTCTATAATCCCATTTTGAGAGGCCTTTCTGATTTTAACACATTTCCCCCGTCCTGCACGTCTCCTCTGGAACACGTTAGTTAATCCTGGCGGCCTCACAAGTGGATTGCTTACTAACAGCTGCAGCTCCACTATTAAAAAAGGAGTTTTCACCAATCATCATTTGCAGGTGGCAGAACTTTGTTGTCTCAGGTCTGGGGGAACTTTTATCAGGCCTACTCATTGCTGTGGAAGTTTGGAGCCTGACACACATCTCCAGTATGACCTCCTGGGAAACCCCTCTCCCCACCTTGACTGAGCGCTTCTGTAACGTCCGTGTGTAATTGAGACACGGACTGCAGAAGTTGGTTATAACAGGTGTTTACTGAATGGAGACAAAACTGGAACTACTATACAAAGTTACTACACAGGCTTATATACAGGGGTGGTCACTACTGGTACTGCTGTATACAGGGGCTGCAGAATATAGTTCCTTCTTCAAGGTACATACACTACAATTCCTCCCCTTTTAGCTAAACAGTACATAACATTCGATTAATAATTAAATAACATATTTACAATTACAGTTGCTATATACATTAGCTGAAGTTAATCAATTATAAATTCAGTCTTTGAGGAGGCTTCCTGATTCTGTCCGGATAACACCTCTTTGGGGTATCAGGTTCTTCTGGCAAAGTTGATTCGGGATCAACGTCGTTGTTTGGTTCGTCTGCTTCCAATATCACCGATTCTGAGGTAGATGCAATTGGTACTTCGGTTTCATCACCAGGTGTATAGGATCGTGGTGTAGATTTGACGTTTTCCAGTGACTCTAGAATCTGGTCAGCATGGCGTCTTACAATGCTCTCTCCAACGTCCACGGTATACATTAGAGGTCCTTGCCGTGTACAGATCGTTCCTGGCTGCCATTTCTCTGTGCGGTAGTCCCGGGCCAAAACTGGTTGACCTATCTTGAAACTCCTGGTTGGCCTTTCATTCATATTCTGAAACTGCCTGTTCTCCACATCTCTTCTGATGTTTGGCTTAACCAAATCCAAGCGGCATCTTAGTCTTCGATTGAAGAACATCATGGCTGGAGTTTGGTTGGTAACCGCATGTGTCGCATTCCGGTAGGCAAACAAGAAGTTATCCATCTTGTGTTGTAGGGGTATGTCTTCATTACACATTGCCTTGATAGCCTTCTTGAATGTTTGAACGAACCTCTCAGCCAATCCATTGGTGCCTGGATGATATGGGGCGGATGTGTAATGCTTAACACCATTGTTCTTTAAGAACCTCCGGAACTCTTCAGACACAAACTGTGGTCCATTGTCAGAGCAAATCTGTTCAGGCAGCCCATTCCTGGCGAATATGGTTCATAAGACTGTGATAGTTTTTTCTGTGGTGGTTGAGGACATTTTTATTACCTCTGGCCACTTTGAATGTGCATCCACCGCAATTAAAAACATCGAGTCCATAAATGGACCAGCAAAATCAATGTGCACCCTTTGCCATGGAGATGAGGGCCACTCCCATGGATGTAGAGGGGCTTGTGGTGGGGCGTTTTGGACCTTCTGGCATCCTGTACAGCTCTTGGTCATCTCTTCGATTTCTCTATCGATTCCCGGCCACCACACAAACGCTCTGGCTAAGTTCTTCATTTTTACCCCTCCCAGGTGACCCTCATGAAGCTCATTGAGCACTCTATCCTTCAATTTGGGTGGAATTACTACTCTGGATCCACACATCAAGGTTCCTCGGCACACTGACAGCTGTTCTCTTCTCGGCGAGAATGCTGGCAACAGTGGTTCGCCATGTGCTGGCCACCCCTTCACCGTTAAATCATAGACCCTGGAGAGTGTCGGGTCATTTCGTGTTTCCTTTTCTATGTTTGCATTCATCACAGGTAGACATTTGACTATGATCGAGTGGAATATCTCCACAGGATCCACTGCAGGTGCTTCTTCCACCGTCGGCAACGGTAGGCGCGACAATCCATCAGCATTCCCATGCTGTTTAGTTCCTTTGTACTCAATGTCATATTGGTGTGCCCCTAGGAAAAGGGACCACCTCTGTAGCCGTTGTGTTGTCATTATCGGGATGCCCTTCTTAGGGTTGAAAATGGAGACAAGAGGTTGATGATCAGTTAGTAGAGTAAATTTCTGTCTGTGCAGGTAGTGATTGAACTTCTTCACCCCCCACACCAGGCTGAGGGCCTCTCTGTCAATCTGGGCGTAGTTACGCTCGGCTGCAGTTAACGAGCGTGACGCAAAAGCTATCGGCCTCTCTGAACCATCAAGGGATTTATGTGACAGTACCGCTCCAACGCTGTAGGGAGACGCATCACACGTCAGTCTTATCGGTAGTGATGTGTTGTAGTGAGCCAATACTTCTCTTGAAGTGATCAGGCCTTTACACTTCTGAAAGGCCCGCTTACATTCATTGCTCCATTTCCATGCTACTCCAGTTTGTAGCAGGGCGTTCAGTGGGTGCAGAATTGTGGACAAATTCGGCAAAAACTTATGGAAGTAATTCACCAATCCGAGGAATGAGCTCAGGAGCGACACATTTTCAGGCGCTGGAGCCTTAACTACCGCTTCAATTTTGTCAGGGGACTTATGTAACCCCTCTTCATCAATCACGTGGCCACAATACGATATTTGTTTCTTAAAAAACTCGCACTTGGGGCGATTGGCTCGTAGCCCATGTTCTCTTAGTCTAGTGAGCACCTGCTCTAGGTTGGCAAGGTGTTCACTGTCATTTTCACCTGTCACTAGGATGTCGTCCAAGTAACACTGAGTCCCCGGAATCCCTTGCAGGACTTGTTCCATCGCTCTTTGCCATATAGCCAGAGCTGATGCTACTCCGAATACCAGTCGATTATACTGGTAAAGACCTTTGTGAGTGTTTATCGTGAGATATTTCCTAGAGGATTCTTCAACCTCCATCTGCAAATATGCTTGCGCTAGGTCAATTTTTGTAAAACGTTTCCCTCCAGATAGTGAGGCGAAAATATCTTCTGTCCTCGGAAGAGGATACTGTACTGTGTGAAGGACTGGGTTCACAGTCACCTTGAAGTCCCCACAGATGCAAACCTTCCTTGGCTCCTCAGACTTATTGTTTAACGTTTTCTTCATGACAGGAACGATGGGTGTCGCCCACTCGCTCCAGTCTACCTTAGATAACACGCCTGCATTCTTCAGATTCTCCAGCTCTGCCTCGACGGCTGGGCGAATTGCATACGGTACCGGTCTTGCTTTGAAAAACTTGGGAATTGCATTCTCTTCTATTTTTATCGAGGCGGTTACGCCTTTAAGAGTTCCCAGTCCTTGTTGAAATACCTCTTTAGCGTTAGCTAAGATTTTTGACAATCGTCCAGGTGTGACGTCGTCATCCTTTTTACCAGCCACAGTCAGTGCCTGAATTGAGTGCCAGTCTAAACTTATCTTTCTGATCCATTCACATCCCAATAACAGTGGTCCACCATCTTGCAGTATGTACAGATACAATTTCTGTATTTCCTTGCCGTTGTATTCGACAGGCACCCTTATTTTCCCTCTGGGGTATACTTTCTGCCCCGTATATGTCTTCAAGACAATGGATGTGTCTTTCAAGGGTATGTGTGAAAATAGCCGCTCGTAGTCTCGTCGATTCACGATGGTCAGGGCTGATCCTGTATCCAATTCCATTTTGACTTGGGACCCTGCTATCATGAGGGTGACCCAAATGGTTCGGTGATCCTCTTTTGCGATTACGTTGTGTAGTTTGAGACAGCTTAGTCTCTTGTTCCCGGATTCACTATCGCTCTTCTGGTCTTCGGAACTACTGTCCATCATCTTTTGTACTTTCCTGCACTTTTCCTTAGTAGTCTTTTTGTTGTCGTTAGTCTTCTTCCCGGACCTGCAAACTCGTGCAATGTGTCCCATCTTTCCGCATTGCCTGCATGTTTTGTCCTTGGACCAGCAGTCCTTCTGGTCATGGGTTGTTCTGCCGCAGCGATAACATTTTTCAAATCCCCGTGTCATTTCATGGGTGCCGTATTCCTGTGGCTTTTGCTGTATTTCCGCAGCTCCCCTTGCTGCTGCTTCGTATGATACTGCCACGCTGAAAGCCTTATCTAGCGTCAGCTCTTTCTCTGAGAGTAACCTCTTCTGGGTTCCTTCACTCAGGAGTCCACAGACAAATTTGTCCCGTAGGGTATCTGCCAGTCCTGCTCCGAACTGGCAGTGCTTTGATAGCTTGCGTAGTTCCGTAAGGTAATCAGCATTGCTCTCATCTTTATGCTGATTTCTCTTGTGGAATTTAAATCTTTCTGCTATCAGCAGCGGTGTAGGATTTAGATGTTCCTGTAGGATAGCAACAATTTCGTTAAAACTCTTCTCCATCGGTTTGACTGGAGTGATCAGGTTCCGCAATAGGCCGTACGTTCTTGCGCCCATTAAGTTTAGTAGTACCGATGCCTTTTTCTCATCGGCTACTTCATTTGCCTTGCAATATACTTCGACTCTTTCCACATACGTGGTCCAGTCTTCTATTGCATTATCGAAGGCAGTGATATTGCCAGTCTTCGGCATCTTGGAGATCTAAGATGGCGCCTCCCGCGCTTTGCCTTCTTCCCTGATTGAACGAAATGGCGCCTCCCGCGCTTTGCCTTCTTCCCCGCTGGATTAAGATGGCGCCTCCCGCGCTTTCTGCCTTTCCCACTGCTGCCAGCGCTGTTGCTGGCGTTTTTATGCCTTGATGGTGATGCCCTATGGTCTTCGCGCGCTTCCCCCTGCGCTGCTGCCAACGCCGCTCTCCGTGGTCCCCGTGGCAAACTGCAGCTCCTCGCGGCTTTCTGCACTTCTAATTTCTTTTTCTTTTATTTTAATTACTGTTCCCGTCGTCAGAGCAGACCCTATGGGACACTTCCCTCCCTCTTCTCGGGTCTTTACGCTGTCCGGCTTCGTAGCACCGGCCGCGCCCTGTGTGCTCCACCCTCTCTCTCTCTCTCCTCTTCCCGACAACGCTGCTCGGCCCCGTTGAAAAGCCACCAGATCGAGCTCTAGCCCGCCGCAGCCCAGGAAGGATCAGTGTACTACCTGCCACCAGCCCGATTAGCTGGAACACCATAGACTGGATAACCAAGCCCAGCTTTCGACAGCCTCTCCTGCAAATCTTCGAATTCGATGAATCAGAGGGCGGTTGCCCACGGTCGACGCCCGTTTCTTCTGTTTGTTTTTTTCTTTTTCTTTTTGGATTTCTTCCTTCTGGCTTCGACCTCTAATAACTTCACTTCAGGGATGGATCCCCGTGAGGTGGTGCAGAACTGCAGGTAAGTTCGGATCTGTTCGTCGCCAATGTAATGTCCGTGTGTAATTGAGACACGGACTGCAGAAGTTGGTTATAACAGGTGTTTACTGAATGGAGACAAAACTGGAACTACTATACAAAGTTACTACACAGGCTTATATACAGGGGTGGTCACTACTGGTACTGCAGTATACAGGGGCTGCAGAATATAGTTCCTTCTTCAAGGTACATACACTACAGCTTCCTCAACTGAGGTATATACCAGAAGCATGGGAACCATTTATTTCCTTTCCTCCTGGGCATCAGATTCGGATGAAGACCAGCCGCAGCAGCAGCAGAACCATGAACAACAGCAGCACCAACAGCAGGAGCATCAACAGGAGCACCAAGCTGCTAGTCACCCACCTGAAGTTGCACAGGCCAGAAGGTGCCAGCGCGCGACCACATTGCTGCCCGGGATGCAAGGGACGCACTCATGTTGGCCAGGTTTGCTTAGCCTGCACAATCAAACACTTTTGCCTCGCACCTTCTTACCTGAGCATCGACAATGGACAAGAACCTGCGGATTCCTATCACTCTGACAACCATACTGACAATTACAAGTTGCCCTAAGCCCTCAATGCGGAAGTCCTATTTGCGAAATGACACAGGCCACAACCATCAAATCTGTTTATCATAACAATTCAAGGATGGCTTGTCAAAAATCAATACAGCAGAACACCGAAGTGACTACCCTTGTGACTACTTGTGCTTTATCTTCCTCTTACGCATGCTCCTACATGGTGCTTCCCCTGTGGCTTCAGCAGATGTGGAGGCCCCTTGCTCACTTTCTTGCTGTTCCTGTCTCAACACCTTTGGCGGCCGTCCTCTGGGGTTGCGAACCTGTGAGGGCTCGGCAACAGTCTGCTGCTCCTGCGGCTGTGCAGGGGATGAGACGCCCATCTCATTTGGGTGAGGACTCTGGTGGGACTCTGACCGATGGCTTTGCAGTGGCATGGTCCTGTGAGCGCTTGGAGAGGAGCCCCCACTTCCTTGTTGTCTGCCACCAACATCCTCTCATGGGTCAGCCCCACTTCAGAGCTAGCAAGTGGCTTGACAGCACCTTGCTGCACTTCAGAGGGGCCATGAGGACATGTTTCTGCACTGGAAGTCCTACTCCAGAGGACTTGCATGAAGGACTGGTTTGTTTGCTCAATAGCTGACCATCGCTCCTCAAGAGATGTCAGTCTATTCTGAACAATGACCATGTTTTCAATACCCTGACAACTAAGCTCCTCCATGGCCGTAGCCATCTTCTCCTCTACCATAGCCATCCTCTCCTCTATGGTAGCCAGCCTTCTCACGGAGGTAGCCATCCTTTCCACGGAGGTTGCCATCCTTTCCGTGGTGATGCGTTCATGTGCCAATGCCTCCACAAAGGCTCTGCTCATGTTCGCGATGGACTTCTCCATTCACTCCAGACACGCAGCGACCCTGGAGACAAAACCTGCCAGAGACTCCTGCACCTGTTCCTGGAGTTCCAGCATCGCTCTCCTTCTGGATGCACCCGGAGGCACAGGGTCGACATGCAGCTGAGCCGAGCTGGCAGAGTCCTGCACCCTCTGATGAGGACTCTCCACTGCTGTCCCTGTCTTCACCATCTGCTGATGCTCAGTTGTGAGCTGTGATACACCAGGTGACAACACTACTCTATCTCGCGAAGGTCCCACCGAGGTGTGAGTGTCTGCGCTGGTGCTGGGTGCGCTGAATTCTGCTGACACTGCGCCCTCAGAGGTTGCAGCTTCCTCTGAGGAGTCTTGAGGCTCAGGCTGTTCCTCCTGGACAGTGGAGACCGGGGCTCTCGATGGTCCTGTGGGGGAGTAAAGGAAAGAGTTAGAGATGTGAGGTAAAGGTTGCATGCACATTGAATTGTGCAGATGATCATAAGTCAATCTGTTAGAGCATCAGAATCATTATCAGTCACTCATGCAATGTCAATGAGGGAGATGCTAAACTATTCTGTCACCAGCTTGCTGTGATGTGTCCATCTATCCGTCCCCCACTTGCGAATCGTCCTCCACTCCGGCGATCTCCAGGGCCGCCTCCTCCGAAGTGGTGAGCTGGGCTACTGAGGGTGGCCCTCCTTCTGTCCTCACTCTTTCCTTCTTACTGTGGGCTCTCCTTTCCTGCAATGAGGGACACAAGTGGAGTTTGAGTGAGAATGAAGGAGTGAGTATAGAGAATCCATAGCATAGATGCTTAGAAGGACACAAAGGGCCCTCCCTCCCTGTGTGTTGTAAGTTGTCATTGCATCACAGTGATAGGGAGTGTGAGGGCTGCATGGTCGAATAGTTAAGTGAATGTGACCATAGAGAGAGAGGGAATGGGTAAGGGTGCAGGGATGTAAGGGTCAAGTGGGATGTGAAGGAAGAGGTTGGCAAAGCAGAGTGCTGGTGAGGAGAGGTGATGGGGATCAGATTGAGGCTGATGGGAATGTCATACTCACTTTTCCTGTGCGGAGAAGGTCATGAAACATCTTCCTGCACTGCAGCCAGGTTCTGCTGCACATAGAAATTGCGTTTACCTCTTGGGCCACTTGCAGCCACACAGCTTTAATCTGCTGGGGAGGCTTTTTCCTCCCTGAGGAAGGGAAGAGCACCTCCTTATTTGCTCTTGCTCCCTCCACCAGAGCTTGGAGGGAGGCCTGATTGAATCTTAGAGCACACTTTGGTCCACTGGTGGACATAAATAGTGAAGGAAGCGCTCAGAACAATAGGCATAAAGTTTAAAGGCTGAAAAAGAAGCAAGGCTGCTTGCAGGTCTAAAATCCAGCAGCATTGTGTGAAAAGGCTCATTGGGCCAGGGGTTCCCACACGCTGGAAATCAAGGGCTGGATTTTGTCAATGGGGTCGTGATGGAGGCGGGATTCCCACTTTTTGGGTTGTAGTCCCGCCTCCATCGACTTGTGGCCAACCCACACCAGTTTCCCTTGATTGACCTTATTAAGCCCACCCAGCGGGCTCAGCAGGCCAATTAAGGGACACCTGGTTACTGGTGACGTCAATGATTGACATTTCATCTGTCAAGAGCTTTTGACAGACGAAAAATCAGCGTTTGACAGCTCTGTGAAGCTGTCAAACACTGACAATCTGTCTTCTAACTTGAGTCCTTCCACTCAGGCTCAGTTAGAGATCTTTCCAGACCAGAAAGCAGAATGCTGCAGATTTTGACATTTCAGCGGCCATTCTGCTTTCTGTGCCGGTGAGCTGAGGGACTCCCGAGAACTGAAGGAAGGAAGCCTGCATGAGAAAGTAAAGGTAAGTAAAACTTATTAAAACACTTTACACTTATCTCACACACTTACCTCTGCACACATGCACCCATCACCTCACCTGCACAACGGACATCTCGACCCCTCCAACCCCTTCAGACCAACGGTCCGCCTCGCTAACTTGGCGTGGTTCAGCGCCGTCAGGAAGCCCACACTTCAGGGCTAAAAATAGGGATTAGGCAAAAAACTGCCTGTTAACTACCTGTTAACAGGCAGTTAATTGGCACCGTGCTGTCTCTCTGTAGCAATTTATGTTAGTTTTCCAGTTAATTCAGGGGTTTGAGTAAGTTGGGTCGATTCCCATTGTGTGCTGCCACCTAGTGGCTATTTGGTACCTAGCAACTGCAGTAAAAGTGCAGTAAAGTAAACTACAGACCTACAGCGGCACATGCTCTGAGAAGTTGTATTGTTCCCATGCCTGAGTCTTGGATATTATTTGTCTGTAAGTACTTGAGAATGTTATAGATGATTAGTGTACACTGTATGTTGCAGAAAATGTTTAGTTTGTAACTTTTCTCTGTAAGCAAACTTACACAGCTAGCCATGAAGTGCTCGCTCTCTGTCTAGCTGGTTAACTAGTAGCTGTATTTTGATGCACTATGTACAGGGCTAATTTAAAGAGAATGCCTTCCAGTTTGCTAAATGTATATTCACAGTAAGCTGTGTTTCCACGTGTTTGGTAATTTACATGCCAAATGTACTGTGTTGCTCAGGCGTACCTAAATTTGTGTATGCATATCAGTTATGCGCTTGTATACTAATGTGTGCTTCCATTTCTGTGTTGTATTTCAGTTTTACAATAAGAATCTTTCAGTAAAGCTTTACAAGAAAAGTCAAGCCTTGTGATTTTTATGGGAAGATATCAAGTTGTTAGCTATCTGTCTAGCTCTGCATAGGAAAGCGCTGCGAGGGCAGAAAAGTAAAAAGACAACAGCACAGCGGGCTCAAGCACAAGAAGATACCACTCAGCTACCATGAGTCTACGCTCAGGAAGACAATATACCATAGAGGACGTCGACCAGCCAATCGAGAAGCATGAGCCTCTCCGAGCAAACGATGCCAAGTCACAGTCCTCTAAAGCATCCTCTAGATCATCTTGGCGGTACAGCAGACCGTCGTCATCGACAGCTTCTGCAGCCGCCAAAGCACGTGCCAAGGCAAAAGCTGCCCAGGCTCAATTGTCCTTTGCTGAAAAAGAAGCTAGTGTGATGAAGCAGAGAGCTAACCTCGACGCCAGTCTCCACATTCTCCAAAGCCAGAGAGCTGCCGCTGCCGCTGAAGCTGAAGCCGCGGCTTATGAAGAAGGTGAGGAGAACGAAGGCAGGGAGCCCAGCCAGGAAACATATGTTCTGGGACAGCCCCTCAGTCCAGTGCAACATACAAGTGAGTATGTCCAACAACAGTCCAAATTGTTCTCCAAGGAAACATCCAGCTATCTCGACGCAGAACCAGCTACTCACCACAGTAGCAAACAGCCTGTTTTTGGAGACACTGAGCTTAAAGGAGAAGAAACAAGTAAGACTTACCTGCAGAGACCTCCACAGCATTCGGCCAATCCAGCCAAGCAGTCCTCACCCGAGCCACAAGGTGCACAAGACCTCGCTAGGTACCTTATCCGCCGAGAATTGTTAAGTTCAGGCCTTCTAGACTTTGATGACCATCCTGAAAATTATTGGTCATGGAAAGCGTCCTTCCTGAGTACCACCAAGGACTTGAATCTGTCAGCCAGAGAAGAACTAGACTTGATGACAAAGTGGCTCGGAGCTGAGTCGTCAGAACAGGCGAAACGAATTCGCTCAGCGCACGTCCGCAATCCCACAGCAGGCCTCAACCTGGTTTGGCAACATCTCGAAGACTGTTATGGGACACCAGAAGTCATTGAACACGCACTGCTCAAGAAGATTGAGGACTTTCCAAAGCTAACCAACAAAGATAATGTCGAGCTCCGAGAACTGGGCGACATTCTCCTCGAACTGGAGTGTGCCAAGGGAGAAGGTTACCTGACCGGCCTCTCGTATTTGGATACAGCTCATGGGGTAAACCCAATAGTGGAAAAGCTCCCCTACAACCTTCAAGAGAAATGGATAGCTAAGGGATCCAAGTACAAGGAGGACAATGGAGTGGCATTTCCCCCCTTCTCTCTCTTCTCCAGGTTCGTCCAACAACAGGCAAAGGTGAGGAATGATCCAAGTTTCACTTTCTCCACCTCCAGCAGTTACGCTCCTTCGAGAACAGAGAAACCCACAAAGTACAGCAATAAAGCCTCTGTGAGTGTGCACAAAACAGATGTTCCAGCCGAACCCTCAGTCAACCAATCCAGTTCTGCTGGGAATAAAGTGGATGACCCAGATCGTCAGTGTCCAATACACAAGAAGCCCCACCCACTCAAAAAGTGTCGAAGCTTTAGAGACAAGCCTATTGATGAGCGCAAATCATACCTGAAAGAGAATCGCATCTGCTTCAGGTGTTGTGGGTCGACTATGCACATGGCAAAAGACTGCAAGGCGACAATCAAGTGCTTCGAGTACAACAGTGAAAAACACATCGCAGCCCTACATCCAGGTCCTCCTCCTTCAACCACCGAGAGTGCTGCGGTTGACAAAGAGGATAGCGGGGAGCAAAGCGAAAGCACATCTTCTTCAGTCACCTCCAAGTGTACAGAGGTTTGTGGAAATGCAAGCAGCCCACGCTCATGCTCCAAAATCTGCTTGGTTAAAGCATATCCTGCAGGGAGAAAGGAGAAGGCAATCAAAATGTATGCAGTGCTTGATGAGCAAAGTAACAAGTCTCTAGCGAAGACAGAATTCTTCAATCTCTTTGAAGTCAAAGCCAGCGCAGCTCCGTACACGCTAAAAACCTGTGCAGGGACAACAGAGACTACGGGTAGGAGAGTTGGGAACTTCATGATCGAGTCCATGGATGGGAAACTACAGCTTCCCCTCCCCACCTTAATTGAGTGTGACATGATGCCAGACGATAGGACGGAAATTCCCTCCCCAGAGGTCGCACGCCATCAGCCCCACCTACAGCCAGTTGCCAACAAGATTCCAGCTGTGGACCCGGACGCTCCAATCCTCCTGCTCTTGGGAAGAGACATCTTAAGGGTGCACAAGGTGCGTGAGCAAATCAACGGGCCCCACAATGCTCCTTATGCGCAGCGGCTTGACCTGGGATGGGTCCTCGTGGGTGGAGTTTGCCTGGGAACAGTCCACAAACCAGCGGATGTCAGCGTCTATAAATGTGTTGCACAACGGTCGCACATCCTGTCTCAGCCCATGCCCAAACAGGATCCAGGTAAAGGAAGACTACGATGACATGACGCAGCATCATAGGTCAACCTCCTCTGCCTGTGAGGAAGAGGCAGGCCCCACTGTGAGCACAGACAGCCTAGGATGCTCAGTGTTTGAAAGGTCCAAGGATGATGACAAGCCAGCACTATCCATGGACGACAAAGCTTTCCTAACCATCATGGATGAGGAGGTTTACCAGGACGATGGACACAGCTGGGTGGCATCCTTACCATTTCACTCTCCTAGACGCCGTCTTCCGAGTAACAGGGAACAAGCTATGAAGCGCCTCTGCCTCTGCTCACTCAGGAGAACCCTGGTGCCGGTGTCCACCGACCTAGACATGCCTGCAGTCCTCACCCCAACGATGCTCCTGACTCAAAAGATGAGTGCTATTTCAGCCCCCTCTGGTAACTTTGACATGGCTGAGCTGCACAGGAAGCAGTGGAAGCAAGTCCAGCGTCTTGCAGACACTTTTTGGAAGAGATGGAGAGGAGAGTATTTGTCCACCCTACAGAGCCGTAGGAAATAGACAGAAGACAAGCCAAATGTCAAAGTGAGAGATGTTGTCTTGCTGAAAGACAGCCAAGCACACAGAAATGAATGGCCAGTGGGACTGGTTGTCAAAACTCTGCCGAGCAGGGACAAGAGGGTCCGCAAGGTGGAGGTGAAGATTGTCAAGGAGGGGACTGTCAAAGTGTTTCTGAGGCCAGTCTCAGAGATCGTAGTCCTCCTTTCTGAAGAAACCTAGAGAACAGATTCTGAGTATGTTTGCAGCCAAAGGACGTTTTCTTTAGGTTTATTTTGTATCTGTAGTGGTACAATGGAATTGTACCAAGCGGGGAGTGTGCTGTCTCTCTGTAGCAATTTATGTTAGTTTTCCAGTTAATTCAGGGGTTTGAGTAAGTTGGGTCGATTCCCATTGTGTGCTGCCACCTAGTGGCTATTTGGTACCTAGCAACTGCAGTAAAAGTGCAGTAAAGTGCTGTAAAGCACAGTAAGTGCAGTAAAGTAAACTACAGACCTACAGCGGCACATGCTCTGAGAAGTTCTATTGTTCCCATGCCTGAGTCTTGGATATTATTTGTCTGTAAGTACTTGAGAATGTTATAGATGATTAGTGTACACTGTATGTTGCAGAAAATGTTTAGTTTGTAACTTTTCTCTGTAAGCAAACTTACACAGCTAGCCATGAAGTGCTCGCTCTCTGTCTAGCTGGTTAACTAGTAGCTGTATTTTGATGCACTATGTACAGGGCTAATTTAAAGAGAATGCCTTCCAGTTTGCTAAATGTATATTCACAGTAAGCTGTGTTTCCACGTGTTTGGTAATTTACATGCCAGGTGTACTGTGTTGCTCAGGCGTACCTAAATTTGTGTATGCATATCAGTTATGCGCTTGTATACTAATGTGTGCTTCCATTTCTGTGTTGTATTTCAGTTTTACAATAAGAATCTTTCAGTAAAACTTTACAAGAAAAGTCAAGCCTTGTGATTTTTATGGGATGACATCAAGTTGTTAGCTATCTGTCTAGCTCTGCATAGGAAAGCGCTGCGAGGGCAGAAAAGGCACTAATCCCCTTCCTGCCTCGGGGAGGCGGCTCCCAGCACAGGTCGGGTCCCCGCCTCCTGGGACATTGGCATGGAGGCTGGTTGGGGGCGGGATGGGTTCGTGCCCCCCGATTCTGCAATTTTCCCACCACTCCCGCCTCCAAACCTGCCTCCACGAGGCTTGGAATTTCAAGCCCCAAGTATCCAATTAGGGCAAAATCACACTTTTGTCCCACTTCACATCGGAGTCGGGATCCTGACACGCCCCCAGCCCGCCCCCAGTGTTAAAATCCAGCCCGATGTGGGTGCCAATGATGTAGTTAAAAACAGGTCTGCTGTCATCCAAATTAATTTAGGAGATTAGGATACAAGTTTAGGAGCTGGACTTCACAGGTGGTAATCTCCAGATTACTTGCCCAGTCATGTGCAACAATAGGGAAGGACAGGAAGATTAGGGAAATCAATGAATGACTAAAGGTGTGGTGTCAGGAAGAGGGCATTGCATCAGTTCTGGGACATTGGGAGCTATTCCCCAAGGACGGGCAGTGTACTAATGTACTAGCAAAATGGTTAAATAGAGAAGAGAAGAGGTTTTTAAACTAGGAAGGAGGGGGCTGGGAAAATAATAACAACCAGGAGCAGTTAATAGAGAAGGCAGAAATAGATGAGGATTATATTCATGCAGAAAACAATTTAGCAAGAGGGATATAAAGTAAAGGAATAAAATCAAATATAATAGTTATAAATGAGGAAAGACTGAAGGAAAGGTAAGGACTAACTTAGACAAAAAAATGTGGAAAGGAATAGTGTTAAAAATAAAAACAAAAAACGATTAAAATGCATGTATTGCAATGCGCAGAGTGTGGGAAATAAACCGGGGGAACTGGAAGCAATTATTTTACAGGATGATTTAGACAATTAACAGAAACCTGTCTGCAAACTGGACAAGAATGGAAAATAAACATATCAGGACATAATATACTTAGGTAGGATCAAAAAAATAGAATAGGTGGTGGAGTGGCAATAATGGTAAAAGAGGGAGTAGCTGCTGTTGAGAGGGCTGATGTAGACATAGAAGGGGTAGAGAACGCGTCAATAGGGTTGGAACTCAAATATAAAAATGGCTTTTTGCATTAGTCAGCGTGTATTATAGACTTCCAAATTGTGGGAAGGAAATGGAAGAGGAGATCTGTAGTCAGATTAGAGAGAGGAGTAGGAATTTCAATTTCAACCCTTCCCTCACCATCACATGGTCCATCTCCGACTCTTCCCTTCCCTTCCTCGACTTCTCCGTCTCCATCTCTGGGGATAGGTTATTGACTAACATTCAGTACAAGCCCACTGACTCCCACAGCTCCCTGGACTGCACTTCCTCCCACCCCGCCTCCTGTAAGGACTCTATTCCTTTCTCCCAGTTTCTCCATCTCTGCCGCATCTGCTCCGACGATGCCACCTTCCACACCAGTGCTTCCGATATGTCTTCCTTTTTCCTCAACCGAGGATTCCCCTCTACTGTGGTTGACACGGCCCTCGACCATGTCCATTCTATCTCCCATACTTCTGCCCTCACCCCTGCCCCTCCCTCCCGGAACCACGATAGAGCTCCCTTGTCCTCACCTTTCACCCCACCAGCCTCCACATTCAACGGATCATCCTCCGCCATTTCCGCCACCTCCAGCGTGATCCCACCACCAAACACATCTTCCCCTCACCTCCCCTTTCAGCATTCCGTAGGGACCGCTCCCTCCGCGACACCCTAGTCGACCTGAAACGTTAACTCTGTTTCTCTCTCCACAGATGCTGCCTGACCTGCTGAGTATTTCCAGCATTTTCTGTTTTTATTTCAGATTTCCAGCATCTGCAGTATTTTGCTTTTGTATTAATGTTATTAGTGGTTGGGGAGGCCAGAGCTCACACCACCTAATGAGGATTGATGAGTCTGATGAATCTTGTCTCACCTTTTGAAACAAACCTTACCCGAATGAGCGGAAAATTCACAAAAACAGTTAAGAAAGAACTGTTTCCCACAGCACTTGTGAACTCTTACATCACTAATTATTTCAGAAATAACAACCTCATAACTTAATAACAAATTTGATCTCCAATAGAGAATTTTTCCAGTTGAATCACTTTTCCATTTTTGAGAAAAAATAGGAGCGCATTGAAAGAACAAAAACCACATCTCACAGGAGCCATTTGTGTGTGGTTACTCATCATCTTCTGTCTGTCTTGCAGAGCTTGATAGCTTTCACAGCTTCATTATCTTGAACACAATTAAACAATTTTCTGTTGTACAAGTTTAGTTCCCTCCTCCCCCCCCCCCCAGCTTATTCTAATGAAACAAAACCTTTCAAGTAAACTTCCACCTACATTATTTTTTAACCAATTAAAATTGCAATAAATCACTGCCGATTCCCCATGGAAACACAACAAACTGGATTCAGATGGTGATGTATCCCGTTGGTGCCAACGAATGCACGACTCCAATTGACAGACAAGAACAACCAAGTCTGGTATGGCCTTATTCTTTTATATATTTACTTTCCTTCTCAAAGTGTTAGTTTTATTTAAAAAAATCATATTTTAGAGAAAATACAATGAAACCATATTGGAGGAGATTTTTAACTGCTGTTTGCTCATTTCTTGCCTGAAAAATGGACAACTGGTAGAGGAAAATTGGGTGGCATCCTTGACACCCCTTTGATGCTCAAGACTCGCCTGATTCAATTTTCAGGTATGCCTTTAAATGGGTGCCCACCCCCAAAACAGGAAGGAATTGTTTTTAATATGCAAATCAGCATCCTTTGCTAGTTGTAGAAACATGATTACCATTTCCATGTACGAGTGGGTGAAACATGCTAGGCCCAGTTTTGCCAGGTGTTAAGAGATCTAATCAGTAGTCCTTAAAGGGACTGTTGGAGGCCAGTCTAAAAACAGCCTGGCAAATATTTGAGGAGAATTTTTGTGGGGCCCAGAGGAGCAGGGAGGGCCTACAAGACTACAGTGGCCCGCTATTGCTCCATTCTTGATCCTTCAGGATTGGATGTCTCCCAACAGGACCAACCTGTCAGCTGCTTCCCTTTAGAAATGGGCAAAGTAAAGTACCCATTTGGTGCCCACAGCTCGCTGGTTCAATTCAAATGTGGCCCTGAAAAAGTTTGGGTTTCCCGATGGTGGCTTTGAGCGGGTGCCGACTTCACACCCAATTTGAGCCTAAATTAAAAATGACCCCCATTGGTTTTTTCATATACGTATTTATTCTGCTAGCAACTCTATCTTTTAACATTTGAAATAGATAGCATTTAATTTGCTCATTTTTGATATGACATATAGTTTAATTGCTAAAGTTAACAAAATTGTCATGGAAATATTGGCCAGTAACAATGGTGATTGCATTTCAAATGTAATTAGTTTGTTGTGAAGTGTTTTGGGATGCCTTGATGACATGATAAGGTGCTACATAAATGCAAATTCTTTATTTTGTTATTTACTGTGAAGGGAATGAATGTTTGTAATCATTGATGTTGTATTTTGAATGGGGACATTTAATTCAGCATATCACTGTGCCTCATTTCTTTGCTAGGCTTTGTATGCCTCTCTTAGTATTTTGTTCATGATGTCTTGTATTGCACTTCTTGGTGCCGTATCAACAGCTATTTAGCTGTGGTGTGAGAAATCAGCCGCAGTTATGCTTCCTGATTGCATCCCTGTGGAGTGGGGTGGAAGGCAGAGCTTCCTTCTATTCCCTGTACAGAGTGTTGCTTACTGGACTCTGATGGTATATTCATTCTGCAAGTTTAGCATCTGTGCAAAGTGTTTTTTTTTTGCACCAACATGACAATTGAGGCATTAATGTACTAAGGCCTAGAAATTCAGTGGGCTGCGCCACCCGTTAGCGCCCAAAGAGGGCACTTAGTGGGTTTTACGCCACTGGCCACGCCTCCCGCTAAATTTAGTGGGACGCTAATGGCGGCGCTAGCCGTTAGCGCTGCGGCGCTACCGATGACGTCATCGGTGTGCGCAGCACCCCGCTACCAGTCCGATCGCGAAATTTGGAAGCGCCCCCTGCTTTAACGCCGGTCGCAATTTGCGACCGGTTCAGGGGGGCCTACCTCTGGCGGTAGAGGCGCTGAGGTGCGGGGCGGCCATTTTTTTTGCTGGCCGCCTGCCAGCACCTCTTCGCGCCGCCGCCTCCGGCCTCCTGAGCCCCTCCCCCATGGAGGGCTGGCTGTGTCCTAAGAGCCCGGCATTCTCCTCAGTGCCGGACTCTTTTGCCGGCACTCACGCTCTTCGAGCACGCTGCAGCAGGCCCCTCCCCTTTAAGAAGGGGAGGAAGGCCTGTAGTACCGCAGCGCCCACGCTGCGGCACGTTGCGCTGCGAACTTCAGTTGCAGTGCCCAAGAGGGATGCGGGGCACCTCGAGTAGCGCCACGCTTCCCTCTGGGGAGCGCAAACTGAATTTGCAGCGGGCGGCCGCGACTTCCTCCGGGGCGCTACTTCCGGTGCCCTGGCGAGGCTGGTGCCCCAAACGGGGCACCAGTGAATTTCTAGGCCTAAGTGTCTACTAACTGCTGAGAGCTTATTGGATAGTTGACTCTTATCAGTCATTACAAATTGAAAAATGAGCAAGTTAAAAAACAGGCATTGCACTGGCTGTAATTATGGTACTCTTGCTGCCCCTGCACCAGACATGTTGCTGTGAAACCGTTTCTAAAGGTGAAGAAACAAGATGTGTCCATCTCTTGCTTCTGTTAATGTCTCTCTTCACTTTCTCCTGCTTTACAAGTTCTTGCATTCAGAAACTTAGCAGGGACCAATGAACTGGAAGTGTTGCCACAGCAACCAGGAGAGGCAGTAAGAACATACATCGATACTATTCAGCAAAATAAAATGACATGTCATTTGTAAGAAATCACCTATAAAAATTGAATATTCTTTATTTGGATGGCTTGTTGAGAGAAATGTACTTAAACAGCTAGCTTTCAGGGAGTGCGAGTCAGTGAGGTGGGGAAACCAACAACTGATGGAGTAAATTTGACAAGATGCTGGCAGTGTAAGTGATCGTACTCCAGTCTGTGTATCGTGTGTGAAAGTGATGACTTTAAGCAAGTCTTTTGAGGTAAAGTTGCTCAGCGATTTGTAATAAATATGCTACTCCGTTCATGTGAAATGCCTCTGTGTTATTTTAACACATTTGCTGAACCATTTAAAGTAAATGGATTAAATGAATGTATTCAGAAGAATTCTACAAAAGCATTAATGCATTAATTACAAATATCACAGAGCAAATTTCAACCTCGCTATTCTGAGAGCAAACAGCTATTCAAACCTTTGAATACCTCCTACCACTTGTTCACCTCGTGTATAGCCACTGCATTGCCTATTAGTTTGGACATTCCTCATTCACACAGTGGTACAACATTAACGTCTACCATCGTCATAACTCTACATTATTTTAACTTAACAGTATTTGTGTGGCAGCATGCGGGAATTGTGACTACCTCCCATAAAATGTCACTTTATAATTGCTGGTAGATATCTTTAATCTCACACTATTATTGCTACCAATGACATGTTAATAAGTTTTATATTTCTGATACACCAGTTCTCCAAACTTGTTGGAAATCTTTTAGAATTATGTTTACCTTGATAATATTAATCCATCTGATATTATTTATAGAATTGTCATTGAATCATAAAACACAATTTGGAATCAAAGCAAATTCACGAGTACAGTGGAACCCTGTTATACTGATCACAGTTTGTAACGATCAGTTACTTATAACAGCCAATAATTGTTTACAAAACCACAACCCATGTGATACTATGTGGGGCTAAATTTTCACCTTTAGTATTTCTGATGCAGAACTTGGTGTGCCAAGAGCAAATTTGGGTGCACGCACTTCCAGGCGCTGATTTTCTGTCCACACTCATGGTGGGCAAAGTCTTTGCCAGGAGTGATGAAGCTGGAAGTGCACTCAGTATTGCAATCATTTATAACGATCAGTGTAGGGATATATTTCCTCACTTTCAACCTCACTAACTTGCACAATCTAGGATATGTAGAAGTAATGACATGACAAATGGGGTGCACTTTTAACAGCTGAGCAGTGCTCCATTCAGAATGCCAGTGTTTGATTGGGAACAATGAATGGAATGCAATAAAAGCACTGACATCCTAAGCAGCATATTGAAGAGGAGAGATTGAGCCAGTTGTTCAAAGTACCAATGAGTGCTGAGCAGCGCTATATGAATGATGTAATATGGATCAACAGTACACAACAGGAAATACTACCTTCTGCCATCAGTTGGTTATGGTGATCATTTGGGCTACAGACCAAATTGATTACTTTAACAGGATTCAACTGTATTATCAAACTCAACCATTCTGTCAAAAATGGTTTACATGTTAAAGTGAATTCGGAGATTAAGTGAGATCCACAGGAATAGCAGAGTTTGCAGGAGCATGAGAGAGCTCCAATGCACTGAAAAAATACAAACTGTGTGAGGCAAAATATTTAGTCGGGCATGTTAAGTCTTTATTGTAGTTTTGAGGAAAGTTTGAGATAGCTTTTGGTCTGGGCCCATTTACGTTTGCAGATAAGTCCTGGTGTGTGTGTATGGGGGGGCGGGGGGAGACAGGAGGTGTGAACACAGGCTGGCAGCAGCCTGCAGTATTTCTGTGGAGCCAAGAGGAGCAGGAGCAGAGTTTTTTCCAATTTGGGGTCCTGAAACAGGTGTTAGGCCCCTGATTACCATATTCAAAGGGCCTAATGCCTGTCTCAGGTAAGTTGCCTGAACTAAAATGGCAGCTGTCAAACCTCAGGAGCAAATTAGGAGCAAGAGATCCCAGTCCAGTTTTGGCAAGTTTTTACTCTGTTTTAATGCCTGAAATGGGCGAAACGAGGTTGAATTTCTCCCAGACTGTGTGCTATGCCATGGGAAAACTGCTAGTAATATATTACTTGCCTTGTGGATAGCGTACACTTCCTGTAGCACTTTCTCCACACTTTATTGATAACATCTCAATTGTAATAAAATAGTGTCTCCTCCAACTCACCCTGAGCAATGCCACAGGAGATCTGCCTGAGAACTGTTTTATTACTAATCAGACCTCAGAATGAATAAGTAGAACCTTTGTTACACTTTGACCTGGGCAGGATACAGCTCATGATGTAATGGAACACTAAGGGCCAGATTTTCTCAGCCCCGAGGAGGCAGGCATGGAGGCGGGACTGCCAGTAAAGTAGCAGAAAGTGGGTGCGGATGGCAAACCCACACTCATCCCGCCTCTGTGCCCTTTTGCCAGGAGGCAGGAAGATGTGCTGCTTCGGGTCCCGTCTCCTGGAGCTGGAAAAGGGATTAAATCCTTTTAACTGCCTGTTAACAGGTAGTTAACAGGTAGTTAACAGGCAGAAAAAAGGATTAGTGCCATTTAACCTTCTCAGGTGAAGGCTTCCCGACCTCGGCGAACCCCCCCCCCCGGGTTGGAGGAGATGTGAAGGAGGTCTGCGGGGGTCGGAGGCAGCTGAAAGTAAGATGTAGAGGTGAGTGATGGGTGTAAGTGTGGAGTGGTAAGTATGGAAGGTGAGTCTTAAGTGTTAAAAAATGTTCATTTACCTTGTTTTCTGCCTACAGCCTTCATCCACCCTGGATCGGGAGACCCGACATCTTCTTTGTCGATTTCACAGACTGGCTGTTGGATCCTCTGACCCAACAGCCATCTGAAATCTACAAAGTTGAAAGTTTTGATGAGTCCTGAACACAAGGACTCATCAAACTACAGAGAATGTCAGTGTTTGACAGCTTCACAGACATTTCTTCTTTTAAGAAGTCTTGACAGATAGCACGTCAGACATTGATGTGCTCTGTCAGTGACTTTCCCCCTAATTGGCCTGCTGAGCCTGCAGGGCGGACTTAACAAGGTCAATCAGGGGAAAATCATGCTGGTTGCCCAGATGATGATGGAGGTGGGACATTGACCCAACAAGCAGCAGTCCTGCCTCCAACTCATCTCCATTGAGAAAATCCAGCCCAGAGGGTATGGCCGAAAGTGTCCATACATTATGGGGCCAATTTTATGAATGCACGCTACTATCAGGAAGTCTTGCCTGCTTTTTTATTTTATTTATTCATTCACGGGATGTGGATGTCGCTAGTAAGGTTTGTTTACTTATTGCCCATCCCTAGTTGCCCTTGAGAAGGTAGTTGGTGAGCCGCCTTCTTGAAACGCTGCACTCCGTGTGGTGAAGATATTCCCATAGTGCTGTTAGGCAGGAGGTGCCGGGAATTTGACCCAGCAACAATGAAGGCACAGCAATATATTTCCAAGACAGGATGGTCTGTGATTTGGAGGGGAACTTGGAGGTAGTGATGTTCTCATGCGGCTGCTGCGCTTGTCCTTCTAGGTGGTGGAGGTTGCAAGTTTGGGAGGTGGTGTCAAAGAAACATGCTAGCAACAGATATCAGGAAATTGGTGAGGCAAAAGAAGTCGGGACTGTATAAGGTGCAAGTTTGGGACATTTTTGGCCCAGAATGCACCATAAGATTGCACATTGTTGCTATATGCATGCACCAGTGTGCAATGTGTGTGCTCAATCACAATCTAAGAAGTCACACGACACCAGGTTATAGTCCAACAGCTTTATTTGAAATCACTTACTTGAAAGCTGTTGGACTATAACCTGGTGTCATGTGACTTCTTACATTTGTCCACCCCAGTCCAACTCCGGCATCTCCACACCACAATCACAATCTAAAGGCAGGATACATGTATCTCACCAAAACAAACAGTATAACCATGTACTGTCCATACCCAATACTTGGTGATCAGTCCTGGTATCTAACCAGTATGATAGCAAAAATCAGAAAAAAATTGAGTTCATACAGCATTAAAAGTAGGAAAATAGAGAAAATATTTATCTGCTGAATTTAGGCAGTGGTCATTCTCGCAAAGGAAAAACTGCTGCTTCCTTAAAATATTTTGAAAAACAAGCCAATCTGTGCAAGTCGTTTTATTTAAAAAATGTTTTATGGTGAAAGCAGAAAATAAAATATATAAAAATAATAGATATCCATCATAAAAATATAATAATTTAGACAACACATTTTACATCATAACTTCAGCCTGCTTATGAGAAAAGTAAATAAGAAAATATAAGCCATCAAATGCCCCATTTGATTTTCAAGTCACACTTTCTTCTAAATCCATGATTACTAACTGTACTGAGATAAAACCTTGCTTCAGTCCTTTTATAGAAATTATTTTAAAGTACTGTATTTACATGGTGGCTCACTTCCTGTGTCTTATAATCCAAAGAAAATCCTGCTAGCAAGGATAGTCTAAATCACTGGCTAATCATCCATAACAGGTCCTTCAATTGCCCTATATTACATCCTAGTAATCCATTATATTTGTCAGCTTCATGTATTGAAATTCTTATTAACATTAACTCTTGAGATTTGAGAGTTAATTAGCAATCTGTTAGGTGTTAATTGACCTAACATTTTGAAAGCTGTGTCAGTTGACTTTTTATTGGTGTGTTCCTTGGTGCATACATATGTTTGAGTGAGTTGTTATACATAGAAGTTACAACATGGAAACAGGCCATTAGACCTAACCAGTCCATGTCAGGGTTTACCCTTCTAATCACATTTACCCAGCGTGTTCCCATATCCCTTCAAACCCCTTTCTTTCGTCCACCTATCCAATCTAATCTGGAATGTTGTTATAGTTTCTGCCTCAACCACTAAAACTCTGGAAGTGAATTCCACAGCATCACAGCTCTGTGCGGGAAGAAGTTTCTCCTGTTCTAAAGCTCTTACATTTAATCCTGTATCTATGGCTTCCAGTTCTTGACTCCTCAACTACTAGAAAGAGTCTGCTTCTATCTACCCTGTCCTATCCTTTCATAATTTGAAAACCTCTATTATGTTGCCTCACAATCTGCATTGATCGAATGAAAAAAGGCCCAATTTTCCAAGTCTTTTTTTGCATTTGTCTTTCCTCATACTGGACAATATCCCAGTGAATGTGCACTGTACCCTATCTAAATCCTCAATATCCTTCCTATAGTGTGGAGCCCAATAGTGCACAGAGTACTCAAACAGAGGTCTTATTAAGGATTTATTTAGGCTTATCATTACCTCTTGGCTTTTATATTCTATACCTCATGAGATAGAACCAAGAATCCTATTAACATTTTTTACAGCCTTTTCAACCTGATGATGTGCCAGTTGGCACCACCCCACACCAACACCATAAAGTACCCCTACAATGTCCAAGCCATTCCTTTCACACTCATCACCATTGTGGGGGGTACCGTTATGTCTCACCATTCGCTGCAACTCACTAAGCCACTTCCAAAGGTGCACACAAATCTGTCCAAGACTGGAAAGTGTTGAAAATAAAGGTTTCAATGTTTGACAGCACATTAATAGAAACTTTACATGAACATTGGATCAAACACCCAAGTGCCTGCCATTCTGTGTTGTTAGTTGGTATGATTGCACTAGGATGACGGTGAGTGTGAGGGGTGGCTAGTGAGATGGGGATGTGATAATGTAGATAGAGAGAGGGAGGGATGGAGGTGCAAGGTAAGTTGTTGTAAGGATTTGCAGGAGTAGGGTAGGGAAGGCAGTGTGATGAGAGGCACAGCAGTATGAAGGTGAATGTGGCTTTGTACTAATGTTTTGTGATCTAATGAGATGATTGAAAGGTTTGCGCCACTGCACCCAGGTCCCCCTGATGACATCCCTGCTTGTGTCCTCTTCTGCAATGTGCAACCAGGCTGTGTTGGTCTCCTGGGGAGGTCTCTTCCACCCATGGGAAGGGAAGAGAACCTCCCTGTGTGCTGTGACTCCCTCCATAAGCATATGGAGGGAGTTATGGAAGGACCTGAGTCCAGCCCTACATCTCTGTACAGTGATTGTCAGTGTTTGCAGCAATTCAATGTTGTAGAACACTGACAGCTCAAATATTAAAAGAAAGTTGGCCATGGTCCCTTTAATGACGTCACCAGGCCCTCTTCCTCTAATTGGGCCGGGAAATGTGCTGGGTGGGCTTAACAAGCCCTATCAATGTAAATTCATTTTCCAGAGCGGAATGGAGCCAGCAGCAGGGCCGCAACCCACCAACAACATCACCTGCCCTGGACTTGCCAAGGTAAGAAAAATCTCAGCCAATAATGTAGAACAGCAGTGGGAAATATTTAAAATGGTGTTCAATAGAAGAGTCCAGGAAAAATATATTCCCCCAAAAAACAAGAACAAGCTAAACAAATGAGACACCATGGATGAATAAAGACATAAGGGGAAAATTGAGGGTAAGGAAAGAGACATACACTAAGTAGAGGGACAGCAGGGGAGAGCATGACAAGGTAGAATACAAAGAGATTAGGAGAGAAGTCAACAAAACAATTAGAAAGGCAAAAAGAAACTATGAAATTAAATTATCAAGAAACATAAAACAAAATAGTAAAATATTCTACAGGTACATAAATAAAAAAAGGAAAGTCTAGATGGAAATAGGGCCACTAAGGGATCGATAGGATATCACAGGCAGCAATAGAGAGCTGGCAAAAATATTAAATAATTACTTTGCTTCAGTATTTACCAGGGAGACATGACATCGGATGATGAGATTAGAAATGGGATGATGAGATTAGAAATGAGGTAACTGCATTTAAAATAAAAAGAGGAGAAATATTAAATAAATGAATTAAACTCAAAGAGGATAAAACCCCTGGTCTTGATGGATTACATCCGCACATTTTAAAGGAATCTAGGGAAGATATAGCAGAGGCATTATTTCACGTATTTAATAATTTGTTAGAACAAGGTGTAGTGCCAGAGGACTGGCAGATAGCTAACGTAATACCTATATGTAAGAAGGGAGGTAGAACATGTCCAGGGAATTATAGACCAGTCAGCTTAACATCGGTGGTAGGAAAAATAATGGAATCCCTACTAAAGGAGAAAATAGAAAAACATCTAGAAACCAAAAATATAATAATGAATAGCATGGATTTCAAAAGGGAAAGTCTTGCTTGATTAATCTCATTGAATTTTTTGAAAAGGTAACAGAGAGAGTAGACAAGCTGTAGAAACAGGGGGGGTGGGGGGTTGTGGGGTTATTGTCTTTGGCCAGCCAGAAGTATCTGAGCTGCTCCAGAGCCCCGTGCGGTTTTGAATTGCTCCCCTTTTCTGGTTCTGACCGCCGGACTTATTCAGTAGAGATGTAGACAAAACGAGACTCGTGGTTGGGTACAAAGAAGACCAGTATTTATTGAAAATAAGAATAAATTGAAAATAATGATGAATACAGCACTCTTTTACTTAACACAGCACACCTTTGCTTAATACAGCACACCTTTGCTTAATACAGCACACCTTTTCTTAATACAGCACACCTTTGCTTAATACAGCACTTTTGCTTAATGTAGCAAACCTTTGCTTAATACAGCACACCTTTGCTTAATACAGCACACTTTTGCTTAGTACAGCACTCTATGCTTATTACAGCATGCCTTTGCTTATTGCAGCACACCTTTGCTTAATAGGGGAGGAGAAAACAGACACATCAAGGGAAAATTGACTAAAATTACAATTTAACAAAATTCCCCTTAATTCCCACCCCATATACCTATCTAGGTTGCCTTGTAATGGGCCAGAAAGTTTTATGCTCACCCGTGAATGCCTGCTCCGTGCCCTGCGGTCTTATTCTTCACCGCCCCGAAGTAGAGATACCCCAGTATTTAAAAGTAACTGCTGGTATTCCACTTCTTTGGGCGGGCTGCTGCTTGTAGGTAGAGCATGGAGGCGAGGCTGCAGAGAGAGAGAGAATGGCTTCCTGAGAGGCTATCTTTATACCCCATTGGGAGCCGTTGTCTTCGCGCCCAAATCTGGATGTATCTGGGCTATACAAAAGGGATCGAACTGTCCCCATTGACTGTTGTACTGGTCTCGCTAGACGTGCTCCTATCTAGTTATCCAGCCAGCTAAACACTCATTCAAATAATTCCTCGACAAGCGGGTTTGCTGTTTTGAAGCTTTACTTGAACAAATTTGTGAAACTGTAAACAAAGACAAAGTATGTTTTGTACATAGAACTGAGTACTATACATTAGATGTTACATAAGATATAAACATATTAATAACAATAGAATAGACTAATTGTATAACTAAATAGCACTTGAGCTAAACTTCTGTAGCTAACAACTAATAACTTCTTATAAACAAAGTATTGTCAAATACTACACTGACAAAGTTGCTATCATGTTAACAAACAAAGATACTCACAGACATTGCGTCCTGCCCAGCATATAAGATGAGATGACACAGGATTGAGAATCCTTCATGGGAGATTCTCCATAACTCAGCAGGCTCTTTCTGGAATACTACTTCCGGGTTAAGACAGGAACAAGGTCAAATGACCTATTGCAGTATACTAACACTGCTATACATTAACTACCACTAGAGGGTGCTATCTGCATGTAATAAGTCCAGAACACTCCCAGTCTGGGGTCGTTAGCGACTCCACATAATCCTAACTTTACTTGTCACTGGAGTCCTCTGGCGACAAAAGAAGGACCACCTCAAAGACAAGGCGAGAGAAGACCTTTGCTGTTCCTTCTTTGACGACTCTCAAGTCCACCTTTCTCACTCTCCCGTCCTGGCTGGGATGGGACTTCACGATGATAGCCATAGGCCATTCATTCCTTTTTGCCTGATTGTCCTTCATCAAGACAACATCTCCTTCTTTGAGATCTGGCCTCTTGTCCTGCCACTTGCGTCGGCTCTGTAGTGTGTTGAGGTACTCCCATCGCCACCTGCCCCAAAACGTGTCTGCCAGACTCTGAACCCGTTTCCATTCTTCCTTGAAGAGTTCTCTTTCCCCAAACTCTCCTGGAGGACAAGGGGAAACACCTGTCTTCTGGGTCAAAAGCATGGCCCGAGTGAGGATGAGGGGCGATTCCGGGTCTGAAGATATGGGAATGAGGGGCCTTGCATTCATCACGGCGGTGATCTCAGTCATCAGTGTGGTCAAGACTTCATGTGTGAGGCACGACGATCTACCTTGGAGAAGCATGCAGTCGAGGATGCGGCAGGCAATGCCGGTCATGCGCTCCCATGCACCACCCATGTGGGATGAGTGAGGTGGGTTGAATACCCAGGTACATTTCTGCTCTTGGGATACTTCTCCACACTCTCTGAGCTGGAACTGGATCCATCCATCTTCAGCTCTCTGCAAGCGCCAACAAAGTTTGTGCCGCAATCCGAGCGTATTTGCTTTGCCGGGCCTCTAATTGAGAAAAACCTTCTCAGAGCGTTTATGAAGCTGGAGGCGCTCATTGTTTCTATAACTTCGATGTGTACAGCTCTTGTGGACATACATGAGAACATCACCACCCACCTTTTGCTATTGGCGTGTCCTCCTCTGGTGCGGCGTGAGACCACGTCCCATGGTCCGAAGATGTCTACACCTACATAGGTGAAAGGTGGTGCTACTTGTAGCCGTTCGGCTGGCAGATCTGCCATCTGTTGGTGCTCCGTCTTCCCACGGAGTTTCTTGCAGGTGACACATTTGAAAAGCGTGCCGCTGATACATCTCTTAGCTCCAACCAACCAGAGGCTGTCTGCTCTGATGGCACCTTCAGTGAAATGTCTGCCCTGGTGCTTCACAGCCTCATGATGATGACGCACAAGCAGAGTGGCCAGGTGATGACGACCTGGAATGAGGATGGGGTTGGTTGCATTTGTTCCTAGTTGAGACTGCGATATGCGTCCCCCAACTCTGAGAAGTCCATCGGTGTCGACGATAGGGTGCAGCTTCCATAGACTGCTGTGAGGAGGTAGGTTGCGTTCTGCTGCTATGCACTTCAACTCTTCTGAGTAACACTCGTGTTGGACACTCTTTATCACAAGGATTTTGGCTCTCTTGAGCTCCTCTTCAGAGGGAATCTTACGACAGATGTGCCACCCATGGCAGCTCCTCTCTTGTGTAGACTGGGAGAAGGTACGAGCTATGTGGGTTAGGCGTGCTACTGTCTTTATGAGAGTGTTCCATTTGGAGAAATGCTCGAAGCGTTTGGTGCTCATCAGGTCCTTAGAGATTTGAGTAGCGTTCGCTGTGACTTGTGGGTGTATCTCGGAGTCAGAAACAGGGTTGAGGAGGATGAATGACTCATTGAGTTCGGAGGAGTGCAGGGACTGATCCTGAAGAAAAGCAGGTCCTGACAGCCAAGTCGTGCTGCTAAGAAGGGACGCTGTTACAGATCTAGACTCATGGTCAGCTGGGTTTAGGTCTGTGGGGACGTACCTCCACTGGTCGGGGGATGTGGACTGTCGAATACATTGGACCCTGTTGTTCACGTATACGTAGAACCGTCTACTTTGGTTATGGATGTATCCTAGCACCACTTTGCTGTCTATATAATACGTGATGCTGTCGAACTCCAGATCAATCTCCCCTACTATGAACTCTGCAATCTCAACTGCTAATACTGCTGCGCACAGTTCCAATCTGGGTATGGTGAGGTCTGGCTGGGGTGCCAACTTGGCCTTACCAAAGACAAAGCCGACTTTGCTTTGTCCATCTTGAGTGGTGACTTTAAGATAAGCCACACCTGCAATGGCCTTAGCGGATGCGTCTGCAAAGACACAAAGCTCTTTGAATTGGGCACTTGAGGGAGAGAAGGACGTATAAGAGCGAGGTATTTGGATCTCCTGTAAGTCTTGGAGTGAGTCTTTCCATCTGTCCCACTCTGCTTCCATCTCTTCAGGGAGGGGTGAATCCCACTCTTCAGCGCATGTGGAGAGTTCCCTGAGGAGCAGCCTGCCTTGTATGGTGACAGGGGCTAAGAAGCCGAGAGGGTCGTATAGACTGTTGACTGTAGAGAGCACTCCTCTACGTGTGAAGGGTTTCTTGTCATCTAAGGCTTGGAACATGAACGTACCTGTTGCTATGTTCCAAGACACTCCTAGGCTACGCTGTAGGGGGAGGTCATTAGTGAAGAGGTCTAGATCTTTGACGTCCTTAGCATGATCTTCAGGGGGGAATGCCTCCATCACTGCTGGTCTGTTAGAGGCTATCTTGTGTAGCCTGAGGTTGGATAGTGCAAGTAGTTCCTGAGCTCGTCCAAGGGTACTGATGGCCTCTGGTTTGGGCAGGAATGACTTCAGTGCATCGTCGACGTAGAACTCTCGTTCGATGAACCCTCTCACATCATTGCCAAAGTCGTCTTCTTCTTCCTTGGCAGCCCTCCTTAGTCCGTATATGGCAACAGCAGGGGACAGGCTATTCCCGAAGACATGGACATGCATTCTGTAGTCCACAATGTCTCTGTTGGGGTCGTTGTTGCGATATCACAGGAAGCGGAGGAAGTCTCTGTGGTCTTCTCTCACCACAAAGCAGTGAAACATGTGCTGGATATCGGCAGTGATGGCGACTGGCTCTTTCCTGAATCTCATGAGTACCCCGAAGAGGCTGTTGTTGAGATCGGGCCCTGTGAGGAGTACGTCGTTGAGAGAGACTCCCCGATATGGTGCACTGGAGTCAAACACCACGCGGATTTATTCCGGCTTTTTAGGGTGATAGACTCCGAAGGAAGGGAGGTACCAACACTCTTGGTCTTCCTGGAGTGGAGGAGCTATCTCTGCATGATCGTTGACAAGCATTTTCTTGACAAACTCTAGGAAGTGTGCTTTCATCTTCGGCTTCTTCTCTAGTGTGCGACGGAGTGAGTTAAGACGATTATAGGCATACTCCCTGTTGTTTGGCAGCCATCATCTGGGGTGCTGGAAGGGTAAGGGTGCAACCCAGCTGTTAGAGCTGTCACGAGAGACCTCATTGTCCATAATCTGGAGGAATCTCATGTCGTCGATCGATGGAGCAAGTTTGTGGTCATTGGCGGTGCGACAGAAGACTGACTGACCCGGGTTCTCTCCAGTGAGCATCATCTGTGTGCTGTTTGTGGAGATCAGCGCTGGGGGGTTCTGAGGCTGGGCCGTATGACCGAACTTCTCTGTCACTCGGATCTGAGTACTGCATGGGGTAAGGTAGCTTGGACGACCATTTTCCAAGATGGAAGTCTTGAGTGTGCTCACCTGAGATAGCTTGTGAGCACCCTTGAGGCACACGTCTCCAACAACGACCCAGCCGAGGTCTAGCCTTTGGGCAAACGGGGCATCATGTGGACCGTTGATCTGTTCCCTTATCTTATGTACCCTCAGGATGTCCCTTCCCAACAAAAGAAGTATGTCTGCATCTGGATCAAGAGGTGGGATCTCATCTGCAATGCGTCTCAGATGACGGTGGTGATGAGCTGCATTCGGAGTGGGAATCTCAGAACGGTTGTCAGGGACTTGATTACATTCGATGAGTGTAGGAAGGGGGAGACTAATCTCCCCGTCGGCTGACTCAACAACATAACCATAGGCCCTTCTGCCCGCTGTCTCTGAAAGTCCAGCACACATCTTCAACGTGTAAGGCGACGGACTCCCTTTGACCTTGAAGATGTTGAAGAACTCGGATCTTGCTAGAGAACGATTGCTTTGTTAGTCTAGTATGGCATACATCTTTTCAGATTCCTGGCGACGTCCTACAGGGTACACATTAACGAGGCATATCTTGGAGCATGCTCTTGCGCTCACTCCTTCTCCACACACCTCGGTGCACTTGGATGTAATCTCCGGACCGGCAGCTCCCTCTCTCTCCCCGCCATGCTCTGAGGCGGGAGGAGGCGACTCTGACTTCCAAGGAGCTGGGCCTGGGTGGAGTGCTGAAATGTGCCGATCACTTTCACATTCTGTGCATTTTGCATCTACCTTGCAGTTCTTGGTGAGATGGTTCATGGAAGAGCAGCACTTGAAACATATAGATTTCTCTTTAAGATACTGTTTTTGGTCTTCCAGGGACATCTCTCTGAAGCCTCTGCACTTCTTTAATGGATGGGGCTTGTTGTGGATGGGGCATTGTTTGCTCATATCCTCAGATTTCTTCTGATCCCTTGTGTTCTCGGTTGAAGACACTTGCATTTTGTGGACAGATATTGGTGTCTTCCCATGTCTGTCAAACTTGTCTCTTCTGGCAAGTGCTGTGTGGGAGGAGAAGAGGTTGAAGCTGGGGTCGGTCCTGGCTTTGGCTTCTTTACGGATGAAGTTGGCAAACACGGAGAATGGAGGGAAGGTAACGTCATGCTTTAGCTTGAACTCTGACCCGAATGATATCCACTTCTCCTGCAGATTGAATGGAAGCTTCTTAATGATGGGACTTACCCCTCTGGAAGTGTCTAAGTATGATAGGCTGGGTAGGTAGCCGTCCTGCTTTGCGGCTTCTAGTTCCGACAGCAGATCTCCAAGGTCGCAGAGCTTCTGGGGTTCCTTATTTGTCAACTTCGGAAAGTTCTCGAACCTGGCAAAGAGAGCCCTTTCAATGGCTTCAGGCGAGCCGTAGCTTTCTTCCAGCCTCGCCCAAGCCATCTTCAACCCCGCTGGTGGATGTCCCACATTGACCGCTTTTATCCTGCGTGCCTGTCCGGCGGACTCTGGGCCAAGCCATTTGATAAGGAGGTCGAGCTCTTCTCCTGCCGACAGGTCTAAGCCTGATATGGCACCGTGGAAGGAGGACTTCCAAGCCCGATAATTCTCTGGCCTGTCATCAAACGTGGTTAACCCTGTAGTCACCAGCTGGCTGCGTGCCAGGTATTTGGCAAGGTCGTAGGTGCTGGGACCTGTGCCAGGGTTGCCTTGAATAGGGGCTCTGATGGGGGTCTCAAGGAAACTAAAGGGGGTTTGCTGCTGACTTTCTCTCTTCAGCGTTCTATTCCTCTGCACCGTGTCTTCTGTTTTGCAGGGGAGGATCCTGCGACTTGAGGCACGCTGTCTATTTTGACCTTGGTTGGCGACTTGGGACATGTTATATGAAGTGATTGCATCTGTAGAGATGTGCGGGTCTTCATCCATCTCTCTCGTAAACTGTATGTCGGCTTGGTCACTCACGTAATCTCTGGTGCGCTGTCGTCGACTCTGCTGTGGAATGGGAATTAAAGGTTTGTTAGCTGTCTCCGGAACAGCTTCCACTAAAATTGCCTCGAATACTTGTGCCTCAGCTAATGCAGCATCTATCTCTTTTTCTTGCTGCAGAGCGTCTAATGTAGCTTGGAGATGGGCCTGTTTAGCTTGGCGTCCTACTTGGAGACGGGCCTGTTCAGCTTGGAGTTCAGTTTGGAGACGGGCCCGGTCGGCTTTTATTTCAGCTTTGAGACGGGCCTGTTCTATTTTTATTTCTATTTCTCTGTCGGCATGTGCAGCTCTGGCTTGAGCTGCTTCTAGCTTAGCCCATGCTTTGGTGATGGCCATGCTTACCCTAGAACCACCTGATGACCATGAACCAGCTTGCGATCTAGAACCAGCCGATGACCGTGAACCAGCTGATGACTGTGAACCAGCTGGCGATATGTAGTAACCGGAGCTTATAGACCGATTGTCACATTCTACAGTTTCATCTAACTGTTTAAGGTCTTCTACTCGCTGAGTAGCGTTTTCGGTATTATCTTCTGACATGTTGATGTGAGGTAAGTGTGGTGTACAAGGTGAAGACTTAAGCTGGCTCTGTCGTGATGGCCTACTCTGAGTTCCTGCTGCTCCACTCTTCACAGCTAGCCGTATTGCTGCCTTTTCACTGTACTGGTCTCGCTAGACGTGCTCCTATCTAGTTATCCAGCCAGCTAAACACTCATTCAAATAATTCCTCGACAAGCGGGTTTGCTGTTTTGAAGCTTTACTTGAACAAATTTGTGAAACTGTAAACAAAGACAAAGTATGTTTTGTACATAGAACTGAGTACTATACATTAGATGTTACATAAGATATAAACATATTAATAACAATAGAATAGACTAATTGTATAACTAAATAGCACTTGAGCTAAACTTCTTTAGCTAACAACTAATAACTTCTTATAAACAAAGTATTGTCAAATACTACACTGACGAAGTTGCTATCATTTTAACAAACAAAGATACTCACAGACATTGCGTCCTGCCCAGCATATAAGATGAGATGACACAGGATTGAGAATCCCTCATGGGAGATTCTCCATAACTCAGTAGGTTCTTTCTGGAATACTACTTCCGGGTTAAAACAGGAACAAGGTAAAATGACCTATTGCAGTATACTAACACTGCTATACATTAACTACCACTAGAGGGCGTTATCTGCATGTAATAAGTCCAGAACAACTGTAATGGGTTTGAATGTGTTTTACCCATTCATTTTTTACTGGTTTGAGCTCAATACTAAATGTCTGAGGCATTCTTAAGTGTTCAGTCAACATCACTCAAATGGTTTGTAAACAAAGCATTGTCCTGCGGTCACCACCCAACCACAATTGATTGACAGAGTTAAGTACTTCAGCCTTTGAGTCAACATTGTAGAGAGTTCTGTAAACAAACATCCTTTTGTCCTGCGGTTGAAACTTCCTAAACTGCAGTTGATTGACAGTTTCAAGTACTTCATACATACACACAGGCTAGTGTTTTCAAATTCTTTTGTCAGCCAGGGATGCAAGATATACAGCCAGGCTGTCCTTTGTCTTCTGCCACGAGGTCTGACAGCCATTTTGATACCCTGGGTTTTTAAGGTATTTTCCACCCAGGTTTACTTTAATCAAAAATAATCTTCAGGGCTGTAGAAATTTTTTGAAATTCTTGCGAAACCTTACAGTCCCCCATCAGATACTAAAACTTGCTTGTAGTATCCTGTTCAAGGTGAGCAATAATTTCTGACCCCCCACAAACAACCTTCCCTTATACTTATCTATATCTATCTTTGATCCCCCGACACCTCCATCCCCCTTACCCAGGGAGAATCGCAGTACACGGTAGGCATCTATCAACAGAAAAACACGATTAGTTACAATAATTCAAACACGGAGGGGGTCCAATGCCCCTGCACCACTGAGTACTTACAATAATTCAAGCATGGAGGGGTCCAATACCCCTGCACCACTTGTGGCATAGTTTTAACACAATACTATATCTTTAATGGGATTACCACCAAGCCAAACATATCTGTTAAAAATACAAACAGAAGAAAACGAGCTTCATTTTCTTTTTTTTTATAATGCAATTGCCTGACACTTTAATAAATGGCACCATTCTACAGCCATAAATATATTTCAAATTTTCACAATCTGCAAACACAACAATTCACAGGCATATGCAATTTTCAATTAACTCTAAACAAATAGTACAATCTCACAGTTAGGAACCAAATTCACACATTATTTCCTTTAGAGTTGGGACCAGTACATGATACAAAATATAAAATAATTAACAAGCTTTTTGTAAACTCTTAATCTTAATCGGGATTTCCAATAACAGTTTAAATGCTGTGGGCACCTGCCTCCTGCAGACCCCTCCCTTCGTGGGCTAGGGATGCTCCCCTCCTCGAGCATCCAAAGACATGATGGTCCTCTGTACCTTCCGGAACTCTGAAAAAGACTTTAAAAAGAAAACATCTAGCCAGGTCCCCTGGCTCGGGGGAATGTGATCGGGTCCCGTGACCTTGGCTCACATATTACAACACTCTGGAATGGTACCATGCTTAAAACTTATACTCTAATAACTAACACAACCGAATTGCAATATAAAATGAAAATTAACACATTCTAACTTAATCCTCTATACACATTACTTGAACAAAGCTATATACAAGCGCCACCCGTCTCCGGGCGGCCAGCCTAATCCCTGTTTGGAATGTTGCAGGCTACTCCCTGCGGCGTGGCTGGACTGATTCCAACTTCTCGTCCCTCGCAGCTTATGGCTGCTGGTTGGGGACTTCTGTCTTTTGGCTTCTCCCTGACTTGGGAGTCCACCCTATTCCACTGGAAAGTGGGTGACCATACTTTCTTGGGCTGGGGTACCCGAAGAGACCTCCGAGGGAGTGTCGCTGGTGGGGCTACCCTGGCAAGTGGACCCTTAGCTCGGGTCACACTCCTTGCTGGTTGGGGACCTTCTCCCTCAGGTCCCTCCCTTCCCAAACCTGGGCTGGGGACAGGCAATCCCTTGCCACCAGCTGCCGGTGGCTGAGAGTCTTCCCCTTCAGGTCTAAAACCTGGTTCAGGCTCCTCCCCGGAGTCCCACAAGAGAGGGGGAATCACCAGGGCCAAGTGCTGGGGAACTTCTCTTCACATGCACGCGACTGCGCCTGCATGTGCAGTCTGTGTGAGTGTATGCACTGCAGGCTGAGGATTTCTATTCTCAGGTTCAATCCCAGCCGCCTGTTTCCCTGCCTCCGGCTTAAACAACCTGCATTGTTTAATATAACTGGCAGCCTGCCAGTAACCCTGTTCTAAATCCTTTTCCCTTACCAGGGCGGCCTTAAAGGCGGAATCTTGGGCTTGGACCTGCTTTTGGTCCGGGGCCAAAACTATCCCCTGTGTGCCTCCCTCATCCCGGATTGCTGCTACCGGGCCTGCTCTACAGGGGTCCCAGAACTCTCCTTCCCTGTCCCCCTGCTTAAACAACTTACACCGGTCATGAATGGCTCCTCCCCTAACACAAGCCACAGCGCCTGCCTGTGCAGCCTGTGAGCTTGTACCCGCTGCGGGCTGAGGATTTCTATCCTCAGGTTCACTCCCAGCTGCCTGTTTCCCCGTGGGTCCCATTAAGCTAAATGGGACCTTGTTAGACCGGGGTGAATTGGTCAGGTCTTCCGAGTGGACCACCATGCTGGAAGCTCCAGTGTCCACCGAATATCTCCCCTGCACCGTCTTCACCCCCATCTTATCATAGGGCCTGCTCCCCTCAGCATTTTCATGGGGACACAGGTCGACAGGCTGTGCTGGCTCTAGTCATTGCTGGGAGTGGGGTGGGGCAGATGGGGTCAAAGCGCCGGTGGTGGCTGCTATTCTCCCCTGGCCAGTCAGAAGAGACCGTAGGGACTGTAAAAATGACTCGATCGCCGCGGGAGGGATATCTGGCCCTGCCTTTTGGGCTGGGGCTGTGAGACCCTTTCCCTTGTTATCCTTCCAGGGATTCTTACAGTCTTTTCTCCAGTGACCGTCTTTCCCGCACCCATACCAATTTAACCTAGCGTGGGAGGGACGGTTCCCCTCCTGGTGCCACTCTTTCTTGCTCTGGCTCCCAGGTTTAGCCTCATGGACTTTTCCCTTGGGTTGGGGCACCTCGATACACCTCATGTTCCTAAAGGCTACTGTGAGCCGGCGGATCACCACTTCTTCGGTGGTCTGGGGGTTTCGGGGGTCAAACCAAGCCGCGACCTGGGCTTGGATCTGGGGTAGGCTGTTTGTCATAAGACAACGGAGCCAGTGAGTCAATTGGACTGGGTTCAGTGCTGCCCGCCCTGGCATTCCCAGACATGCGCTCCGGTAGACTGGACACAGCCTGTCTGCGAACGCCTGCGGGGACTCCCCTGGGAGCTGCACCGTTCTTTCTACCCGGGCAAACGGACTACCATCATTGAGTCCCATGGCCTCCAATATCTCATTCTTCAGATCCTCATAATCCTTCTGCCCCCTTTTGCACTCACCAGATAGGGCCTGGAGGAGATCACCTCCCAGGGAAAACAGCAGCATTTTTGCTTGCTCTGCGTCATCGCAGTCATTAACACAAGCTGCTTGTTCTATCTCCCTGAAGTGCAGTGAGGGGTCTCCCTTTTTAGCGAGCTTGGGGATGTGGCTAACCATATCCCTGAGCTGGTGGGTGCCATACGGCACCACAAACTGATTCTGGATGGTCCCTGGGTCATCTTCATCAATGGGCGGACCGTACCTCCGTTGCCAGAGTGGGTACACTGGTGCTGGTCCCGGCCTATCTAGCGGGGCCTGCTGTGCTTCCTCTACCACCTCATCCTCCACCCGCCTTTGCTGCCAGAGCTCCTGAAAGCTCGGAGCTGTGGGTGGCGGTCGTGGGACCTCTGATTCCCTGACCAACCTTGTTCTGGATGTTGCCTGTGGGACGGTTCTATTTGGGTTGCCGGTAAAATCCGACTGACCTATCTTCGGGCTGATAAGACATATCATCCCCTTTGCCCTTTTTAAAGCCATATTCAAGCTTGCTATCTCTTCCCTACAGGGGCCATGATCTGCTTCCGCAAACCCTTGGTCGCAGGCCAGCTTATACGCTGCCTTTACCTCCCTAACCTTTTCCTCCTGCTCTTTTACTTCTTTTATGAGGCGGGCATTCTCCTCCCGCACCCTCATCTCATTGCTCTTGACCTCTGCAACTAGGCACTTCAGGTACTCTAATTCGTACCTCGTGTGGCTTTTGCCCTCACTAAACTGGACCACCCGGTGTTCTATCTTGGCCTGGTATTCTTCAATCTCCCTTTCCTTATCCCAACTCTCTGCTCTAATTTCCCTAAGCCTGCGGGACCACAACCACAAACAGATCAGTGGGATAAAAAGAAACCCAATAACTGCTGCTCTCTCCAGACCCAAACCACCGTCTGCTACTGTTGCCGATGCTCCTGTCGTGGTCACCATTTTGTAGAAATAGGGGGGGGGTGTGTTGTGGGGTTATTGTCTCTGGCCAGTCAGAAGTATCTGAGCTGCTCCAGAGCCCCGTGCGGTTTTGAATCGCTCCCCTTTTCTGGTTCTGACCGCCGGACTTATTCAGTAGTGATGTAGACAAAACGAGACTCGTGGTTGGGTACAAAGAAGACCAGTATTTATTGAAAATATGAATAAATTGAAAATAATGATGAATACAGCACTCTTTTACTTAACACAGCACACCTTTGCTTAATACAGCACACCTTTGCTTAATACAGCACACCTTTTTTTAATGCAGCACACCTTTGCTTAATACTGCACTTTTGCTTAATACAGCACACTTTTGCTTAATACAGCACACCTTTGCTTAATACAGCACACCTTTGCTTAATACAGCACACTTTTGCTTAGTACAGCACTCTATGCTTATTACAGCATGCCTTTGCTTATTACAGCACACCTTTGCTTAATAGGGGAGGAGAAAACAGACACATCAAGGGAAAATTGACTAAAATTACAATTTAACAAAATTCCCCTTAATTCACACCCCTAATACCTATCTAGGTTGCCTTGTAATGGGCCAGAAAGTTTTATGCTCACCAGTGAACGCCTGCTCCATGCCCCTGTGGTCTTATTCTTCACCACCCCGAAGTAGAGATACCCCAGTATTTAAAAGTAACTGCTGGTATTCCACTTCTTTGGGCGGGCTGCTGCTTGTAGGTAGGGCACGGAGGCGAGGCTGCAGAGAGAGAGAGAATGGCTTCCCGAGAGGCTATCTTTATACCCCATTGGGAGCTGTTGTCTTCGCGCCCAAATCTGGATGTATCTGGGCTATACAAAAGGGATCGAACTGTCCCCATTGACTGTAATGGGTTTGAATGTGTTTCACCCATTCATTTTTAAGTGGTTTGAGCTCAATACTAAATGCCTGAGGCATTCTTAAGTGTTCAGTCAACATCACTCAAATGGTTTGTAAACAAACCATTGTCCTGCGGTCACTGCCCAACCGCAATTGATTGACAGAGTTAAGTACTTAAGCCTTTGAGTCAACATTGTAGAGAGTTCTGTAAACAAACATCCTTTTGTCCTGCGGTTGAAACTTCCTAAACTGCAGTTGATTGACAGTTTCAAGTACTTCATGCATACACACAGACTGGTGTTTTCAAACCCTTTTGTCAGCCAGGGATGCAAGATATACAGCCAGGCTGTCCTTTGTCTTCTGCCACGAGGTCTGACAGCCATTTTGATACCCTGGGTTTTTAAGGTATTTTCCACCCAGGTTTACTTTAATCAAAAATAATCTTCGGGGCTGTAGAAATTTTTCAAAATTCTTGTGAAACCTTACAAAGGGTAATGCAGTAGATGTAATTTATCTAGATTTTCAAAAGGCCTTCGATAAGGTACTACATAATAGACTAATGAATAAGGTCAGAGCATGCAGAGTCAGGGGACAAGTAGCAAAATGGATAACTAGCTGGCTTCAAGACAGAAAGCAGAGAGTAGGGGTAAAGGGTAGCTATTCAGAGTGGCTGAAGGTGGGAAGTGGTGTTCCAGAAGGATCAGTTCTGGGACAACTGTTGTTCACAATTTATATTAACGATTTAGGCTTTGGAATCAAAAACACAATTTTTAAATTTGCAGATGACACCAAATTGAGGGGGATAGTCAATACTGAGGAGGACTTCAACAAATTGCAAGAAGACATTAATAAACCTGAAGAATGGGCATATAATTGACAAATGAAATTCAACACAGATAAACATGAGGTATTACATTTTGGTAACAAAAATAGGGAGGTCACATATTACTTGGAAAATCCAAATCTAAGTGGGGTAGAAGAGCAAAGGGATCTCAGAGTACAAATGCACAAATCATTGAAAGTAGCGACGCAGGTTAACAAAGTCATAAAAAAAGCAAACCAAGCAGTGGGGTTTATCTCTAAAGGGATTGAATTGAAAAGTAGAGAAGTTATGCTAAACTTGTATCAAACTTGGTTAGACCACACTTGGAGTACTAAGTATAATTCTGTTTGCCATATTATAAAAAGGATATAGAGGCACTGGAGAGGGTGCAAAAAAGATTTACAAGGATAATACCAGAAATGCGAGGGTATACCTATCAGGAAAGGATGAACAGGCTGGGTCTCTTTTCTCTTGAAAAGAGAAGGCTGAGGGATGACCTAATAGAGGTCTTTAAAATTATGAAAGGTTTTGATAGAGTAGATACAGAGGGGGAAAAATTCGGTTTCGACCATTTTGGGGCACTAACATTTTGGCTGACTTTAGCGCCCAGCGCTGTGACAGTGTAATTCAGTTTTAGCACCCCAAGAGGAAGGTGGAGCACTAATTCAAGCACTCCACTTCCTTCTTAGAGCACTAACCCCGAATATCGGGTCGGTGCGTTCTGCAGCGCTATGCACTGGGCCACGCAGTGCTGCTGCATGGAAGGGCCCATTAAAGGGGAGGGCCCAAGCCCACAACTCTGCGGGGCCCTACCTGGACCACTGGGGAGCGGGGTGCCGTGCCAGCAGCCCAGCACACAAGAGGAGTGCCGGGCTGCCAGAATCGGAGTGCACGGACTCCACGTTCAAAGACGCAATGGGCCGCAACAAGTAAGTCGGCTGATTTTTTTCCCCCCTGCCTGCCACCTCCACTTTATTTAGCACCCTGCGAGCCTCCTGCCACTCTGTTCCTGCCCCCTGAATTGGTCACTGCCATCGCCCGGCGCAGATTCAGGGGGTGCGGGCCGATTTTGCGGGCGGGACTAAATGGGGCACTGCACACAGTGATGACATCATCATCACCAGCGTAGCGGAGCGGGGCACTACCGGTTACCGCCACCGCTAAACTCCCGCTGAATTTAGCGGGAGTCATTATTGGTGCCGCGCCGGTCGAAAAGTCGTTTGTTCCCCGTTTGCGGCCCCCAGAGGCGTTAACGGGAGGCGCTATGGTACCCAATTTATCCCCCATGGAATTGGCTGCTAGTTTTTCATTAAAGCTAATAAAATCACAATCTCAGGAAGATTATGTTTGAGATTTGCTGTTACTATAGGTTTAATAGTGGTTCATTTCTTCCATTTTTTGAAAAAGAGGAATGTTGGGTTTAAGGATATCTAAGAACAAAACTGTAGGGCCTAGAAATTCATTAAGGCGCCGGCAGCTTTGCGGCCAGTTACCGCCTAAAGAGGGCTTCTGCGCCAATACAGGAGTTTGCGCTGATATTCAGCGCAGCGGTAATGGTGGTGGTAGCCGTTAGCGCTGCGCCGGCACCGATGACGTCATCGGTGTGCGCAGTGCCCTGGTTCCGCCCCGATACCGGCCCGATCCCCATATTTAGTTGCGGCCGCCTCTTCCGCAGCGGCCGCAAACAGCGACCAGAAAACGGGGCCGTACTGTAGCCTTAGTGGGGCGCTTTAAGGTGGAGGTGCGGCCAGCCACTTTTTCGGCGGCCGCCTGCCCGCACCTCCTTCCCCGGCCTCCTCCACCTCCCCCCCCGCGGCATTGCCGGCTGCTTTCCGCGAACCCGGCACTTCTCCGTGGTGCCGGGCTCATTTGCCGGCACTATCCAGCGGCGATCTCCCCGTGGCAGGCACCTCCCCCTTAAGAGAAGGAGGAGGCCTGCAGTACCGCAGCCTGCCGCTCCGCAGCGGGTGGCACAGCGGCGCCTAGAGCGCTGAAATTCAGTTTCAGCGCCCCAAGCGGGGGCGGGCACACCCTGGAATAGCGCCCGGTTCTGACTTGGGGCGCAAAAACTGAATACCTGACGGTCGCAACTGGCTCCGCGCCCAGCGCTAACTTTTGGGCGCTAGCCAGCTGGCGGGGCCATAGTGAATTTCTAGGCCTAGGTTTTTTATTTGCCTTGGCACACAATTGTTGCTAATTTAGTTAGAGCTAATGAAGGTCCACAAACATACAGCTGGAAATATTAAAGCTTGAATAGAATCATTAAATGGTAACATTTGCTAATAGGTTTGAAGTATTTAATATACTGTATCGAGGAGTCAGACACTGAGCAGGACAAAGTGGTGACATTTTACTATCGCCTCCAAACCTGAGACCTAAATCAACACAGGTCCTGAAGTCAGGCAGCTTGACTGATTCAATCACGAACTCTGCACTGAACACTGAAGATTTATCAGACAGACAAAATCAGTAGTGACAAACTGTACTGTCAATCTGAACTAAACCCAGTTCGTTACTTTTTGTAGGAGTTCGACTGTGATGGTTTGGCTAATGGTTTGAATGCTGTTTGAACATCTTCTCTTAGAGATCCCTGAAAAGTAATTGGCATCTTACCCAGAATGAAATAATAACCAGGCATGCAGAATTAAAATAGTTCCATATCTAGTACTGCAGTTACTGGGTCAACCATTACATTACATTTTACTTATTACCTGTAAGAGTCTTTACAAAAAAAGTCCAGCATTTAATGAGGTATGCTCACCCTGAGTGAACAATTTGATGAACAATTTGATGGATCATTTCTTAGCATAAAATCTCTTACGATGTCAGCACAGACCATAATGAGCACTGTGAGCCCAAAGAAGTGGAAGAGGAAATGATTACTGATCCCATAATAGTAAAAGGTGCTGAGTTTGAAACTTATAGAAACATTAAGGGGGTGAAATCGGGTATCAAACTTTTAAAAGTTTGAAAAATTAGCGCCAGGCGCTATGTTTTTCTAACCTTTTAAAAATTTGGTTTTCTCGCTCCGAGAGGGAGGTGGAGTGCTAAATCAAGCTGCACTTCCCTCTTGGAGCGCAATCGGCAGCAGGCGGGGCCGTGCAGCGCTGCCGCGTTGGAAGGCTCCTTCCCTCCCTTAAAGGGAAGGGCCATCGCTGCAGGCTCTGCAAAAGAACCTGCACCACTAAGGGAGCGATGAACCCGCGCGATCAGCCTGGCACTCACTCAGAGTGCTGGGCTGATCGATTGTGGGCAGTAACCCACGAAAAAAAAAGGATCAAAAAAGGTACGTTTTTTTTTACTTACCTCGGCCACCTCGCCTTTAAGCATCGCCCCGAAGCGACCAGTCGTCCGATGCACGTCCCCTGAAGCTGGCATTGTTTACGCCAGGTGATGCATCAGGGGGCGGAAATGAATTTCGGGTCCAGGGCGCTACCAGGGCGATGTGTGGCTGGATGACATCACGATCTATGGCCGCAGGCGGGCGTGACGAGAAGGGTTATCGCCGCAGCAAAGCGGCAGGTGAATTTTGCGGGTGGCAGTAACATCACTGCGCCAGGGCGGTAAGACCTTAGTGCCCCGTTATCACCCCCCCCCGGAGACAATAATGGGAGGCGCTAAGGCATCGAATTTCTAGTCCTGAAGTTTCACAAATTTCAGGTTCTAAATAAAGTCTTGAGATTGAAAACATAAATTAATGGAAACACTAAATTATATACATTTACTCTGTTGTCATTCTATGTGTAATCTAATATTAACTGTGCTGACTCCATTATGGCTGTTCTAAGACGCACTCAAGTCCCACTCCAGTTCTGGAGTGCACACTCTAGGTTGGTACTTCACTGCAGTCCTGAGGAAGTTGGCAGAACTGTCATCTTTCAGATGAAATATTTAAGCCTGATCAGATGGATATAAACGATCCAAAGGCACAATCAACAAGAGTAGGGAGTTCGCCCAGAATCTTGGCCAACATTCCTCGCTCAACTAGCACCACCAACAACAGATTAACTGATCATTTATCACATTTTCTGTTTGTGGGTTGTTGGTGCATGCCAACTGGATTCTGTGTTTGCTACAAAATAAATTATTATACTTCAAAACTAATAATAATATGGCTCTATATAAATATGAAGTCTTTCTTTCTTATTCTGTTATCCCTTCATAAATAATTGCAGATTAAAAAGGTAAATGTTTAATTTGCCCACAAGTACATAATTCAATACATAGATCCATAATTCGTATCACAGAGTGCTCCTCCTGACTCCACAAAAATAATGTGGGCCGTTGCTGCTGCCATCCCGGGGTCCCTCAACAGTTGCACACGCTTGCCCCATGCCCCTTACCCATTTTTCTGGCTGGAGCTGCACTGGGGCATGCGCTCAGGGCGAGCAGCTCGCTGTATATATGTTTATGAGGCCCGGATCTCAAAATGGACAGCCAATTGCTGGCATTTTTGGGTGGCTGATCAGCGCGCTCCATTGGTTGGTTGCCCAATAGTTAAAATTTACCCCCAAATATGGATGTGTGAGAATTCAGAAACTTAATTTCTTCTGCCCAGCATGTCTTGCTATGTCTCTGTTCAATACAGTCTGCCTCCAGATTCCACTCCTATTCAAAGTGCCTCCCTCATTGGTTTTCCTAAATATATTCCTGTTCCTATTCTTGCTTTCACTGGGAATACTAATAGGAGGTGGCGCTAATTCATCCTCTGATGCTACGGTGAAAGGAAAGCAGTTTTAAAGCCCGGGAGAGGCTAGGATATCGCTGCCTCTCAGTAACATTCCCTGACCTTCACTGTATCACCAAAAGCAGCAGCAAAAACATATTTAGGAATTATTTTCCACTCTATAGGTCATCTGCCCATCATTTTCCTTGGAAACTATATAGTGAGTAATGCAAATTTCTCAACTACAATGCTATTACTTAACTGCAGGAAAACACTTTGGGGTAGATTTTAACTTTCACTACCGAGTGTTAAACTCAGCATTGTGGATCAGCCGTCTGTTATACAGCCCACCTGATGTTTTTCTACATTGCGTTTGCTGCCTGGCATTGAGTGTTAAAATCTAGCCCCTTAGATGCTGATTGTTCCACTAACAAAAATGGGTTTGTGCCTCCATTAAAATAGCAGACAGCAGAATATCGTTTGAGTGTGGTAAGTGTTTGGCCACTGTTATGAACAAGAGTAATTTAGGAACATAGAAACAGGAGTAGGCCATTCAGCCCCTCGAGCTGAATGGCCATGGTTAATCTGTATCTTAACTCCATCTACCTGCCTTGGTTCCATAATCCTCATTGCTCTTGCCTAACAAAAATCTATCAATCTCAGTTTTTAAATTTTCAATTGACCCCCAGCCTCAACAGCTTTTTGAGGGAGAGAGATTTCCACTACCCATTGTGTAAGAAGTGCTTCCTGACATCATCGCTGAATGGCCTAGCTCTCATGTTAAGGTTATGCCCCATTGTGCTGAATTCCCCCACCAGAGCAAATCATTTCTTTCTATCTACCCTATCAAATCTTTTAATAATCTCAAACACCTCAATTAGACCACTCCTTAATCTTCTAAACTCAAGGGGATACAAGCCTCTTTCCACTTGCAATCTTAATAATACCAACAGGATAGTTATAAAATGGCTTCAATAGTTTACAAATTATTCTGTAGTCATTTCTTTACATGTTGGGTCATTAAGGATTTATGTTTGTTGACTTGTGTAAAAGTAATGTCTTAAACCTGGACTGTAACATATTTATTGAGATGTACTGGTGATTCTGCGATGATAAAGTATTCATAATAAATCTGATTATTTTACATATGCAAAGCTTTCATATCCCCATTAAACATAGCACTTTGCATGCAATAGGATTGAAAGGTTTGGAATATTGTTGGGCAAGAAAAGCCCCATGAATATCATTAGTTTATACTGAGCTGCTCCTTCCTGTCGCCTAATTAATGCTTAGGAGCACAACTGCACAAAATGACGCACCAATATGTGTTTCCAATTCATCTTTTTTATTTGATAAATATATTTAGCATGCTTATGGGAATAATTTTAAGTAAATCAGTGTGTAACCAACCACAAATGAGAAAAAAATCTTTTGATGTGTCAGTTAACTAATTCCTTTTGAGATCGTAGATTTTTATCTTGCAAACTCTGAAGTGAATAGATGTGAATCCTTTAGTATAAAAGGAGGATTTTGCAGCCGAAATATGTACAGTAATTATTTTGACATTTCTGACTGAAGGTCATGGACCATGTCGCAGTCTGATTGAGATATTTACATACTTATCATTTATGTACGAAGCATTACTGTGACTGGAGCCGTGGCATTTTGAAACGGATATGGAGCAGTATCTAACACCCACACAAATAATGCTAATCACTTCACAGTTGGTGTCATTTTGTAATGAGACTGAAGGCACAGAGCTTTTCTGACTAACGAACATTCGGGAAAGTGTTTTCTAGATTCCTACGTACATCTTAATATCTGGCAATGCTAATCCATTTTGATAAAATATGATAAAAACATTTCTGCAAATGTCCCTGGATCTATTTTTCTCCATGGTAGTAGCACTGTGCAAGTTGCAGTTTTCACTTGTTTGATTTATTGTACTTAATATATATGGAAATGTTCTGTCTGTTTTAAATGTGTATCGCTTTCAGGAACCTTTACATTCTGTGACATACTAGATAAGGGAAGAATCAACCTGCTGATCTGCAGTGCAGCTGTATTTAGGGATCATGTATACAACCCAGTGTCAAAATTTACGTTGATTTATCTTTTCAAACATCTAAAAAGGCCTCAGTAAGCGGTAGACTGAATGGAAAGCAAAAAAAACTATTAACTACTGAAATATTTATACTTAATTCCATTGCTTTCAATGTTATCTCACTGCCCTCCACATTGATTTTGATACTATTATTAATAATGATAATAAGAAACTGATAGGAATACACCACTTACATGAGAGCTGCTGCATAACTTCTTCCCGCAACAAAATCATCAGAATTGTTTTCTCTATTTCAGTGATTTGTTTGTTGCTGATGCACATCATTAATATTCATTGAATAAATGGAATATTGCTGTAGGGATTGTGTGGTGCATTATTCATTCTTCTCAGGATCCTCGATTGAGATAACAAAGCTTGCATTTATATAGGTCCTTATCATGTCATCAGGAAGCTCAAAGCACTCAAACCAATGTATTATTTTTGAAGTGCCATCACTATTTGTTATATAAGCAAGCATGGTAGCCTATTTGCACACAGCAAGATCCCACAAATGAGAAAATTATCAATTAATCTGTTTTTTTTCTGGTGTTGGCTGAGGGATGAATATTGGCTGGGACACTAGGACTCCTTACTCTTCTTCAAATAGTGTCATGGGATGCTTTGCATTCATCTAAACTACACTTTAAAAAGTACTTCATTGGCTGTAAAGCGCTTTGGGACGTCCGGTGGTCGTGAAAGACGCTATAGAAATGCAAGTCTTTCTTTATATGTATTGTACTTGTATATTCTAAATTGAACGCTAGAGGACCCCGGACAGGAGCAAGCACACTGTAGCAATTACACTCCAGGGTCTCCTCTTATATTGTTATAGCTATGAAGAATATTGCAGAGAGTCTGAAATAAAAGCAATAATTACATCACCACACCAATTTGAGTGTTTATTCAAATATAACATAAGGAATAGTGAACTAGGGCTTATTTTATACCTTGTCTATTTCTTCTGCATTGGAGATGAAACATCTGTTAGTAATAAATAGAGTAAAATTGAAATATTTATTTTATTAACAATTACACAATGTTGAGCTACAAGTGTTAAAATGTATTTAAAATAAAATGATTCAAATGTAATGCTGCTTACCTGCAAGAAAATGCCTTAATCTTACAACTAATGACCAATAAGTATATTACATTGATTCAATTATCATTAACAAACTATGGCAATCAGGTTAGACACTAAATAGAAGCAGCACTCACTTCCAGCTACTGCTCAAGGAGCTGCTGCTGAACAGAATTATGGGTAAGAAATGAAAGCCTGGAAGATAATGTGAGTGGTGTTATCATATGAACACTTAATGTGCTCTTATTAAATTCCTCTCTCTGCAATTTTAATAGAGGCATCAGCCCATTTATTTTAAACAGGTTAATGACTCTGTTAAAATAGTAGAGAGAAGAATTTGATATAAATGCATTAAGGATTCGTACAACAACATCTAGACTATAATGTGTAAATTAAATGGCACTGGCAGGGCTGTGGAGGACAAAACGTGTGAAGTGGATTTATCTCTGATGCTCAGCTTCAACCAAAAATCAAGGGTGATGATGGTATTTTAATAGGAATGATAGATATGAAGTACTTCCAGTGGAGAATGCCGACTTGACTTGCAACATCACTATAGTGCAACTTGATTTTTACTAGCATTATTATAAATGTGCAAACATAGATCTAATGAGAAGGACTACACTGTGTAATGGATATATTGACTTGACAGATATCAACATTTGAGCTTTCTGGATTTTCCATGCTGTTTTGTGGCACAGAAGAGGCCAAAAGCCATTGAAAGTATTTAGCCAGCACAAGCCAATGTCCTCCAGGTATTTTGTAATTTCTGGACTCCTAGCTGTAAAAATGATGAACAAACACAAAAGTTTTTAAGATTTTAGTATGTGCAAAATATTTGCAAAAATGTTGTGTTTTCATATGAACATACGAACATACGAATTAGGAGCAGGAGTCGGCCACTCGGCCCTTCAAGCCTGCTCCGCCATTCAATAACATCATGGCTGATCTGATTACTCCACATTCCCGCCTACCCCTGATAACTTTTCACCCCCTTGCTTACCAACAATCTATCTACCTCTGCCTTAAAAATATTCAAAGACTCTGCTTCCACCGCCCTCTGAGAAAGAGAGTTCCAAAGACTCATGACCCTCTGAGAAAAAATTTCTCCTCATCTGTCTTAAATGGGCGACCCCTTATTTTTAAACAGTGACCCCTAGTTCTAGATTCTCCCACAAGAGGAAATATCCTCTCCACATCTACCCTGTCCGACCCCTCAGGATCTTATATGTTTCAATCGAGTCACCTCTCATTCTTCTAAACTCCAGCGGATACAAGCCTAGCCTGTCTAACCTTTCCTCATAAGACAACCTGCCCATTCCAGGTATTAGTCTAGTAAACCTTCTCTGAACTGCTTCCAATGCATTTACATCCTTCCTTAAATAAGGAGACCAATACTGTACACAGTACTCCAGATGTGGTCTCACCAATGCCCTGTATAACTGAAGCATAACCTCCCTACATTTGTATTCAATTCCCCTCACAATAAACGATAACATTCTATTAGCTTTCCTAATTACTTGCGGTACCTGCATACTAACCTTTTGTGACTCATGCACTAGGACACCAGATCACTCTACATCTCAGAGCTCTGCAATCTCTCACCATTTAGATAATATGCTTCTTTTTATTCTTCCTGCCAAAATGGACAACTTCACATTTTCCCACATTATACTCCATTTGCCAGATCTTTGCCCACTCACTTAACTTATCTATATCCCTTTGTAGCCTCCTTATGTCCTCTTCACAATTTACTTTCCTACCTATCTATCAGCAAATTTAGCAACCATACCTTCGGTCCCTTCATCCAAGTCATTTATATAAATTGTAAAAAGTTGAGGACCCAGCACTGATCACTGTGGCACACCACTCATTACATCTTGCCAATCAGAAAATGACCCATTTATGCCTACTCTCTGTTTCCTGTTAGCTAGCCAATCTTCTATCCATGCCAATATGTTACCCCCTGCACCATGAGCTTTTATTTTCAGCAATAACCTTTGATGTGGCACCTTATCAAATGCCTTCTGGAAATCTAAGTACAGTACATCCACTGGTTCCCCTTTATCCACAACACATGTTGCTTCCTCAAAGAACTCCAATAAATTGATTAAACATGATTTCCCTTGCACAAAACCATGTTGACTCTGCCTGATTACTTTGAACTTTTCTAAATGCCCTGCTATACCGTCTTTAATAATAGCTTCTAACATCTTCCCTATGACAGATGTTAAGCTAACTGGCCTTTAGTTTCCTGCTTTCTCTCTCCCTTTTTGAATAAAGGAGTTACATTCGCTATTTTCCAATCTAATGGAACCTTCCCCTAATCTAGGGAATTTTGGAAAATTAAAATGAACGCATCAACTATCTCACTAGCCACTTCTTTTAAGACCCTAGGATGAAGTCCATCAGGACCTGGGGACTTGTCAGCCCGCAGCTCCAACAATTTGCTCAGTACCACTTCCCTGGTGATTATAATTTTCTGTGTTCCTCCCTCCCTTCCATTTCCTGATTTACAGCTATTTCTGGGATGTTACTTGTATTCTCTATAGTGAAGACCGATGCAAAATACCTGTTCAATTCAACTGCCATCTCCTTATTTTCCATTATTAATTCCCCAGACTCAGTTTTTATAGGACCAATGCTCACTTTGTTAACTCTTTTATTTTTTAAATATCTATAGAAATTTTTACTACAGGAAACTCTTTTTTATCTGGCACTGACGGGGCCGGCGTGCTGCCGGTTGATCAAAAAGTCCGGATTACAGAGAGGTATACTTACTAAGGTACAGATCCAGGCGTCCCTGTTGCATGGCAACAGGTGCAGGAACCCCGGTTACACAGCCACAGATCCAGGAACCCCGGTTACACGACCACTAATATGAAGTAAAACTTACCTGAACCTACTCCTGAATTTTGCCAGTTAAGAGCGATTTCTAGTTATTTAGGCGCCGGTAAAAAGAGAGTTTGCTGTATCTGTTTTTATATTTCTAGCTAGCTTTCTCTCGTACTCTAATTTTTCTCTCCTTATTAATCTTTTAGTCATTCTTTGCTGTTTTTTATATTCTGTCCAATCTTCTGACCTGCCACCCATCTTTGCACAATTATATGCTTTTTCTTTAAGTTTAATACTATCTTTAACTTTTTTTGTTAACCACGGATGGTGGGTCCTCCCCTTGGAATTTTGCTTTCTTGTTGGAATGTATATATTCTGTGTATTTTGAAATATCCCCTTAAATATCTGCCACTGCAACTATATTGACCTATCCCTTAACCTAATTTGCCAGTTCACTTTAGCTAGCTCTGCTTTCATGCCCTCATAATTACCCTTATTTAAGTTTAAAATATTAGTCTTCTCTCAAACTGAATGTAAAATTCAATCATATTATGATTGCTGCTACCTAGGGGTGCCTTTACTATGAGCTCATTAATTAATCCTATCTCGTTGCACAATACCAGGTCTAGTATAGCCTGCTCTCTGGTTGGCTCCAGAATGTGCTGTTGTAAGAAACTATCCAGAAAACATTCCATGAACTCTTCATCTATGCTACCTTTGCCCATCTGATTTTTCCAGTCTATATGCAGATTAAAATCCCCCATGATTATTGCCGTACCTTTCTGACAAGCTCCCATTATTTCTTCCTTTATATTCCATCCTACCATATGGTTACTATTAGGGGGCCTGTACACCACTCCCACAAGTGACTTCTTGCCTTTATTATTTCTCATCTCTACCGAAGGTTTCCTGAACTTAGGTCATCCCTCTCTATTGTGCTAATACCATCATTAATTAACAGAGCCACCCCTCCACCTTTTCCCACCTTCCTGTCCTTCCTAAATGTCATGTACCCTTCAATATTCAGGTCCCAATCTATGTCATCCTGCAGCTATATTTCTGTAATGGCTATCAGATCATATTTATTTATTTTTATTTGCGCTCTTTTGCTTAATACAACACTCTTTTACTTAATACAGCACTTTTACCTAGTGCAGCACACTTTTACTTAATACAGTACACTTTTGCTTACTACAGCACTCTTTTGCTTAGTACAACACTCTTTTACTTAATACAGTACTTTTACCTAGTGCAGCACACTTTTGCTTAATACAGCAGAATTTTCTTAGTACAGCACTTTTACTTAATAGGGGAGAGGAAACGGACACATCGAGGGAAAATTGACTAAAATTACAATTTTAACAAAATTCCTCTTAATTCCCACCCCTAATACCTATCTAAGTTGCTTTGTAATGGGCCAGAAAATCTATGCTCACCAGTGAAACGCCTGCTCCGTGCCCCTGTGGTCTGTATTCTTCACCGCCCCGAAGTAGAGATACCCCAGTATTTAAAAGTAACTGCTGGTATTCCACTTCTTTGGACAGGCTTGCTGAGCTGTTCTTCTGTAGGCAGAGAGAGAGAGATGGCTTCCTGAGAGGCTATTTTATACCCATTGGGAGCCATAATCTTCGCGCCCAAATCCTGATGTATCTGGGCTATACAAAAGGGAATTGATCTGTCCCCATTGACTGTGATGGGTTTTAATGTATTACCCCATTCATTGACTGGTTTGAATAAAGCTGTCTTAGTTTGAAAAAAACATGTCTGTTTCCTTAAGTGCTGAGTAAACAGCCCTTGGATGTTAGTGTAAACAAAGCCATTGTCCTGCGGTCACCGCCCAACCGCAATTGATTGACAGTCTCAAGTACTTAATCTCTTGAGTCAACATTGTAGAGAGTTCGTGTAAACAAAGTTCTTTGTTCATGTTGCAGCTTCCCAAACCGTATTTGATTGACAGTTTAAATACCTCATTACTTCAGAGGCTGGTTTTTTTTCTTCAAATCCTTTATCAGCCATCTTTGATTTTCCTTCCACATACGCACAGGCTGTGTTGTGTCTTTTGCCACGAGGCCGGACAGCCATCTTTGATTTTCCTTTTCACATACACACAGGCTGCCTTTTTTTTTCTTCTGCCACGAGGCCTGACAGCCATTTTTGATGCCCTGGATTTTTAAGGTATATTCTACCCAGGTTTTCTTTAATCAAAAATATAATCTTCGGGGCTGTAGAAAATTTTGGAAATTCTTGCGAAACCTTACAGTACTCACCCGTGGAGACACGAATTTCTGGGCCATTAATTAGCCATTCATCTAATTTGCTGTTTGTGGGACATTGCTGTATGCAAATTACTGCCATGTTTGCCTACATAATAACAGTTACTGCACTTCAACAGTAATTCATTGGATGTAAAGCACTTAAGGAAATCTTGAGAACATGATAACACATTACATAAATGTAAGTTCTTTCTTACATGCTAAACTGCTAAGTCTGGTGCTACTGCATTTTGAAGTGCTAGCCATTAAATCATTAGCTCGTCATCTTGGATTGTTAAATCAAACATGTCTAACTTTGGCAATTTGCATCTAATTTTATTTTCTCTATCTAAAAAATCGAAACACAAGCTTTCGAAGCAGGGAAGAAAAATACATCATTCTCAGTCTAACAGTAACAGATAAATTACTGACAATCTATAAGAATACATTCTCAAGTACTTCCAACTGGGTATGACTCATGAATGTAGAATTTTATTTTCACTTTACAAATAAAGACTGAAAAAAAACATTGGGTTCTGTAATTGCCCAAGAAGCAGAGGAACCCAGCAACGCCCTAACTTAATGACGCCTAAGTTGCTCAAGTAATGCACTACCCCTTTCAATTATCGGTATCTACTTGAAAGTATTATGGTGGCAATGTAATGGTGATCCAATATGCTATTACTGTATATGGAAAGCCTGGGTGTGGAATTCTTCTAATTCTTGACATTCTGAACTTCCAAGCTTGTCTATATGTGTGTATGTGAGAGTGCGTGTGTGTGTGTGTGTGAAACATAGAAACATAGAAGATAGGAGCAGGAGTAGGCCATTCGGCCCCTCGAGCCTGCTCCGCCATTCAATGAGATCACGGCTGATCATCCAAACTCAGTACCCTGTCCCTGCCTTCTCCCCATATCCCTTGATCCCTTTAGCCTTAAGAAATATATCTAACTCCTTCTTGAGAGTGTGTTTGGGGCAAGGGGATATTTCACAGGAGAGATCAGTTGCTCCCTCACAGAGAACAAGGGAAAATTTGAAGCCAGAATATGGGATGAAAGAGAAAATAATGTTAAAAAATAAAGGTACAAATAAAATCAAACAAAATCTGTATTTCTTTCATTTAAATTCCCCATGTACCCATATGTGGTCAGATTGATAAAATTCTGATGTATATTTGGACTATTGGTAATTTCACCACCTATTTGCTGCCAACAGAAGACTGCACTTTAGGGCTGTTAGGGCACTTTTAGCAGTTTTACCAACATGTTATAGAGTAAATGTTATCAGTGGTAAACTGAACACACCAATTTAAGCAACTGCTTGGGGAATGTCCTGAATCCTGATAACTTAAATAAGCCTGCCCTATCCTGATACTTGACATTCCTCATACTTGTAGTCACTGTTGAACTAGGATTTATTACAATTGACAGCCTTCAGAATGGGCCAGTAATTCCGGTCCCAACGCGTGAGTACGGACGGTGTACTCACGCGTGGGCCCGTTGGAAGTGCCGGATTCCAGCATGCACAGCGCATGCGCGGGAAACCGGCATTTCCTCTCCATCGAACTAAGGGGTTAAGAGGTCCAACGCGTGCGCGCAGGACTCTGCACGCACGCGTTGAACTTCCTTCGTTTAGACAGGTTTGCGCGTGTGCAAGGGACTGAACTTTTTGGAAATGAAAAAAGGAGGCGTAAGCAGTGGATTCTTGAAGGTAAGTGGTCTATTATTTAAAATTATTACATTTTTTCCACAGCTTCATTGTTTTTAAGGACTTTACAGTAAGGTAAGTTTATTTTTAGACCCGAATTCGTAAAAAAAAAAAATTTTCAAAAATGTTATTAATTGTTTTAAATAGTTTTTTAAAGTTATTTATAGTTTATTTAATTATTGTGATGTTTTTTAAAATTTTAATTAATGTTAAACTAGTCTTTTGGGCGCCCGTACTTTTCATGAGTTTGACAGTCTTTACTATCAAACTCATGAATGAGTTTCCCCTCCCCTGATTGGCTGCAGAGTGCTCACCTGATCCCAGCCGGCACATCGCACTAACTACGCCACTGGATCAGGTAAGCACATCGCGCCGACATCGGAACCGGGCCAGTGACAGGAAATGCAAGCAGGCCCGGGCTTCAGATGTCAGTGCGCAGGGTGAGTGCAGATCGGGGGCTTGCACGCGCGGCAAGCACCCGATCCTAATTTCTGGCCCAATATGCCCATTCCACCCCACTTCTTGTGTATTTTGGGTGTTTGAATGGTGCTTTAAATTTGTCAAGCCTGCAAAGAACTTTTACACTGGGTTTAGGCCTCATGAGGGCTCTGCTGCCATTTCCAATCGGATCTGGGTCCTTCCCACAATGCGTGCACATTTGTTGCCTGAAGCACATTTTACAAGACACTAATGAAGAGACTGGTGTTGGAGTGGCTAAAACCCATGACTTGCACCACCAATGCATCAAAGGTGACTTTAGAATGAATGAAAACAGGTGGCTTTATCAGCTAATACTTGTGGTGTGGGGTTTACTTTGGAGCTTGAAGAAGCATTGAAGAGCGATTGCTCACTTTTATAAGATAGATTTTGGGGAGTGCTTTTTTTTCTATATTGCACTTGGAAAGAGCTGGCCTTGCCTTTGACACCCTGATACGCTGTGAGACCACCAGTGTATTTTTCTTCCTTACCATAGGAGGAGGTTCTGAACTAAAGTCTTGAGATTCCCAATGGGCATTTCCATATTTTAATGGAAGAGGAGGAGTAGTACAGAATAGAGGAAAGGAGAGTGAAGCAGCATTTGAGGAGGTTGTGCCCTACTGATTCCGTTCCCCCATAAGTATATTCTGTGCTCTTGGTGTGACTCAATAAACATTTTTTTAAGAAGGCAGTAAAGGTAAAGCAATAAATAAGTTGGTGAAATAATTGAGTATGACTCAGTTTTAAAATTCCATTAAAATGTATTCAAATAATTTATGTATGAGAAAAAGACAACAGTTGGTGGATAATTCTGCACCATGTTAATTTCCATGCCACTACTGTCTGTGATTAATTTGTGAGGTGACAGAAAATTAAATTTAGTGTATTCAAAGGCATAGCCATAACATTATTCAAAGTGTCAACCAATTCGAAATTATATGACACTCATCCTAGCAGCTGAACAAAGAACATGTTCCATGTATACAGTAACTAGCATTGCTCCTTATTGGAAACCGAGCCTGTAAAAAGTCATGAACTTACCACTCACCAGCATTTCAAGTTAAATAACCAATAGCATCACCAGTGAATACCTATAAGTGGTTTCCGTAGCAACAACCTGCATATTGACATCATACTGAGACAATTAGAAAGCCATGTTCAAAACACAAGGTTTTGCATATGTTTGTCTCACTTGTTTAATAGTTCAAATAAAATTCCTCTTTGGTTAAGTGATTGAATATAGAAATAAGTTTAAGCTGATAATATTTCAATAGAATTGCAATGTTTTTAGGAAAGTCTACCTTCAAAGAAATATTGACTATTCTCTGGAGACCCTGGAGAGTCACATTACTTCAGACCAGTCCATCACCAAGACACAATTTCAAAGGTCATACAGTAATGCTTCAGTAAATAAATTGCTGATATCTATGAAGGCTCAGGATCAAAGGAAGAATATCTTTTGGGTGCATTTTAAGCCTTCTGCAAAAGCTGTTGACCATCCCTACTTGTATATTGTTATGGAAATGCTATAATATTACTGCATTAGAACGGTTTTGGAATAATGATTAGTGTATGATTTGGCTTTGCATCATTACATTTTAATTATCAAAGGGGTGGAAATAACAATCAGAGGTGTCCAATGTGCTGCTCTGCTTCAGGCACTGGAGCCCTGTAGTAAAGGAGACGGAGGCCTTACGCCTAATTTGCAGCCCATATGCAGTACACATGCCAAAGCAATCTGAAAAAGTGCTTTGAGTGCTTGGACCCTATGCATTGACTGTGCTCAAGATTCATTAAAGGCTTGATTATTATGCCAATAGGCTAGCACCCGTATAAAACAGGTGCTGCAAGGGAGATCTGTTCCCTTTACTTGGATCCTGGTTGTTGAAGGCACATTACTATTTTAGCTGTGTTTAGTAGCAACTACTACTTCTGTGCTATTTTGGCTTTATTAGACTAAAGGAGTTCGGAGAACTTCTGGCAGCCTTTTTGACAGCTTTATGAAGATGCACTGCAACTTTTACATGTGGCTGTACAGCTAAAGCTGTGAAGGAATTATTACTAGTCCTTAGCCCCTTTTGGGCTACCCCGGATCAGGCGAATTCCCCAGACGTTCACTTTCAACTAAAGTTAGAGTTAGAGCCGAATCCTAAAGATGCTTCATTGAGTCTAAAGGTCCAGACTATCTCTCCCTAAAGGAAAGGATCAGCCTGAAGATGTTACCGTCCACCAGGTAGCACTTTTAATAAGTTTAGCTAGACTGTAAACTTCCGGATATTATGAGGGTCCAGAAAACTCCCCCAGAATTCTGCAACTCCTCACCAAAGTGCATACAGAGATTGACTTCACGAGTTTGATACAGAAGTACTATGTGAGACAATTCTAAAAATATATATTTATTAAAGATCCAACATGTAATTACAGTAGGTGTTTCAATTGCGACATTAACAGTTCCAAATACAAAAAGCTTTTACAATCTTATTATCAGAGATCCTTATTCTCAAATCTTAACTTCGTTACATTTTTACATTTCTTAGTCTTATTCCAGGATATCCACCAAAATCAAATACAAGTACCTTGATCCCCGAGATACAAAGAGTTGAAGACTTACAGAGCTTACCTCTGAAACCTGAGAATCGCTTTGCCCCTTTAAGCGAATCTGTCTTCCCATTTGAAAGTCCAATTTTTATACCTTTTCTCAGTGGTATATCCTTTGAAGTTTTCTGCTGATGTAAGCTAATTATCTCTAGTCATTTTTCTGTTGACCCCTTCTATTCTTACAGTCAGTTCAGCTGGTAGCAAGCAGACTGGTGTCTCTACCTTTAGGTGTTCAAAGCTTATCATAAAAAAGTGTGGAGCAGATGTTTCTATTCTTACCAAAGTTTTCTGTTTGTATCTTTTTACAACATGTAAATTAAAAACAGCTCAACTGGATGTACCATTGTCTTCTTAGTTACCTCAACTGTTTGTAACACAGGTTCGTGTCTCCGTGTTTCATTTGATGTTACTTTTACAAAGGCATATGTTTCTTTACCTTTCTGTGTTTCTTTCTGAAGTGTTGGTTTAAGACACTTTAACAGGGTATGGTATTGTGTTCTTTCAAAAGCTTCAGACTTTCTGGAACCTCTAACCTTCTGCTTCAATAAGGCTATTGATTCAGTGTCAACAACTTATCTTATCTCAATATCCTGTATGTTGTTTACAGCTTTTACAGCTTTTCCATTGTTAGGTTTTTAGATTTTCAAACCTAGTATGTCATGTTTTAATCAGAATTCTTTCATAGAATGGTGTATTTTTCTGAATATGGCTTATTGCTTATTCCTTCACAGCTGCTACTCAGTTCATTTATGTGCAGCATAATATTCATATGGTATTCATATGGTAAACTTTTCTACTTGCAGATTCTGGAGCAGAACTCACTCTGTTGCATGCATGCCCATAATCTTATGCGGGTGTGTGACTATGCAGCATTAAGGAGCCTTGTGCTGGCTTAGTACTTTGCGCTTGCTATTTGCCACATTTAATGGGTGACACAGTCAGCACTTTGATACGGTGAAGATACATAATACCATGGAAGAACATGAACATGTCTAAGAACAGCACTGCATTTTCCGTCTGTGGCACTGGATCCAAGTTTGCAGTAAAAAACAATAAGTTGCTTTGCAAGACAACCTTGTAATTGTCCCATGTTTGCATACATCTTAGAAGCCTTGAGAAAGCCATCAAATTTCTTCTGCACCTGCTCCACAATTTCTTCCTAACAGGCAAGACGGCATTGACATGCTTCATGACCCCCACTCATGCTGCTATTGCAAGCTAGCCCCCTATTCTGAAAAGGGCCACCCCTCGCTGCAGGACCTCCAATCCCTGAACTCTAAATCTCTCCTCTGGCTCCAAACATTTTTCTTGCTAAGCAGAAGCACAACTTTAAGGGCAGCCAGTTGCCCTTTGCGACATGCTGATGCAGCAAATCCCATATTCCACCCACCCCCCCCCCCGCACCCTTGGTGTGCTCCTGGTACATTATTTGAAAAGCGCTGGTAGTGCTGTCAAAATATTTAAATTTGTAGACCTTCCAGTACGCTGCTGTGTCAGGACTACATTTTCAGCCCAGGATAGAAATAGCATTTAGGGTGTTCTTACAACTGACACTAGCATTGTAGCTGTTGGTTTTAAACCCAATCTGCAAAACACTAAAAATCCATGGGGGTGGAGTGGTGGGGTTCATCCTGTGTACGTTCCAGCATCTGACCACCTGGGACTTCCACCGCTGATCCCACCTAAGTTTGTGGGGTCAGGGGGATGCTTCTTTATTTGTATAGGAACGATGGCCGCGCACGCCACTAGGAGTGCATTGCAGCAGCTTATCTGCGGAGGAAGAGTGGCCGGGCTTGGGGGAAAGAACAAATAAGTTTTTAAAATGCCCCTTTGGGAATCCAGGCCATGAACCAGGCCTTGACCCCAACTGCCAATCAGTGGCCTGGTATGCCAGATGTGAGGCTGGGATGTGGGAACTCCTGGCGATGGAAGTCTCTTCCTATGCTTCCTGCCAAGTTAGTCACCAGCTTAATTTTCAACCAGTGTTATGGTGGGAGCGTGCCAGAAGGGCTGTGAAATTTAAGCCCCCTGTTCCTGGACACAGTATAAATGCAATCTTTAGCAGTTAGGGATCAAAACTCTTTTTTTCCTCATCTGGGCAGCTCTGCAATGCAAGAACATAACAGGGCTTGGAAATCAACGTCAGAAAGAGGAAGTGAGACCAACTTCTGAAGAGCCAGTGTAAATCAGCTCTCCAAACCTGCAGTGAACTCCGGATTGATTTACTCAACTTGCTGTGTGCAATATAAATTCAGCCTTAAAGTTAAAATACAGCAGCCTCAGATCATATGCATATAAATGGCAATTGTGCTTCAGGGCCTGTTTTATGGCTTTTAGATTCTGTTGAAATTTAAATATATATCGTCTCATTCATTATTATCTAACTAAATTGTTAAATCTTATGAAAATGTCTCTTCTAACCTTGGAAAACCAGGAGCAGCGGTTCTGCATTGCAGTACAGTAATTGAAATCACTTTTATGGCATACATGCATCACTCACTCAGTGATTCTGGCAGTCAATTGTTAGCTGAAATTATCCACTCAAAGGGCTGGATTTTGTCAATGGGAAGCTTTTGGAGGCGGAACTGCTGCTTGCCGGCTTTCAATCCCGCCTCCATCAGCTTCTGGCCAACCAATGGGATTTTCCCCGGATTGACCTTGTTAAGCCCACCCAGCGGGCTCAGCAGGCCAATTAGGGGGAAGTCACTGCATTTGGGGTTAGAGCATATCAGCATATTTGAAAGAAGAAATGTCAGCGTTTGACAGCTCTGTGAAGCTGTCAAACACTGACATTCTGTGTAGTTTGATGAGTCCTTGTGTTCAGGACTCATCAAACCTTTCAACTTTGCAGAAATCACCTGGCTGTTGGTTCGGAGGATCCAACAAGGAGGTGGTCACTGAGCTCTGCCAGCTGCTGCAGCCAGATCTGCAGCCTCAACTGAGGACCAGGACGTCTCTGTCGGTGGCAGTGAAGGTGACAGTGGCTCTGAATTTTTATGCCACCAGTTACTTTCAAGCAGCTGCTGGGGACATCGCCAATAGCTCCCAGTTCGCTGTCCATTGCTGCATCCGGGAGGTGACAAATGCCCTCTATAAAAGGAGACACCAGTACATCTCTTTCCCCATGACCCGGGCCAAACAGCATGAATGCGCATGGAGCTTTGCTAGGATAGCGGGCTTCCCCATGGTGCAGGGCACCATTGACTGCATGCATGTGGCATTGCGGGCACCGCATGAAAATGCAGAGGTTTTCCGAAACCGCAAGGGCTACCACTCCTTAAATGTCCAGTTGTTCTGTGACCACAGACAGCTGATACTCGCTGTCAATGCCCACTATCCTGGCAGCAGCCACAATGCTTTCATCCAGTGCCAGACTGGTGTGCCAGACCTTTTCCAGGCACCGCATTAGCCAAGTGGTTGGCTCCTCGGGACCAAGGGTTATCCACTCTGCACCTAGCTGATGACACCGCTCCGTAACCCCAACACCCCTGCTGAGCTGCAGTAAAATGAGAGCCATATCGCCACCAGGAACATAATTGAGCAGACAATCGGCGTGCTCAAGCAATGGTTCCGCTGTCTGGACCACTCAGGAGGAGCCCTGCAGTACTCTCCTGAGTGAGTCTCCCTCTTCATAGTTGTATTCTGCATGCTTCACAACCTGGCAATCCTCAGGACCCAGCCACCAGGGATTGGTGCACCACCGGAGGAGGAGGAAGAAGAGGAGGAGGAAGAGGAGGAGGAAGAGGATGATCAGCAGCACCAAGGTGGGAGGGAGGCCCACAATGTTGCCACTGCAAGGGCCATTCGTCAACGGCTGATAACAAGCCACTTCTTGGCTTCTACTCAGAAGATGGCTTCTGGCATGGAGAACAACACCATGGAAAGCATCCCGCAACCCCTATAGCCGGCTGAAGCTGCAATGATTCCAAAGGCCAAACATGTAAATTTTGAATACAACAACTTCTTTATTTAACAAACTCTGTGTGTGTATCATTTATTCACAACAAACAAATAGAAACACACACAACAAATCATTAATTTACAGAACTGGTTCTCACAAGCTGGAGAAAAACGCCAAAACACTAAACAAATGTTATCAGACGAACCTCGACTTTTCCCACCATTTATTTAGACCTCCTACTGTTTGTCCTTCGAGGGTGATCTCTATCCCCTGCGTACTTCCCCCCTTCCCACCCTACTGCTCCTCCGTAATGGGGCCCCAGTGGCTGCAGCAAGGCTGGTGGAAGGCTGCTGAATGTCAGATCCTGAGACTCCAGATGCCCTTGAAGGACATCCTCAATCAGCTCTGGGCCAGGAGGCCCCGGCTGCAGACTGCACCAACTCTGCATGGGAGGCAGCAGTCTGGGCTGGCTGTGTTGCAGGCGGTGGCAAGTGTAATGGGGAAGTGACAGTGGTGGGAGCAGGAATGCTGTCATCCTGAGAGAGGACAGCACCTTCCTGCTCGACCGACACACTGGCACTCCCACGGGGCAGCATCTCAGCATCCGGAGCAATCTACTTGAGCACAGATTGCTGGCCTGCTGCAGCACCGTGAGAGCCCCAGGGCAATGTGGCCGAACCACTGATGATGGCAGCAGTCAGTGCTTGCGTTACATCAATCTGAGACTGCATGAAAGCAGTTTGAGATTGGATGGCAGCAGCTAGTGACTGAATTGCAGCACTAAGCTGTTGCGTTGCGTCGGCCTGTGCTGCAGCGGAGTGCTCCACACTCCTTGCCAGTCCATCAATGCTTTCGGGCATCCTTCCCATTGCACCCATGAGCTGAGTGTGCATGTTCAAGGCCTGGGTATTCATTTCCGTGATCAGGTGCTCCTCCTCTGTGTCCAGTGCAGCAGGATTCGCTGGCCTACTCTCCCTCCGGGGAGATGGCCCCCTAGCTTCCCTACCCCCATGGTGTTGCTGCAGCCCGCTGGGTCCCGGAGCTTCGTCCTCATCAGGCCCGTCCCCCCTGCTCCCCTCCAGGGAAGGCGTGGTCCCACTGTATCCAAAGGCTCCCTCGAGAGACGCAGGCGGTGAGGCTCTGGTTTCCTCCTCCTCCTCGCCTGGGCCGTCACTCCCACTGGTTGGTTGAGGGACAAGCTGCTCAGCTGGTGGTTCACTATCTGAAAGCAGGGAGGTACAAGAGTGGCTTTAGCGTCAGGACAGGGGGGTAGTAAGGGAGCAAGGACTGGAGACATTTAGTAAGTTGGATTGAAAGTGTAAAAGGCTGGTGTTGTGAGGGGCAAGTGGAATGAGAGAGGAGAGAAAGCTGATGAACTTACCATTGCTGTCCCCAAGGGGGTCGACCTCTCCAGCGGCCACGACACCTACCACCTGGCTAGCAACGATCCTGTGGACGCACCTTCAAATCGCTGAGGGTCTACAGCTCAGCCGGTCCTCCACCCGTCCATTGCTTCAGCCGCCTGTTGTGAGATAGCTTGGCCTGCAAGAAAAAGAATGGCGTCTGAGTAAATGTGCAGCCATGTGCTTACCTGATGTGCCTCCCATAGTTGAATAGCCCTTAATGTATGCAAAGTGTGGAATGTGTGTGTGTGTTCTATGAGATGCCCATAGGTCTTGGATGAATGTTGGGCATTTGGGGTTTTTAAACCCTCTGGGCACAGAGTGAGGTTGAGATGGAGGGATGTAGAGGTATTGAAAAGCAGCCACTCACCCTGACCACCCGAGTGAAGTCGTTGAACTTCTTCCAACATTGGGTGTGGGTCCTGGGCACCATGCTCCTCGAGGAAGCGTGCTGAGCCACCTCCCTCCACACTCTTCTATAGTCGCGGGGCAATGGCCTCCTGCCACTCTGTGGGTAGAGTACTGACCTTCGGCGCTCCACTGCGCCAACCAGAGCCACCAAGGCCCGGTCGCTAAAACGCTGAGCTCATTCCCTGGGCCTCTGCATTGTTCTTTGCAGCAGTATTTAAGTTCAGGTCTCTCCAGGCCGAGATTCAAGGCTGCGATGAGCAGGGTATGGCTGGAGAGCAAGAGCGACCCTCCCCTTTAAGAACTGGCCAGCGCCAGTCTGTCTGTGTTCCATTGCTGACTGACATCACCTGAGCTTCGCCAGCGCTCTGAGGTAGCGCCTCACTCCTCGGCGTCAGCGCCTTAAGAGAGGTGTGTAGCACCTGATTTAGCACTCCAATCACCTCCAGGGGCGATAGAAGCCAAGTTTGCAGTCAGAGGTGATAATTAGCGCCAGGCGCTAATCTTTGCGCCTGGCCGATAATTGCGCCCCAAACGGGGCGATACCGAATTTCTCCCCCTTAGACTTTTCCCACTTATCCATCCTCGCAACCATATGCAGGGAAATCTGAGGCACTGCCTGCACAAGAGATCGATTTTCCCAAATCATTGTATTTTGAAGACTAGGCCCCTGAGATCAGGATCCCGCGGCTCCTCAGCTGAGGGCAGTCATTTCTCCCCCCTCCATAGAGGGACATCTCTCTCCCTCTCCTCTACTCTCAGGTCCTCATTCTCATGGTTGCTCAGTCTGATTGTACAACTAATTCCTCTTGAACGGGTCTCTGTGCTGGTACTTGCACAGGTAAGTTGCCAGCATGAAGTTGGTGAGAACCTAACAGGAGCTGTGGATCTATAACTGCCTGGGTGATCAACAGAGTGGCTGGCCTCTTCCTCCAAGGCACACCATATGATGTAAAAGTTAGAAGAGCTTCTTTAGCTGTGCACACAGTAACGCTTGCCCTTGAAGAAATAGTTGGTGAGCATTGCAACACTTTGAGAAAACACGAGAAGCCAAAACTACATATAATGTGCCTTTTCCAACTTCCTGTTGATAATTCGCCCCCAGCCTCACCCTCTCTTAGAGGCTCTCCTGTCCATCTATGTATTAAATCTCTTCCAGCAGGCTCAGAGATTTTACTGATGCTGGTCACCTCCAGTTGTCCTTCTGTGCCATTTTTTTTCTTTGGAGAATGTTAAAAGGCCTGTTAGTCTGATGGCATCTTGCCCTATATGAGGTCATGAGTGGCATGATGATGAGAGGTGAAGGTGCCTCGTCCTTTTGAAAGAAATGTCTCTGAAGACTAGCAGAAGTTCTCATGACAGGCAAAGTGAGTTGACAGAGTGGTTTTGAGTAAAAATGATGCTTGACTGTTTGAAGAGGTTTCACTTAGCAAAAGTGACACCTGACACCCAGGGGTTAAAAGAGAAAGAGTATGATAAACAAAGAGCGAGTGATGCTGTAGAGGATGTATATTAACCTCAGAACCTTATCTTAGCTTGGATACCCTTGTGAGATCACTGGGTTATGTAACTGTTCATGGTGTGGTGGAATTCTTCTGCCACCTCCCTTCTGACAGCCTGCACCGCTCTCCTACAAGGCCACCTGCCCTCAGTATCTATCAAACTATCCTTCCTGGCCCTCACTTCTGGCAGCAGCACCTCCACTGATAGACTCAAAAATCTTCCGTGCCCTTCCAGGCACAGACACCCTGAGGCTGTGGTTCCTTCTTCCTCTTGCTGAGAAATAATGTTGGCCCTTAACTGGCTGCACAATAACTGTATTCTCCTCCCTCCCCACGGGGTAAGCCTATAGAAAGCAGTTGTCCAGCCTCCATGCTGCATGGCTAATGAGGGCTCTGAGAGGAAATTGTGTCAGGTTCATGGGTGTTAGGATCGGCCAACCCCAAACCTGCAAATAGGAGGAAAATTCAGGGCCATGTGCCCCGTTGTTGCAGCCAGTGGGAGGGCAGTCCCTCTCACTTTTTCACCATTCAGTTATTCATTAGGAAGCCTGGCAACTAAACCAATTGCAGCTTCTCCCCCCACCCCACCTTGAGGAACAGGTTTGAAGAAAACATGTCCTGCTGTTGTGAAAATGACTAGGGGTCATACTGTTTTAGTGAGTCTGGATGAGACAATTGAGCGATATTTGAAATAGCTACAGCATTATAGAAACTGGCTTGTCTAGCTTTAATACACATTCTGCAGCCTATGCTTTTTTTTAAAAAAATGTATGGAAATTCACTTTAAAAAAAAACACAACACTTAAACATAACTCATTCCCAAATTATTTTCCGTGAAAATAAAAATGACCAAAAATGTCTGAAACATGATGCTCTCCCCACCCCCACCCCCCCATTCAGATCCAGTTCTTTTTCTTTTCTTTCTTCCATGCTCCATGCATATTCTCTGCCCTTGATGGTGTACTGGCGCTGCTTCTAGTCCATCACCAAGGAAAGTTTCTGGTTGCAAGAAGCTGTGGAACTGGGTTACTGTCCATTGTTTCATACCCTTTCTGTGCGAGAATGCCTGGGTTCCACTCAGCAACTGCCTCCAAATGAGGAGCTAATGATTTGCGGGATCAAAGGGAAGAATCTGTAGCCCACCATGCTGTGGTGAGGTCTATCTGAATGTTATTGAGAGTGGCCTTCAAGTATGACAAGGCTTGGGATTGTAACCCTCGACAAAAACTTACTAACATTGACCATAGATTAAGCATAATAAACACAATGCCCCAAAAATGCAATGGAAGTAGTAATGGATAACTATTATTGTCTGTAGTCTTAGTAAACAAATAAAAAATCAATGCATTGACTTCATAGCTAGTTGATATGTACTGTTGCACAAACAAACTGTATTTGCAATTTTAGAACTTTATAATAAAAGATTTGTTTACATTCTCTGCCAATTGATATTTAAACAGGTTTATACATGATCAATAGATTCAAATGATGTTTTTTATTCAACACTGACACTGACTTGTGTTTTAATTAAAACTTATTTTTAATCTACTTCAATTAAATTCTGAAGTTGAAATCATTTAAAGCCTTAACATTTCCAAATATGAAATTAATGTTGTGACTTTTGCAACAAAGGACAATTACAAAATGGATTGTAAGTTGGTGAAGCATGTTGGAGTAAATTAGTTGTTTGATATTCACTGAGCACATTTTACCAATTCTATCTGTTCAGCAGAGTGGCAATAAGATGCTATTTTGGCTTCCCACCTGAGTAATGTCCTGCAGTGAATTTCCCACTACCCAATCAGTGAGTAGGTTGAGGGTACAACCAATTGCTCAGAAGCCTTTCTCAGTCCAACATGTGGCTCATCCTGATAGCTGAAAACTCACCAATTCTTCGTAAAGTGTAATCATATTCGGTCTCTTGCACCTTATTAAAAACATGGTGGTAGGCTGTCAGTATTCTCTATTGGAATACAGTTGTTGCACAAGGTGACATCAGTTAAGACTGGGAAGAATAAACTTATATTTTTTCTAATGTGCAAAGCACAAAAACAATAAGTGAGAGATCTGCCTTTGAGACACATCTACAATTGTCTTTGTGCAGGATTTCAAGAGGTTTCTTTGATATATTCACTTGTATTTTTAAATGAAATTTTTAAAATCCAAATCTTATAGGGAAACTCCTGGAAAATAATCCAGAATACAAATCACCAAAGCCTATTTGCAATCTTTTATTAGGGGTAAATTTGCAAAGCTCCATTCCCAACGTGGAGCTTTGCCAGGTGGGAGAGTGGGCGGCAGAATTGGCCCTATAGTGTTATAGCTCAATCTTCAATCTGTGTTTTCCTCTTGTGAGGCTCTATGATGGGATTACAGCCGTACAAAATTACATTCTACAAGTCAATCAACATCCTAAGTAATTTTAATTCTTCATCTTGCTCTGTGATAGAAACTGTTATTTTGTTAGCAATTACCACAGGGGAGATTTTCCACTTTGCTCCATTTATGTATTGCAAAATTGTACACGGGCTCAGCTCAGGATATTCAATCCATTAAAATGAATGAACGGAGGTTGCAGAGAATTTACTCTTATGCCAGTTAGTTAGTGCTAGTGATGATGAGGTAGCCAAATTGGATATGGTACCAGAGGGTGAGAGCACTCAGAGGACCATACCCTATTGAGGGAGTCATGTTTTTAAAAGAGGACAACAAAAAAATAGGAACCTCTCTCCTTACATCACGCATGTTATGCTGTTTCAAAACATCATTACTGTGTCTCCTTCCTTTTACAATGTTCAGTAAAACTAGCAGGCCAGCTCATTTACATTATCAATATAAGTATATTGGGAAATTAAAAGATGGAAATTAACTTCCTCCACAGCTTTTACGATTCGTATATTTAATGTTCACTTTGGGACCAGTGTAATGGATAGCATAATACTTATTATTGTGGGACAATCAAGCAGAGAGTGGAGGAAGGTTTCCTCTGTGCACCTTGTGCCATCGAAAAAAAACAAGTTCACAATTTTGTTTCAGATAATGCACAGAGGAAATCTTCTCCCATTAACTATATATCTATAATAGCATATAAATAGTACACTTGACACACATTACTTGTCCTCCGTATCGCACTCAAGAAAAATTTGCCATTCCACAAATATAAAATTAGTTTTCCCGAGGCCAGAACGGTTGTTCAGCAGTCAGTACACCGTTAAAAACCCAGTTACACCTCTTTCAACACGGATGAACATTTTCGGGGTTTTTTAACAGTGATATTCCAGCGTAAAAGGGGAAGTTTTGGTCAGTTCAGTGATTTGAATTGATTGTGGGGAGTTCAGCAGCACAGCCTGTGGAGAAGTGTGGAATCACTGACAGCAACTTCTGGATTTCCGCGTTTATCTGCGCCTGTGCGGACTCCAGAAGTTGTCGGTAGTTTCAGACGTGTTACTACCACAAAATCTGGGCCAATACTTTTATAGTTAAATTGCCACTTGCGCCTCACAGCTGATGGCTGTAAATTTTATACCTCATTCTCATAGTACTGTTGGGATATTGTATTTCCACTGACATGGATAAAAACTACAACTCCTCATTGCATATTACTGTCTCTGGAAGCATCTAAGGCCCAGGCAGAATGGTTGGCCTGTATGGGGAACTTGCTCACAGGCATTTCTAATATTTCAGGCTGGATTTTCCAGTGGGGTGGGGGTGGTGGGGGGTCAGCAGGTGTGATCGGGGGCGGGTCGGGTGGGAAAGTGTTTTTTTTCCCAGCGGGTCGGGACCCCGCCACCACGCACCTTTCCCCGATGTCGGGTCTGTCAGCGCTGAGCAGACCCAACACGCAGAGGTAGCTTCACAGCAGGGACCCAATTCAGGTAATTAGTGGCATGTTTAGAGCCACTTAAGAATGAATTTCAGCTCACTTTCTGCATTTGACTGCTCGCCCACGGGGTCCACGCTGGTCATGGACCATGTCTGTCAAGCTGAGGCAGGAGTTCAGTGGCCATTGAATCAGCTGTTGAGTTGACAGCTTCAAATGTACAGTAAAAGCTCCCACCTTACAGAGATATCTTCCGTCAGCCACAAGCTCTTCCTCACTGCATTTCCACAACAGATTCAGCATGTTGCAAGTCTTTACACAAGTCTCCATCCAGTCTGACCTCATTACCTCTCTCATCATTGACAGATCATTTCTGTCATCTCTACTTCACCTGCCATCTATTCCATTAGCATTGGTGCCCTTTATAATCACTCAATTTGGTCCTCAGAATCCCACCACATCCAGCCCCAACACCAGCAGCACCAGGCACACCAGTAGTACCAACAACAACACCACCAACCTTCTCCGCAATCACCTGATGCTGCACAGGACAGAGGGCATCAGCACCAGACCACATTGCTGCCCGGGAGGCCAAGGATAGCCTCACCATGACCACATCTACTTCACTTGACGCTGTACACCCTGGCTGCCACATGATGTGCCAGGTTGGCACCACCCCACATCATAAAGTATCCCTAAAATGCCCTAGCCATTCCTTTCACACTTATCACCATTGCGGGGGTACCGTTATGTCTCACCATTCACTGCAACTCACTAAGCCACTTCCAAAGGTGCACACAAATCTGTCCAAGAACGCAAAGTATTGAAAATAAAGGTTTCAATGTTTGATACCACATTAACAGGAACTTTACATGAACATTGCATAAAACACCCAAGTGCTTACTCTTGTGTGTTGTTATTTGGTATGATTGCACTCGGATGAAGGTGAGTGTGAGGGGTAGCTAGTGAGATGGGGATGTGATAATGTAGATAGAGAGGGATGGGTGGAGGTGCAAGGTAAGTTGGTGTGAGAAATGATGTGCAGGAGTAGGATAAGGAAGGCAGAGTGATGGGGATGTGATGAGAAGCATATGGAGGGAGTCATGGGAGAGCCCGGGTGCAGCCTCTGTGCAGTGCTTGTCGGTGTTTGCAGCACACAGTGTTGTAGAACACAGACAGAACAAATGTCAAAATAAATTTGGCCATGGTCCCTTTAAGGAAACCGGCTGCTGAGTCATCAAATGACATCACCAGATCCGCTTCCTCTAATTGGCTGGGAAATGCACTGGGCGGGCTTAACAAGCCCAATCAAGGGAAATTCATTTCATAGGCCAGGATGGAGACAGCCAGGATGGGTTTGGGACCCGCCACCAACATCGCCTGCCATGGACTCACTGAGGTCAGCAAAATCGCGGCCTACAGTTTTGTTATTTATTCTTGGGATGTAGACAACAACAACTTTCATTAATATAGCACCTTTAAAGTAGTAAAACGTTCCAAGGTGCTTCACAGGAGTGTTATCAAACAAAATTTGACACCGAGCCACATAAGGAGATATTAGGACAGGTAAACCAAAAGCTTGGTCAAAGAGGTAGGTTTAAAGGAGCGTCTTAAAGGAGGAAAGAGAGTTAGAGAGGAGGAGAGGTTTAGAGAGAGAATTCCAAAGCTTAGGGCCCAGGCAACTGAAGGCAATAGTGGAGCAATGAAAATTGAGGATGCGCAAGAACTCAAAATAGTTGGCCTGGGCAAGTTGGCATGTAATGTCCATTCCTAGTTATTAAGCCTTGTTCTTGAACTGCTACAGTCCTTGTGCTGATGGCGCTCCCACAATGGTGTTAGGTCAGAAATTTCAGGGTTCCAACGCAGCTACAATGAAGGAATGGCATTATATGTTCAAGTTAGGATGGTCTGTGACTTGGAAGGAAACTTGGAGGTGATGGTGTTCCCACATTACAACTCTTGTTCTTATTAGTGCTAGAGGTTGCAGAGGAGGGAAGTGCTGTTGATGTAACTTTGGCAAGTTGCTGCAGTGCATCCAATAGATCGTATCTACTGCAACCACAATGGCCTAGAAATTCGGGTCGACCTGCACTTACATAGCGCGCCTGCCATTGCGTTGTGGGCCCACATGGGATTCCGATCCTGGGCCTCCTCCAGCTGCCAGCGCGCAGTGTTCGCGTATCCCACGGGCGCAGTTAGTTCAAAGCGTCCCCTGGGATCATGTGGGCCATGGAGAGCCAATCGTAGCAGGGAATCTCCATTCATAAATTTGACAGGAAGACCTGTCAAATCTATTAATAGCGATCGGCCCCAAAACCTGACTAAAACTTCAAATAAATTTCAAAAAATCATCACATTTTTAAAATAACTATAAATTACATAAAATAAACTATTTTAAACAATAATTTAAATTTTTGAACAAATTAATTACAGTTTTTAACAGGGCTAAAAATAAACTTACCTTTCTTTAAAGTATTTAAAGATAATAAATCTGTGGAAAAAAATGTTTTAATTTTACTTAATTCACCACTTACCTTGTTAAAAACAGGCCTTGCGCCTGCTTTTTAAATGCACAACTGCTAGAGGCTTACCCTCCCGGAGAAACCTGTAAAAAAACTGGAAGTTCAAGGTCTATGTGCTGCCTCTCCGGCGCACGCATTTGACCTGTGAACCCCTCCCTTCAAGAGAACAGAAGTTCCGGTTTCCAGCGCATGCGCAGTGCATGCACGAAACCGGCACTTTCGTTGGCCCTACACGTGAGTACGCAACGCGTACTCCCCCGTGGGGACCCGAATTTCTGGCCCAATGTGTCAGTGGCGGAGGGAATGGATATTAAGTCAGGTGGCAGGGGCACTAACTGCTCTGTCCTGGATGGTGATGAGCTTCTTGAGTTTTGTTGCTGCTGCATCCATCCAGGTGAAGGATGAGTATTTGACTTGAGCCTTGTAGATGGTGGAGAGTTTTGAAGGGTAAGGAAGTAAACTACTTGTTGCACAGAACCTACCCTTTGTCCTGCTCTTGTAACCATGGTGTTGATATTGCTGGTCCAGTTCAGCTTCTGGGTAATAGTGATGGTGTAAGTGCTGTGGACTGTGCTGTCATTGGGAAAATCCTCAGTAGGTAACATCCTACTGGTAAAATTTTATAAACTCATTATAGGTAAGTTAGCCAATCGTTGAGTAAATGGGAACATGTTAAAATAAAAGGGTAACTGCTGTCAAAAATGAATTAAACGAAAAACTGACAAGGACCCACCTGGGAACTAGAGAGTCCTGTCTCTCCTTAATATAGACCTCATGACACTGACGAATATTGTGGCTTGATTGAAGTATTTACCTTGATTAGGTATAAGAATGAGAAAAGGTCATTCTGCCCATCAAACTAGCTCCTTCCAAGCACCATATCCAATTTATGCTTATGTGAATTATTTGATCACTTGAATGAAAGTTCTTCAAAAATTTTCCCTAGCCCTAAAACATAGTTCAATAAAATGCCACAATATTTGTCTACACTTATACCTAGTATTCAAATCCTGGCCACTTTGCCGTAACTTAAGTAGGCATTCTGCAAAATTAACAGAATAACCAATGTCATAATATAGAATGGCAAACGAACACAAAATAACTATTGAAACTGTTATTTATGCCACATTTTCTTCCTTCTCAGTTCAAATAAATGTCAAAATGGTTGGAAACATCTGAAAATAATCCATATAATTAGATAAGGAAAAGGAAATTAAATCAAAGTATCTCGGCATAGTACTAAACAACAAAATATCTTCAAAAATGAATCAGAACCTTATTCTAAAACATTCATGGTCAGGATTACAATAGGTTGCCAAAATAATGAGAATGCAATTATGACCAACAAAAGATGCTCCACTTTGGAGGAACACATAGAATATGTGACAAAAAAAGCATTATAAGGCAACCTTTGGTGGAAGCACTTTTAAATAAAGGTACACCTTGGAATCATAGAATGATAAGCACAGTAGGAACCCATTCAGCCCATCGTGTCTATGCCGGCTCTTTCAAAGAGCTATCCAATTAGTCCCATTGCCCTGCCCCTTCCCTGTAGCCCTGCAATGATTCCCTTTCAAGCATTACAGTCATGTCTGAATGTGATACAGACTGTCAAGCATCCATTCTTTTCAATATTTATGACAGTGCTCAGCATTAACGTCACAGTTAAGTACCAAAGTACTAAAACATGAAGAAAATGCTAGAAACTTTGAAAGGAAATTAATGTCATAAGAACTAGAGAGGGCTGAAAGTAAATTCCAATAGACAATATCAATGCAATACCAGAATCACGGCAATGTGCAAATAACTGCAGAAAATTTAAGAAAAATATATACCATGAACACACCCTAGTAAATTTACTAATAAGTCAGGGCTAGTGTTGATTGAAAGAAAATGTTTTTTTAAAACAAGAAGATAAGGTTTTGAAAAAGTTCAATGTGTCTTGAAAAAGTTCTAAATGAAAAATACATTTTGAAAACTTTCAGAGAGGATGGTCTAGACATTGGCTGTCTCTATCATTCCCATCAGTGTTATTCAGTTACCTTAGCAGTTCACATTTTTATGTCTTAATTAAGTGTTAAAATACTATTTGACATCTTACTCTTCTATCTAAATCCCAAATTATTGCTCCACCAACACGGCAAATAATGATTATTTAATTTATACATAGTTCTGCAATGGTAGGTCAGCTCCTTTATAGAGAGATAATGATCCTCTTTGTTAAGTCATGTAGCGTTACTCTGCTCATCAGCATCATAAAATTGTCAGTGACTTCAACTCAAGCAGGATTTATTTGCTCAGTTCTCTCTGACTTTATTCATTTATTCAACTGACTTAGATTTCAAGGCATAGACACTAGTGTACTTTGCTGATGAAAGAATCTATGTGGCACTGAAAACTAATACTTCATTTGTAATCTAAACTAATAAAGACTCAGAAGAGACCACTGAACTAGATTATTCATTTGTTCCTTAGGCGTTGAGCTGTGTTGCCAGTTGCTTGCTACGATAGTACACCAAATGTTCCTCTTCATTATGCTTCCAGATGTTAGCAAATAAAACCATCTCATTCTTCATTATGATGTTAATTAATACATTCTGTGTTTCACATGGTATTTTGCTGTCATTTTATCTGTATTCTGTATTCAAGCAGGGTGGTAATGAGCCTTTTTAAATACAGTAACTTATGAGCAAAGGAACAGAGAGGGCATTTACTTGGTCACTGCACCCAGCCATTTTCAAGTAATTATCTATGCATGCCCAATGGCTGTGGGAATTGTGTGTTGTCAATTACAAATACATGGTCTCACCTCAAATATGAGATAGGTGTACATTCCAAGGTCAGCATACGGTAATAAAGCCTTTTAATTGCTTCACCCTTGTATGTGAGATAAATATTGCAAATTGGCATCTTTGGCAAACTGAATGTATTAATTTACTATGGCCAGTTTAGGTTTAACTTTCTGTGTATCTTTGTCTAACTGTGCTGACCCACCCTGTGTTTATAACCTGTAGCATGTTAAGCAATTCTACAAATATGCACAATTAGACCATCAATTTGCCCTTTGTGCACTTAGTAAGGAAACCATTTGGTCTGAAAATCATGTGCAGTATGTGCCTGAATTTCCAATAGGTGCTGCCGCCGAATGTAATGAAATCTGTTTGTCTTGATCCTGTATTCGTTTTGCACTCATGTATATTACCCTCCCCCACTGTGTATAGTTTCACTTCCTCTTTCCCGACTAACCTGGGAGGTTCCAGGTCTTGGCTCTTGGCTCCGCCCCTGACTTCAATAAAAAATAAAGATCCCAGGATCTGTATGACTCATTCCTGTGAACCAGTCGGCGTGTTGAGATGTTAGCTCTGATCTTAGTGATTAAAAGCCAACTTGTTTAAGTCTATAACTTCTAGTTTTGTGGTTATTGAAGGCCCATCAATTTTAATCACTAAAGAATACTAGGATGGATCGACTCCTAAAACCAGTGCATCTGGACTTGGATCCACATTCTGCTGAAGCATCAAATCAATTTGGACACTGGCTCAAATGCTTCGAACTCTTCGCGGGGGCCTCATCCGCTAGCGAGGTAGATAAACTGAATCTACTGACTACTTGCGTAAGTCATCGGATTTATTCGTTCATCCGGGACGCCACCTCTTACACGGAGGCCATCACTATCCTGAAGGCCCAATACCAGAGGCCGGTAAACGAAGTGTACTCCAGACATCTGCTGGCTACACGCAGGCAGCGACCAGAGAAATCAATGGACGATTTCTTACAGGGCCTAAAGGACCTGGTCCGGGACTGTAACTGCAAAGCCGTGACGGCCAACGCGTACTCTGACGAATTGGTCCGCGATTCCTTCATCACGGGCCTCAAATCGAATTGTATCCGGCAGAGACTGCTGGAGAAGGAGGTCCTGGACTTAAAAAAGGCAGTGGCCACTGCGCGATCGCTGGACGTGGCCCAGAAAAACTCTGACTCTTATTCTTCCGGCCATGCGGCCCTCACCGCCTCGTGCGCGCCGAGGGGGCCGCCATCTTGGAATCAGCCATCTTCCCCATCCAGGTCTCAGACCAGCTGTACGCCGCTGGAAGTTCACCCAGGCAGCGGCAATGTCTCGAGGCCCGAAATGCTACTTCTGCGGCCAGGCCAAGCACCCCAGACAACGATGCCCAGCGAAGGACGCTACATGCTTCAAATGTAAGAAAAAGGGGCATTTTAGCAAAGTCTGCAGGGGGAATCCGATTTCCAACTTCGTCACCGCCTCGTGCATGCCGTGTGGGCCGCCATCTTGGGATCCGCCATCTTTTCCCAACTCAACGGCCGCCCAGGGCCCAACAGTGGCTTCGATCACGGTGGATCAATCCAGGCCACACCCGTTGACAAAATCCATGATGGACATACAGGTAAACGGGAATTTAACGAAATGTTTAATTGACTGTGGGAATACCGAGAGTTTTATCCACCCTAGCCTGGTACGGCGGCACTCATTAACGGTAACCCCTACATGGAGCAGAATTGTTATGGCTGCTAAGCCCCACACTTCGGACATTTTGGGCTACTGTGTGGTAACACTGACTGTAAAAGGCACGGACTACAAGGATTTTAAACTCCTCGTGATGCCAGAACTCTGTGTTAATGTAATCTTGGGCCTAGACTTCCAGTGCCACCACGAAAGTGTCACGCTAGCATATGGCGAGTCCCAGCCGCCACTCACAGTCTGTGGCCTATCAACCTTAAAAATCAGCCCGCCCTCTTTATTCGCTAATCTCGCTCCGAACTGTAGGCCCATAGCGACCAAAAGTAGACGGTACAGTCTGGAAGACAGACACTTTATCAAGGCGGAAGTGGACAGACTCCTGCGGGAAGGCATTATTGAATGCAGTACCAGCCCGTGGCGTGCCCAAGTAGTCATAGTTAAAAATAGCGAAAAGAAACGGATGGTAATTGACTACAGCCAGACTGTTAATATTTATACCCAGCTGGACGCCTACCCTTTACCCCGCATATCAGAAATGGTCAACCAGATTGCACAATACCGAGTCTTCTCGACTATCGACCTCAAATCCGCATATCACCAGCTCTCCATTAGAACGGAGGACCGCCCATACACTGCCTTCGAGGCGAACGGGCGCCTCTACCATTTTCTCAGAGTGCCCTTCGGAGTAACAAATGGGGTCTCGGTCTTCCAACGTGAGATGGACCGCATGGTTGACGAGAATAAACTACAAGCTACCTACCCCTATCTGGACAATGTCACTATCTGCAGGCACAACCAGCAAGACCACGATCTAAATCTTGCGAGATTTTAAAAAACTGCCCTAAAGCTGAATCTAACCTACAACGAAGACAAATGTGTCTTCAACACAACCCGTCTCTGTATCCTCGGCTGTGTGGTGGAAGATGGGGTAATTGGACCGGACCCTGACCGATTACGCCCCCTAAAGGAACTGCCCCTGCCACACAATCCCAAAGCTTTAAAAAGGTGCCTGGGATTTTTTTCGTATTATGCCCAATGGGTGCCCAATTACTCTGATAAGGCCCGACCCCTCATTAAATCGACGTCCTTCCCACTATCAGCTGAATCTCGGGAGGCTTTCACCAGTATTAAACAGGACATTGAAAGGGCTGCAGTGTGTGCAGTGGACGAATGCATTCCCTTTCAAGTCGAAAGCGATACGTCAGACTTTGCCTTAGCTGCGACCCTCAATCAGGCTGGGAGACCTGTGGCCTTCTTCTCCCGAACCCTTCAGGGACCTGAAATCAGGCACTCTTCTGTCGAGAAGGAGGCACAGGCTATAGTGGAGGCAGTGCGGCACTGGAGACACTACCTAGCCGGCAAACATTTCACCCTGCTCACCGACCAGCGGTCGGTGGCTTTCATGTTTAATAACAAACAAAGGGGGAAAATCAAGAATGACAAAATACTCAGGTGGAGGATCGAACTATCCACGTTCGACTATGATATTATGTACAGGCCGGGAGCCCTTAATGAACCCCCAGACGCCCTATCGTGGGGAATGTGTGCCAGCATTCATACGGACAAATTACAGGGTCTCCACAACGACCTCTGTCACCCAGGGGTCACCCGACTATACCATTTTATAAAGTCCCGCAATCTGCCCCACTCCATCGAGGAGGTCAGGGCAATGACCAGAGCCTGTCGCATCTGTGCGGAATGCAAGCCTCGTTTCTACAGGCCTGACCGTGCACATCTTATCAAAGCCACACGGCCATTCGAGCGCCTAAGTCTGGACTTCAAGGGACCCCTTCCCTCTGCTGACCATAACGTATACTTCCTCAATATCATTGATGAATATTCCCGCTTCCCCTTCGCCATTCCCTGCCCAGACATGACCAGTGCCACGGTCATCAAGTGTCTCTGTAATCTATTCTGCATGTTTGGCATGCCGAACTACATACACAGCGATAGGGGGACGTCATTCATGAGTGACGAGCTGCGCCAGTTCTTGCTCTCAAAGGGGATAGCCACTAGCAGAACCACTAGCTACAACCCCCGGGGTAATGGGCAAGTGGAAAGGGAGAATGCTACTGTTTGGAAGGCTGTCACGTTAGCCTTAAAGTCAAAAGGCCTTCCGACCTCCCGCTGGCAGGAAGTCCTCCCAGACGTGCTCCACTCCATAAGGTCTCTGTTATGTACTGCCACTAATGCTACCCCTCATGAAAAGATGTTCGTTTTCCCCCGGAAATCCACCTCGGGCATATCTCTACCCGCGTGGCTGACGTCTCTGGGGACAGTACTATTGCGGAAGCACGTGAGAGGCCATAAAACAGACCCCCTTGTGGAAAAGTTACAGCTCCTCCATGCAAACCCTCAGTATGCCTATATCGAATAATCTGACGGGCGAGAGGACGCTGTTTCCATAAAAGACCTCGCTGCCTCGGGGAGCGGAGAGAACGATGGGAGACTACCCGATGAAGACCTACACTACAAAGAGACAGGACGCCCAGAGGTATCAATACCCAACTTTAACCTGGAGGACACTGCAGATAACCTGGAAGACACTGCGGAGGCCCGGACAGCGGAGGAACCAGAATCCACTCCCCTAGAGGCACCCCAACCGGCTTTGCGCCGATCACTGAGAACTGCAAAACCTCCAGACAGACTCACTTATACCAACTTTTAAGAAACATCACCCCGATGGACTAAATCTATAGAAGGGGTGAATGTAATGAAATCTGTTTGTCTTGATCCTGTATTCGTTTTGCACTCATGTATATTACCCTCCCCCACTGTGTATAGTTTCACTTCCTCTTTCCCGACTAACCTGGGAGGTTCCAGGTCTTGGCTCTTGGCTCCGCCCCTGACTTCTCTTACATAAAGATCCCAGGATCTGTATGACTCATTCCTGTGAACCAGTCGGCGTGTTGAGATGTTAGCTCTGATCTTAGTGATTAAAAGCCAACTTGTTTAAGTCTATAACTTCTAGTTTTGTGGTTATTGAAGGCCCATCACCGGGCAAGATTCGCCATTGGAAACATGGGGCTGGATTTTCCGATTGGAGGCGGGTTGGCATTGAGAATGTCAGTCGGCAGGTTCCGGTCCCGCTCCCGGCTCCAGCCGGTCTGCTGACACAATTTTCTGTTAATTGGGCTCGTTAAGCCCGCCGTGCGCGTTACCCGCTCTGATCACAAGGTGCGGGTCTGCTGAGCTGCTCTGATGGCGCATTTGCAGCCGGTGTACTTAAGGGGGCCATTTCACCATTAGATCTCACGTCATTTCTGATGTTCCTGACTGTTGCTGCCCACCACAATGTTTGCAGAGAGACAAAAGGCAGCTCCCCACTTCAGCAATGACTCCCTCCATGTTTTTGTGGAGGGAGTCAGAAGACGTCAGGAAGTCCTACCCAGGTGATGGAAGAAGGAAACCTCCTCAGCAGACAAAGGCAGCCTGGCTGCAAATAGCTGAGGAGGTCAATGCCAGGTCTGTGTTCAGACACACCTGGGTCCAATGTAGGAAAACATTCAATGATCTCCTGCGCTCTGGAAATGTGAGTATAAAAAGCACACTTACCTTAATTCTGCTGTGCCACTCATCACATCCCCATCACTCTGCATTGCCAACCCTACTCCTGCACATCCTAACTCACCCCAACATTCTTTGCACCATCACCCATCCCTCTCTCCCTATGGACAGAATCATTTCCCCATCTAACTATGTACCCCTCACACTCACCCTTAAGGTTATGCAGTGACAACAGCTAACAACTCAAAAGGAGGGAACTTGGTAATGGGAACCCACTCCATTATAGTCTCCCTCTAAACATCTATCCTATCCATTTTTTACACTCATTCTATCACTCTCACTGAAACTCCACTTCTTTCCCTCATTGCAGGAAAAGAGAGCCCGCAATAAGGAGAGGGAGAGAACAGGAGGAGGACCACAGCTCACCCACACTGAGGAGGCCGCTCTCGACATTGTAGGATCAGTGGAACACCTCGAAGTGGGGGATGGAGAGAGGGCCTCAGTAGAACAACCTGGTGACAGAATGCTTCTCCATCCATCTTATTTGGCTTTCATGAGTGACACATATGGCACCTGATGTCAATAGAAATTGAATGCTCATCGTGTGCACAATGGGATGTGTCTGCAGTCTACATATCACATATCTAACTCATCCTCTCCCACAGGATCATCAAGGACCTCCCTCCCTACTGTCCATGAGGAAGAGCAGGAGGACTCCTCAGAGGATGCTGCATCCTCTGAGGGAGCAGCATTAGCAGAAATGAGTGCACCCAGCACCAGCACAGAGACGCACACCTCGGTGGGTCATTTGTGAGGTAGAGTAGTGTTGTCACCTGGTGTATCACAACTCACGAGTGAGCAAGAGCAGATGGTGGAGACAGGGACAGCAGTGAAGAGCCCTTGTCGGAGGCCACAGGATGCCCCTAGCTCTGGCCAGCTGCATGTAGACGCTGAGCCTCAGGGGCCATCCAGAAAGAGAGCAGTGCTGGATCTTCAGGAACAAGTGCAGGAGGCTCTGACTGGGTTTGCAACCATGGTGACTGCGAGTGTGAAGAGAATGGAGGAGTCCAGCTCAAACATGAGCAATGCTGTGGCACACGCAATGGCAAATGTAGGTACTGCAATGGAAAAGATGGCAACCTCCATGGAGGACAAAAATTGCCTGAGTCAAAACAACATGGTGACTCTTCTAAATAGACGGTCAGCTATGGAGGCTAGATGGGCATCTATCGTGGTGAGGAATCAGAGGTTCATGGATGTCCCCATTATGAGAACTGTCAGTACAGAGTTGGGTCCTCATGGCCCCACTAATGTGCAGCAAGGTGCTCTCCAGTTACTTGCTAGCAGGGAAGTGCAGGTGGCCCATGAGAGTGATGATGGTGGGAGGTGACATGCACGTGGGGGCTCCTATCCAAGCGCTCAAACAGCCATCCCCTTGCCAACCCCTCGGTCAGAGCCCCAGATGACTCTCCGAACAGTGAATGCTGAGTCTGCCCTGTGCAGCTGCAGTAGGAGCAGACTTTGGCGGGGCCTTCATAGGCTCCAAAACCCAGAGGATGGCCAAAGGTGTCTAAGAAGTTGCAGCAGGGAAGTGAGCAGGCTGCCTCTACATCTGCTGAAGTCACAGGGGTAGCACCACGTAGAAGCACGCATAAGAGAAAGCTGCCACATGAATAATCACAAGGATACTCACTTGGGTGTTCTGCAATAAATCAATATTAAGTTTCTGTTCTTTTACTCTGTTGGAATAAATTAATGTTGTATGAATGTTTGTAATTGGTTGCCATATGTGTGGTCTCAATTTGAAGTGTCACATTGAAGGGTGAAGGTGCCTTTTATGTCCAGCAATGGTGGTGACAGTGTAAGGAATGCACAGATTATTGTAGAGATGCTCTATGGTGTTGAAGTGTGGTCACGGCAACCTTCATATGGATGTGGCAGCCACATGTCTGTGCTGCATAAATGTAGGTGAATCTGGCATTGATTAGGCCATCCCTGGCATCGCGGGCAGCAATGTGCTCACGTGCTGGTTGCAATGTGTCAGCTGCATCCTCCAGGTATTCCTCATCTGGAACCTCATTCTGCTCGTCCTCCTCCTCCCCCTCCTCCTCCTTTGAAGAGGCTGTGTGCTCTGCGCCTTGCTCCTCATCCAGCGCTAATCATCGCTGCAGTGCGATGTGCAGGGCATAGCAGACAATGATGATTCTCGAGACCCTGGCTGGTGTGTACTGTAGAGCCACATCTGTTCAGGCATCTGTAGTGCTTTTTGAGCAACCCTATTTTTTGCTCTTTGAGACTTCTGGTGCAAATGTGGCTTTGATTGTAATACTCCTCAGGCTCATTTGAGGGCCTCCTAAACAGTGTCATTAGGCGCCTCTTCAGGGGATAGCCCTTGTCTCCAAGGTGCCAGCAAGAAAGTTCGCTCGGTGGAGCGAAGAGCTGAGGGACAGTGGACTAGCGCTGGATGTAAGAGTCGTGGCAGCTGCCAGGGAACTTGGCACACACATGCGTGCTGTTCTTCCTATGGTTGCACACCAGCTGCACGTTAAAGGAGTGGAAGCCCATGCGCTTGACAAATACCACTGGGTGCTGATGGGATGCCCTGATGGCCACATATTTGCAGTCAATGATGCCCTGCACCCGTGGGAAGGCAACCAGATTGACAAAGCTGAGCACCCGCTCGGTAACACTTACCTCATCAATGGCAAAGTGGATGTGATTGACGGACTGGACAAAGAGGGCATCGGTAACCCGTGTGATGCATCTGAGGGCGGCCGACTGGGAGATGTCACTAATGTCTGCTGCTGATCCCTGGAAAGACCCAGATGCAAAGAAGTTGAGGGCGGTGGTGACTTTGACAGCAACTGGTAAGGAGTATCCACTTGCTCCTCTGAGCTGCAAGTCTTGATCGAGCATTGCACAAATGTCTGTGACTACCTTTCGCGAAAGTCTCAGCCTCCTTTGGCACTGCTGCTCATTCATGTTGAGGAAGTTCATCCGCTGCCTGTAAACCCGGTGTTGGGGGTCTCTCCTGTGGCGCGGTGCAGCCCTGCACTGACGGCCTCTGCCCTGTGCAGCATCAGGTGGTTGAGGACAAGGTTGGTGCTCTTGTTGCTGCTGGTGTGCCTGGTTCTGCTGCTGCTGTGGCTGATCCGCCTCAGATTCTGAGGACCAGGATGAGGGAGTATAAAGCATTCCCATTCTGCTGTTATATATGGTAGTTGAGGATGAGAAGTTTTAAGCAGTCAGTCAATGGGGAGAGAGGTAATTCCAAGGAGGTGACAGTGCATATAGAGTTAACACCACACACTTGCAGCCTCAAGACAGATCAAATGTGTCTTACAAATCCTGAAATCACCAACCTCTGAGATTTGAAAGTGAACAGATGTGAAAGTTCAGCATTTATACTGCAGTTGCAGCTGTGAACTATGCAGCTCGCTGCTACTCCCGACATACTACCTAACGTGATCGTGAAACCTGTTGAAAATGCGGGAATATAAGAAAAGGCTGGCAAAATAGCAATTAACAAACACTTAACAAGGAGTTAAGTATCTTTAAACCCTCCCCCGCCGCTTGGTGTTGGGTTTGTTCTGAAATCGCAGACCCGACACTCTGGAAACTCACACGGAGGCGGGATCGCGGTGGGTTTCCAACCTGCCATCAATCATTTCAAATTTAACAGCTGACCTGCCTCCGAATCCGCCCTCTGAGCACCGGCAAAATCGCGGCCATTAAGTAGGAAAATGAACCCCTTTTATATTTTTTTAAAAATCTACTACATCAGTGTGCAAACCATTGTATGATTTCCTTATTTAGTCAAAAAAAAAGTTGTTTTGAAAATTTTAGGTTGTAATAAATTCTGTGCCTGGGCTTTGATTGTTAAATGTTTGTCAGTTTTCCTGTTTCACCTTGTAATCTGTCTGTAATACAGATGTATTGTAATACCACATGTATTTGCTTTTTCAAAATAAAATGTAAAAAAAGTCTTTCTAAATTTAACCCAACACCAGGTTATAGTCCAACAGCTTTATTTGAAATCACAAGCTTTCGGAGCACTGCTCCTTCTTCAGGTGAAGTGGAGAAATGCATAAAGACACAGCTTATATCGTCAGAGAATCATGTCAGATGTTTACAGGTAACCTTTCCAACTGCCATTTATCACACCTTGGCAGAGAGATAATCACAGCAGTCAAAGGTGTGAATGGTGTCCAAACAGGTCAGTCAGGGAAACATTACATCAAAGAACAATGAGGTGGGGTCACAAGGGATCAAATATTGCAGATGCTGGGGTCTGTATGAAAAACAAAGAAACAGACAAAAAACATTTTTTTTGGCTGGAAATCACAGCAGGTCCGGCATCATCCGTGTAGAGAGAACAAGCCAATGTCGACTCGAGTCTGGATGACCCTGCGTCAGGTGGGGTTACATGTAGCGTGACATGAACCCAAGATCTCGGTTGAGGCCGTCCTCATGGGTGCGGAACTTGGCTATCAGTTTCTGCTCGACGATTTTGCGTTGTCATGTGGCTCGAAGGCCGCCTTGGAGAATGCTTACCCGAAGATCGGAGGCTGAATGTCCTTGACTGCTGAAGTGTTCCCCGACTGGGAGGGAACACTCCTGCCTGGTGATTGTTGCGCGGTGTCCGTTCATCCGTTGTCGCAGTGTCTGCATGGTCTCGCCGATGTACCATGCTCCGGGGCATCCTTTCCTGCAACGTATGAGGTAGACAACGTTGGCCGAGTCACATGAGTATGTACCATGTACCTGGTGGGTGGTGTCCTCACGTGTGATGATGGTATCTGTGTTGATGATCTGGCATGTCTTGCAAAGGTTGCTGTGGCAGGGTTGTGTGGTGTCGTGGTCGCTGTTCTCCTGAAAGCTGGGTAATTTGCTGCGAACGATGGTCTGTTTGAGGTTAGGCGGCTGTTTGAAAGCGAGTAGTGGAGGCGTGGGGATGGCCTTAGCGAGGTGTTCGTCCTCATCGATGACATGTTGAAGGCTGCGAAGAACATGGCGTAGTTTCTCCGCTCCGGGGAAGTACTGGACGACGAAGGGTACTCTGTTGGTTGTGTCCCGTGTTTGTCTCCGGCATCTCCACACCATGGCTACTATCGACACCACAAACTGCCGGCTCAAAGTGGAGAGGATATCCAAGAAGATCGCGCATATTGACACAGACATCAAGTTTCTACAGAGATGCAAGAAAGCAGACAAGATCCCGAAAGGACTACAGATCACTAACCCACTCAAGTCGACCTACAACACAGACTATGCTGAGAGACTCTGCCATCGTACCTCTCGCACACTCCTCAACCATCTCGTACACCAGCTCTACAGCAGATGCCGCAACCTCGAAACCGAGATGGAGTCCATGTTCTCAGCCTGTGCTCAGGACGCAGCAGACCAGCTACGAGACACCGCCAAACAAACAAGGCAACGGAACTACGCTACCTACATGCACACCAAGAACAGGAAGCTTGAGAAACTTGGCATCACCAGCAGCAGCAACCAAGCCTCCCCTAGTACCACGGTTGAAACCACAGGGAAATCCATCGTCAACCTGTCCGACCACACCCTTCAACCAGACGAAATTGAAGTTCTCAGCCGAGGGCTCAATTTCTGCCCCACCACCAAAATGGACCCCATCGGTCTCGCGGCAGACACAGAGGAATTCATCAGGAGAATGAGGCTCCGGGAATTCTTCCACAAATCCCAAGATGTCAGCAGCGAACCCAATGAGACAATCAATGATCCGGAACAGCAGACAGAGGGATCCGCAGTGCAGCAACCAAAGAAGAGTCAAATTGGACCCCTCCGGAGGGTCGCTGCTCTAAGCTTGACATGTATGCTCAAGCTGTCAGGAGATGCATCAACGCCAGATTCATTAGCCGCACTCACAAGACAGTCCAGAATGTCACCCGAGCACAACGCAATGCCATCCATGCTCTCAAGACCAACCGCAACATCGTCATCAAACCAGCAGACAAAGGAGGTGCCATCGTCATACAGAACAGAACGGACTATTGCAAAGAAGTATACCGACAACTGGACAACCAGGAACACTACAGACAGTTACCCGCAGATCCGACCAAAGAACACACCCGCCAACTCAACAGACTGATCAAAACCTTCGATCCAGACCTTCAAAGCATCCTACATGCTCTCATCCCACGTACTCCCCGCGTGGGAGACTTCTACTGCCTCCCAAAGATACACAAAGCCAACACACCTGGACGTCCTATCGCATCAGGCAACGGAACCCTGTGTGAGAACCTCTCTGGATATGTCGAGGGCATCCTGAAACCCATCGTACAGGGAACCCCCAGCTTCTGTCACGACACTACAGACTTCTTACAGAAACTCAGCACCCACGGACCAGTTGAACCAGGAACACTCCTCGCCACGGTGGACGTCTCGGCACTCTACACCAGTATCCCCCACGATGACGGCATCGCTGCGACAGCCTCAGTACTCAACACCAACAACAGCCAATCTCCAGACGCCATCCTACAACTCATCCGCTTCATCCTTGACCACAATGTCTTCACCTTCAACAACCAGTTCTTTACCCAAACACACGGAACAGCCATGGGGACCAAATTCGCACCCCAATACGCAAACATCTTCATGCACAAGTTCGAGCAAGACTTCTTCGCTGCACAGGATCTCCAACCAACGCTATACACCAGATACATCGACGACATTTTCTTCCTATGGACCCATGGCGAAGAATCACTGAAAAGACTACACGATAACATCAACAAGTTCCATCCCACCATCAAACTCACCATGGACTACTCCTCAGAATCGGGCTCATTCCTGGACACACGAATCTCCATCAAAGACGGACACCTCAGCACTTCACTCTACCGCAAGCCCACGGACAACCTCACGATGCTTCACTTCTCCAGCTTCCACCCTAACCACGTTAAAGAAGCCATCCCCTATGGGCAAGCCCTGCGAATACACAGGATCTGCTCAGACGAGGAGGAACACGATGGACACCTACAGACACTGAAAGACGCCCTTGTAAGAACGGGATATGACGCTCGACTCGTTGATCGACAGTTCCGACGGGCCACAGCGAAAAATCGCATAGACCTCCTCAGAAGACAAACATGGGACACAACCAACAGAGTACCCTTCGTCGTCCAGTACTTCCCCGGAGCGGAGAAACTACACCATGTTCTTCGCAGCCTTCAACATGTCATCGATGACGACGAACACCTCGCTAAGGCCATCCCCACGCCTCCACTACTCGCTTTCAAACAGCCGCCTAACCTCAAACAGACCATCGTTCGCAGCAAATTACCCAGCTTTCAGGAGAACAGCGACCACGACACCACACAACCCTGCCACAGCAACCTCTGCAAGACATGCCAGATCATCAACACAGATACCATCATCACACGTGAGGACACCACCCACCAGGTACATGGTACATACTCATGTGACTCGGCCAATGTTGTCTACCTCATACGTTGCAGGAAAGGATGCCCCGGAGCATGGTACATCGGCGAGACCATGCAGACACTGCGACAACGGATGAACGGACACCGCGCAACAATCACCAGGCAGGCGTGTTCCCTCCCAGTCGGGGAACACTTTAGCAGTCAAGGACATTCAGCCTCCGATCTTCGGGTAAGCATTCTCCAAGGCGGCCTTCGAGACACACGACAACGCAAAATCGTCGAGCAGAAACTGATAGCCAAGTTCCACACCCATGAGGATGGCCTCAACCGAGATCTTGGGTTCATGCCACGCTACATGTAACCCCACCTGATGCAGGGTCATCCAGACTCGAGTCGACATTGGCTTGTTCTCTCTACACGGATGCGGCCGGACCTGCTGTGATTTCCAGCCAAAAAAAATGTTTTTTGTCTGTTTCTTTGTTTTTCATACAGACCCCAGCATCTGCAATATTTGACCCCTTTTGACCCCACCTCATTGTTCTTTGATGTAATGTTTCCCTGACTGACCTGTTTGGACACCATTCACACCTTTGACTGCTGTGATTATCTCTCTGCCGAGGTGTGATAAATGGCAGTTGGAAAGGTTACCTGTAAACATCTGACATGATTCTCTGACTATATAAGCTGTGTCTTTATGCATTTCTCCACTTCACCTGAAGAAGGAGCAGTGCTCCGAAAGCTTGTGATTTCAAATAAAGCTGTTGGACTATAACCTGGTGTTGTGTGACTTCTTACATTTGTCCACCCCAGTCCAACTCCGGCATCTCCACTCCATAAATTTAACCCAATAAGATATAACTATAACATCTTGAATAGCAAACTCACAAAAAAAACAGACTTCACAAACTCCCAATAAAAGTATTTTTAATCAGTCTGATAAGATCATTCGATGTGTATCTATTAAAAAGCTCTATTACAGTATGTAAATTAGTTGAGCGGAATGGTTTTCTTGTTAATCTGCTAACTACATTCTGAGGAACAGTTCTTTCCTCCCCTTCCTGCTTTCCCTGCCTCTGTACTCGCTTAAAAACAGTTACATCTCTAACTTTTTCCAGTTCTGGCGAAAGGTCATCGACCTGAAACATTGGGCAGGATTTTCATTGGGCCGTGGAGGCGGGATTGGAGGCGTGTGGGGGTTTAAAAACTCAAAATCGGAGGGCATGAACCCATCCCACCCCCAACCCGCCTTCATGCCAGTTTCAAAGGAGGCGGATACCCGACCTGTGCTGGGACCCGCCTCACCGAGGCAGGAAGGGGATTAGTGCCAATTAACTATCTGTTAACAGGTAGTTAAGAGGCAGTTTTTAGCCTAATCCCTATTTTTATTCCTGAAGTGTGGGATTCCTGACGGCTCCAAACCACACCACGTTAGCGAGGCGGACCGTCGGGCTGAAGGGCTTGGAGGGTTCGAGACATCCGGTGTTCAGGTGAGTGATGGGTGCATGAGTTCAGAGGTAAGTGTGTTTGGTGTGTGTAAAGTGTTTAAAGAAGTTTTACTTACATTTACTTACCTTTACAGCCTTCCTTCTTTCAGGTCTCGGGAGTCCCTCATCTCACCGGCACAGAAAGCAGAATGGCTGCGAGCTGTCAAAAGTTGCCGCATTCAGCTTTCTGTTCTGGAGAGATCTCTAAATCATCCTGAGAGGAAGGAATTTACTTGGAGTACAGATTGTCAGGGGTTGATTTTTGTGGAGCCGTTAGGCGGGGTTTCAGGCGTGTGGGGGGGGGGATATCCTGATTTCGGGGGTCCCGACAGCATCCCGCCCAAAACCCCGCTCCACGCAACTTTCAGAGGCAGCGGGTACCCGCCCCACACTGGAACCCGCCGATCCCAGGCAGGAAGGGATTAGTGCCAATGAACTGCCTGTTAACAGGTAGTTAACAGGCAGTTTTTAGCCTAATCCCTATTTTGAGGGGTTTTCTGTGGGTTTCCCGACGGCTCCAAACCACGCCAGGTTAGAGCAGGCGGGCCGTTGGGTTGAAGGAGTTGGAGGGGTCGCGATGTCATTGCTCAGGTGAGTGATGGGTGCATGAGTGCAAAGGTAAGTGTGTTTGATGTGTCTAAAGTGTGTAAAGCACTTTTACTTACCTGTACTTACCTTAACAGCCTTTCTTCCTGTAGCCGTTGGGAGCCCATCACTCAGCCGGCACTTAAAGCTGTATGGCTGCGATCTGTGAAAAGTGACAGCCTTCAGCTTTGAGTGCCGATGTGAGTTCTAACTGAGTCTGTGCAGAAGGACTCATGTCAGAACTCAGACTGTCAGTGTTTCACAGCTTGACACAGCTGTGAAACACTGATATTTCATCTGCCAAGAACTCTTGACAGATGAAATTGCAGTCTGTGACGTCAACTGTTGCCGGGTGGCAGGAGGCGGGAGGCGGAGCAGCGCGGCAGAACGACTACAAGAGGCCCCAGAGGCTCAGGTAGGCCTCAGTGCGGCATCGGCAGCGGCGGGAGGCGGAGCAGCGCGGCAGGGAGACTACAAGAGGCCCCAGAGGCTCAGGTAGGCCTCAGTGTGGCATCGGCAGCGCCGGGAGGCGGAGCAGCGTGGCAGAGCAACTACAAGAGGCCCCAGAGGCTCAGGTAGGCCTCAGAGCGGCATCGGCAGTGGCGGGAGGCGGAGCAGCGCGGCAGAGCGACTACAAGAGGCCCCAGAGGCTCAAGTAGGCCTCAGTGCGGCATCGGCAGCGGCGGGAGGCGGAGCAACGCGGCAGAGCGACTGCAAGAGGCCCCAGAGGCTCAGGTAGGCGTACCAATCTCCAATCTCAGGCAAGGAGAGAGGTAAAAAGTATTCAAGGTGTGACGTCACCACAAAACAGGTAGCTGATTGGTTGGAGTATTTCTCTCATTTTAAAACTTTAAGTCTGTGGTTTATAGTTTTTAAGGTTGCTGTGGTGTACCAGGGACAGTTTGTAAACCAGGGCCCACTGTAGTGAAATTGGTGGGATTCATTTAATTTTAATTAATTAGTTAAAGGGTAAGTGCGAGTCATCAAAGAGTGCTGTGAGTTTGGGTAAGAGTGAGAGTTCTTTAATTGTTATTTCTCTTTAAATCATTCTTAATAAGATTACTTTAAGCAGTTTAAGTAAAGGGGAAAAGTTAAATATTTGGGATTCTGTTGGTTTAAGAAGAGTAAAACAAGGTTACACTGCAGTAGGAGTAAATTGGCACAGCAGGCAGTGGAAACCAGTTTTCTAACCAATCAGCAGGGGTGACTCATTTGGCTGTAAACAAACAAACAGTATAAAAAGACCAGTCCTAGTGCGAGCAAGCACTGAGTGTGAGTCATCAAAGAGTGCTGTGAGTTAGGGTAAGTGGGGTGTTAGGTGCTCTTTTCAAACTTTAACTCTGTGGGCTTTAGTTAATAAGGCCTTTCTGGTGCAGAGTGACTGTTGGTAAACCATTTAACTGGTGTAACTAGAGGGATTGATTTAATTTAAATCCAATTAATTAAAGGGGATACGAGCATCTAAAATCAGGCAGAGGGTGTACATAACTAACAATAAAAAATTTAATTAATTACATGGAATGGAGCAGGTGATGTGTTACTGTTGCGAGATGTGGGAGCCGGTGAACCCCACTGAGGCTCACGGTGATTACGTCTGTGACAAGTGTCTGCTGCTACAGGAACTCCAGCTCCGTGTTGATGAGCTGAAGCCTGAGCTTCAGACACTGCGACACATCAGGGAGGGGGAGAAGTACCTGGACTCTGTGTATCAGGAGGTGGTCACACCTATGAAGTTAAGTAATTCAGATGTAGCCCATGGTCAGGGACAGGACGGTATGACTACGAGTGAGGCAGGTACGGGGATCCAGGAGGTACAGCTGGAGGAGCCGCAGCCCTTGCTCTTGACCAACAGGTTTGAGGTTCTTACTCCCTGTGGGGACGGGAGCAGGGACTGCAGGGAGGATGAGCAACCTGGCCACAGCACCGTGGAACGGGGGGCCATTCAAGAGGGGGGAGTAAATAGAAATGTTGTAGTGGTAGGGGATAGTATTATTAGGGGGATAGATAGAGTTCTCTGCAGCCGAGAGCGAGAGTCCCGAAGGCTGTGTTGCCTAACTGGTGCCAGGGTTAAGGACATCTCCTCTGGGCTGGAAAGAAACTTGCAGTGGGAGGGGGTGGATCCAGTTGTCATGGTCCATGTTGGTACAAACGACGTAGATAGGACTAGGAAGCCAGTTCTGTTAAAGGAGTATGAGCAGCTAGGGGTCAAATTAAAAAATAGAACCTCAAGGGTAATAATCTCTGGATTATTACCTGAGCCACGAGCGAATTTGGCTAGGACAAATAAAATTAGAGAGTTAAATGCGTGGCTCAAAGACTGGTGTGGGAGAAATGGGTTTTGCTTCCTGGGACACTGGCACCAGTACTGGGGCAGGAGGGAGCTGTTCCGTTGGGACGGGCTTCACTTGGCCAGTGCTGGGACTAGAGTCCTGGCGGATCATATAACTAGGGCTGTAGAGAGGGCTTTAAACGAACTAGTGGGGGGGAGGTTCCTAGAGAGCAAATAATAAAAATGACAACAGAGAAGGTCATAGACTTAGGTAGCAGTGGGGAAATTAAAAACCAGAGCGTGTCAGGAAGGGGCAGAAGGTATGGAGTAAAAGGTAAAGTAATAAAAAGGGCAAAAGCAGGAACTAAGTGTCACAAAACATATTTGAAAGTTCTCTATCTGAATGCACGTAGCATTCGTAACAAAATAGACGAGTTAATGGCACAAATAACTACATATGGGTATGATCTTGTGGCCATTACAGAAACATGGCTGCAGGGTGACAATGCCTGGGAATTAAACATACCAGGTTATTTAACGATCAGGAAGGACAGGCAGGAAGGAAGGGGAGGTGGGGTGGCTATGTTAATAAAGGAAGGAATCGCTGTAATACAGAGAAATGATATTGGGTCAAAAGATCAGGATAATGAAAGAGTTTGGGTGGAGGTAAGGAATAATAAGGGGAAGAAAACAGTAGTGGGCGTAGTCTATAGGCCTCTGAACAGTTGCAACTCTGTTGGACGGAGTATCAATCAGGAAATAGTTGAGACTTGTAATAAGGGAGCATCTATAATTATGGGGGATTTTAACTATCATATTAATTGGACAAATCAAATTGGGCAGGGCTGCCTTGAGGATGAGTTCATTGACTATATTAGGGATGGGTTTCTTGAGCAGTATGTAACTGAACCGACCAGGGGGCAAGCAACCTTAGATCTGGTCCTGTGTAACGATACAGGATTAATTAAAAATGTCCTAGTAAAGGATCCCCTTGGAATGAGTGACCATAACATGGTTGAATTCCATATTCAATTCGAGGGTGAGAAGGTTGGATCTCAAACAAGCGTGCTAAGCTTGAATAAAGGAGACTATGAAGGTATGAGAGCGGAATTGAGTAGAGTGGGTTGGGAAAATAGATTAAAGGGTACGACGATACATGATCAGTGGTGTACATTTAAGGAGTTATTTTACAACTTCCAAAAAATATATATTCCACTGAGAAGAAAAGGGTGTAAAAGAAAAGATAGCCATCCGTGGCTAAGTAAAGAAATTAAGGATAGTATTCGACTAAAAACAAGGGCATATAAGGGAGCCAAATCTAGTGGGAGGATACAGGATTGGGAAAACTTTAAAAGACAGCAAAAAATAACAAAAAGATTGATTAAGAAAGGGAAGATAGATTATGAAAGTAAATTAGCAAAAAATATAAAAACAGATAGTAAGAATTTTTATAGTTATATAAAAAGAAAAAGGGTGGCTAAAGTAAATGTTGGTCCCTTAGAGGATGAGACCGGGAAATTAATGGTGGGAAATATGGAGATGGCAAAAACACTGAATGAATATTTTGTATCAGTCTTTACAGTAGAAGACACTAAGAATATCCCAACACTGGACAAACAGGGGGCTATAGGGGGGGAGGAGCTAAACACGATAAAAATCACTGAGGAAGTGGTACTCGGTAAAATAATGGGACTCAAGGCGGATAAATCACCTGGACCTGATGGCTTACATCCTAGGGTCTTGAGGGAAGTGGCGGTAGGGATTGTGGATGCATTGGTAATAATTTTTCAAAACTCCCTGGACTCAGCAAAGGTCCCGGCAGACTGGAAAACTGCTAATGTAACGCCCTTATTTAAAAAGGCCAGTAGACAGAAGGCTGGAAACTATAGATCGGTTAGCCTAACATCTGTGGTAGGTAAAATATTGGAGTCCATTATTAAGGAGACAGTAACAGGACATTTGGATAATCATAATTTAATGGGACAAAGTCAGCATGGTTTTATGAAGGGGAAGTCATGTTTGACAAATTTACTGGAGTTCTTTGAGGAAGTAACATATAGGGTGGATAAAGGGGAACCAGTGGACGTAGTGTATTTAGACTTCCAAAAGGCATTTGACAAGGTGCCACACAAAAGATTACTGCTTAAGATAAAAAATCACGGGATTGGGGGTAATATTCTGGCATGGATAGAGGATTGACTATCTAACAGAAGGCAGAGAGTTGGGATAAATGGTTCATTCTCAGACTGGCAATCAGTAACTAGTGGTGTTCCACAGGGGTCAGTGCTGGGTCCCCAACTCTTTACAATCTATATTAACGATTTGGAGGAGGGGACCGAGTGTAACATATCAAAGTTTGCAGATGATACTAAGATGGGAGGGAAAGTAGTGAGTGAGGAGGACATAAAAAACCTGCAAGGGGACATAGACAGGCTAAGTAAGTGGGCAGAGATTTGGCAGATGGAATTCAATACTGGAAAGTGTGAGGTTATGCACTTTGGCAGGAAAAATCGTAGAGCAAGTTATTATCTTAATGGCAAGAAACTGGAAAGTACTGAAGTACAAAGGGATCTGGGGGTCCTGGTGCACGAAACTCAAAAGGTTAGTATGCAGGTGCAGCAAGTGATCAAGAAGGCCAATGGAATGTTGGCTTTCATTGCTGGGGGATAGAATATAAAAATAGGGAGGTATTGCTTCAGTTGTACAAGGTATTGGTGAGACCGCACCTGGAATACTGCATACAATTTTGGTGTCCATACTTAAGAAAAGACATACTTGCTCTCGAGTCAGTACAAAGAAGGTTCACTCGGTTAATCCCAGGGATGAGGGGATGGACATATGAGGAGAGGTTGAGTAGATTGGGACTCTACTCATTGGAGTTCAGAAGAATGAGAGGTGATCTTATTGAAACATATAAGATTGTGAAGGGGTTGGATCGGGTGGATGCGGGGAGGATGTTCCCGATGATGGGAGAAACTAGAACTAGGGGGCATAGTCTTAGAATAAGGGGCTGCTCTTTCAAAACTGAGATGAGGAGGAACTACTTCACTCAGAGGGTGGTAGGTCCATGGAATATGCTGCCCCAAAAAGCTGTAGAAGCTACATCATTACATAAATTTAAAACAGAAATAGACAGTTTCCTAGAAGTAAAGGGAATTAAGGGTTACGGGGAGCAGGCAGGAATTTGGACATGAGTCTAGGTTCGGATCGGTCATGGCCCTGTGGGTAGCGGAGCGGGCCCAGGGGCCGTGTAGCCTGATCCTGCTCCTATTTTGTGTGTCTAATTCTGTTAGATTCAGGAGATGGTTCTGTGATAGTAGATTGGTGGTTAGGATCAGATCAGCCATGATCTTATTGAATGGCGGAGCAGGCTCGAGGGGCCGATTGGCCTACTCCTGCTCCTATTTCTTATGTTCTTATGTTCTTAATTGGCCTGCTGAGCCTGCTGGGCGGGCTCAACAAGGTCAATCAAGGGAAAATTGCACGGATTGGCCAGACGTCGATGTAGGCGGGACTAAAACCCGAAAGTTGTAGTCCCGCCTTCTTCCCGACAGCTTCGGGAAAATCGACCCCTCAGTGTTTGACAGCTTCAAACAGCTGTCAAATACTGATATTTCATCTGTTAAAAGCTTTTGACAGATGAAATGTCAATCTGTGAGTCACCTGTTGCCAGGTGACCCTGTTGCTGGGCGGGCTCAACAAGGTCAATCAAGTGAAAATCGCGTGGCTTGGCCACAGCTCGATGGAGGCAGGACTACAACCCCAAAAGTTGTAGTCCCGCCTCCTACACGCCTCCTCAATCAAAATCCAGCCCGTTAGCACTGTTTCTCCCTCCACAGATGCTGCCTGAACTGCCTAATATTTCTAGCATTTTTTCTTTTTATTTCAGATTTCCAACATCCGCAGTATTTTGTTAAAGATCATGAATATCTCCCCAAGCCTGTAAAGCATCATCAATATATTGTAGGCACTACTTGATTCCTACATTACAACAGTGACTACACTTCAAAAAGTACTTCATTGGCTGTAAAGTGCTTTGGGACATCCGGTTGTTGTGAAAGGCACTATATAAATGCAAGTCTTTTTTTTCTTTTATTTCTTTTGATTGCATTGCAAATCTCAGCAGAAAATGTGGGAAATACACAGCAGGTCCATCAGTATGTGGGAATAAAAGATTGTTTATCATTTTGGGTGGAAACCTTGACTTAGATTTTGTACCTTCGGTTCACCAATTTAGCAGTGTAACTGGCACTGATGGGGGCATAAAATGGGTCAGGGATCTGTTCGGCTGGGCCCCTGAACATTTTTGCGTGCAATCACTTTACTGTTGGCTGTGATGTCAGCTGGAAGAAACATCTGCCGGCGCGGACACGATGGGCCGAAATGGCCTCCTTCTGTGCTGTAACTTTCTATGATTGTATGATCTGCCCACATCCTGGCATAAAAATGTAAATGAAGGCATAATGATGCTGTGACATCATGTATCACAATTTTCATCATTAAGCCTTCATTTGTGACTGAGGTAAGGGTCGCTTATCAAAACCCCATTACCAGGGTTCAATAATCAAGGCAGAAGTGCCTTAAAGTTATCACAGCATCGTATTTGGCTGTTACTGGCAAAAACATATTTCTTGGCTGTTTAACTTTATTTTTTTACATTCGTTTTTGTCATATTATGCCTCTTCAACTTTTATGTTTGAGTCTACTGTTACCTGGTTTGCAAATCTTTCAACCCTTACACATTCCATCCGGGTCATTTTGGTATTTCCTTTGGTGACACCCTTGTACCTGGCTGCTATTAAAAAAATGGGGAGGAGGAGGAGGAGGGTAAGTAGGCAGATACCACCCAGCGGTACACAGCCACCAGAAGATACAGACCTTGCCATACAAAACCTGCACCTCACCCAGAAGCAGTGTATCAGGACGTTCCACCTACAAAGGGAAGCCATCAATGAGTTGTGGCACATGCTGCAAACTGACCTGGAGATCACCTCCAGTGCATCCACCACATTACCTGTGGCTGTCAAGCTATCCACCACACTGAATTTCTTTGTCAGGATCGCAATCCGGGCTTGTTCCATAGATATTTCTAACATTTCTCAGTTAGCCTGGACAGATGTATCAGGTAGGTGACTATCAAGATCCCTATAGACACTCAGCATCAGCATGAGAGGGCTGTGGGATCTTTTGGAGTGGTCGAGATGTGTACAGTTCAAACGGCCATAGATGGAACCTTCATGACCATACATACTCCTTCATCACTTCTGTGGCTTACATTAATAGAAAAGGGAACCAATCTGCAATGAATCTAACTTCCTCTTTGATGGTTAACATGTATTACGTGTATTCTAAAAAGCAGTTGATAGTGTAAATATTAATATAATCTGGACCGATTGATGTAAAATAGTTTGAGTAAGCCAAATGTAGGGATCTAGAGCTTCCTTAGATGGAGACTGGACAGTAAACCCCAACAAAGAGGTATGTTTTGATTAATATAATAGTTTACCATACCCAGTGTTCTGCCAACGACAACAATTCATATCATAGAATAGAGCCTCATAGCACAGAAGGAGGCCATTTGGCCCATTGTGCATATGCCAGCTTTTTGAAAGAGCTGTCCAATTAGTCTTGGTCCTCGCTCTTTCCTCATAGCCTGGCAAATTTTTATTTTTCAAGTATTTATCCAATTCCCTTTTGAAAGTTACTGTTGAATCTGCTTCCACCACCCTTTCAGACAATACATTCCAGATCATAACAACTCATTGTGTAAAAAAAAGTCTCCTCATCTCCCCTCATGTCAATAAATGCTTTTCCCCATTTACTAAATCTTAGCACTCATGAATATGTGGGAATACTGCCAAACAACGTCAGGTTGTGAAATTCGGTCAAGGTCCAGTACAGCCTGAATAAATTAGCAATTAAAAAATCCTCTTAACAATGGAACTGAAATACTGTCATGTTCACATTTCAGTCATTTCATTTCTGAATTACAAGAAGCCATTTAAACACACTAATTACGCCACTGTTAGTGGCATATTATAATGATGTGTGAACCACCCTGGGAACAGCTATGGTATCAATGTTACAATCACACTTAAAACCTGCAAAATGTTAATCATAGCATTTGCCTTGAAGGAAAACCATATCAGCTGTATGGCAAATTCTGCTACTTTTTAGCACCCTGAATTTGATGCAATGGGCAGGATTTTCATTGGGCCGTGGAGGTGGGATTGGAGGCGTGTGGGGGGTTAAAATCCTGAAATCGGGGGCACAAATCCATCCCGCACCCGACCCGCCTCCATGCCAGTTTCAAAGGAGGTGGGTACCCGACCCGCACTGGGACCCGCCTCCCTGAGGCGGGAAGGGGATTAGTGCATATTAACTGCCTGTTAACAGGTAGTTAACAGGCAGTTTTTAGCCTAATCCCGATTTTCATTGGTGAAATGTAGGATTCCCGGCGGCTCCAAACCACGCCAAGTTAGCGAGGCGGGCCATCGGGATGAAGGGCTTGGAGGGATCGAGATGTCCGGTGTTCAGGTGAGTGATGGGTGCATATGTGCAGAGGTAAGTGTGTTTGGTGTGTGTAAAGTGTTTAAAGAAGTTTTACTTACATGTACTTACCTTTACAGCTTTCCTTCCTTCAGGTCTCGGGAGTCCCTCATCTCACCGGCACAGAAAGCAGAATGGCCGTGAGCTGTCAAAAGTTCCAGCATTTAGCTTTCTGTTCCGGGGAGAGGAAGGAATTAACCTGGAGTACAGATTGTCAGTGTTTGACAGCTTCAAACAGCTGTCAAACGCTGATATTTCACCTGCCAAAAGGTCTTGACAGGTGAAATGTCAATCTGTGATGTCACCTGTTGCCAGGTGGCCCTTAATTGGCCTGCTGAGCCCGCTGGGCGGGCTCAACAAGGTCAATCAAGTCAAAATTGCGTGGGTTGGCTAGAACTCGATGGAGGCGGGACTACAACCCCAAAAGTTGTAGTCCCGCCTCCTACCTGCCTCCTCAATGAAAATCCAGCCCAATGTGTCATATATTCTGAGAATTTTGCAATGCATTTTTTAATAAAATTGGGGAAAACACATCAAATTGCCCATAATTGCTTCAGTATTAATGCAGTGGCAGATAACAGCAGATAGAGTGATAGGGTGAGGGCAGGAATGGAAAAGTGCTCAAGGATGGGAGCTGCCATGTTCCCGCCTCTTTGAAACTACTCCATTTCCCAGTGCCGCGCCCCAGTGGAAGAGGCATACTACAGTGAGATGCAAATCGGGAAAATGTGTCCTCTGATATATTTCCCACAATTCATGTCCTTTGATCGCTGCACACCAGGGCCTGTTAGGGCTAGGTGTTCAGTGTTCTTCTGATTGCAGAATGTTTCCTAGTACCTGTGGAAGCACTCAAAGAACATGGCCTTGCACAGGCTGAAAAGGAGTGACTAGAATTTTTTGCAGGCAGCACAGAGGATGGTTGCATTTCCAACCTGCAGCTTGCCTTGAAGCTAAACCTCACCCTCACATCTACGCTGGAAGCTTGGGGTACAATCGTCATGATGAGCAGATATCCTACCCCATGCGATGCGGGCCATGCAAAGAGAGGGTGTGCATGTGCTTTGTAAGAAGCTTAGAAAATGTCAAGGACAAGAAAACTCTAATCGACCCATTGAGGCCAACCATCTTGTATTTCAAGTCATTCAGTCTAGCATCCAACTGCATCTTGAACACCCTTAATATCTGTTATTTAATTACCTTATTTGTTAGATCATTTCCAACATTTATCATCATTTGAGTAAAGAAATTTAAAATTTAATTTTAATTATTTAAACTTATGAGGGTTGATTTTAACCCTACCCATCTGGTGGGCGGTTAAAAATGAATAAGTTACTTACCTGCTCAGATCCCGACTATTTCTGACATCAACTTGCAGGGTTTTTCAGGCAGTTAGGTGCCAACGTAAAGCAGACGAGAGCCTTATGCGTGGTCCAATAACGGCAATAGCACCACGATGCATTATTAACCAAGGCCCAAGTGGGGAATCTGCCGCGGCTTTCCCATTTGCAGAAGCAGGTCTGCAGCTGGTCTGAAGGCAGAAGAAGTACCACAGGTAAGTCTAATGCTTTCCTTTGTGGGCCAGGAGAAGCAGGAATGCTCCCAAAACTCCTCACCTCGTCAAAACTTACCTGGAAGACGGTGGGCGGCCAAGGACTGCTCGATCTTCATCTGCCAATAGTCATTCTGCACATTTTTCATGCCTATCCCGGGCAGGAAGTGAACCAGCGGCATTTAAATGAGGCCCAGAGTTAAAATGGCCTTGGCCTGCTGCTGCCTCTGCTGGGCAGGAAATCAATTTGCCAGAGTTTCATTCCCCATTGGTACTCCTCCTCTTCCTCCAAAACTGAGATGGGAGGTTCCCGCTGGGGATCTTATTGGCTGCATTTATGGAGCTGAAAGAAATGCAACAGCACAACGATTATAAGAAAGGCTCAGGAAACCATTAAGTGAGAGCAGAAGTATAAGAACATTGGTGCCGAACAGGCCACAAAACTGCTGAATAAATCTTATTATACCCTTTAAACGTACTTTCAAATACAGCTCTGAACAACCATGTTACGACAATATGAGTATTGTTACAATCTGGCGTTGTATCGATATAAGGGTTAGAAAATGATGCGGGAGGTATCATAACACACGTACAAAGAACTCCACCCGTTTTTACATTCTGGTATGTTTCCGGAACGTAATGGGTATTAAATTTGGCCCTAATGCTTCTGACAAATATTGGCAAAATGAACTATGGAGTAAAAGCAAATGAGATATTACAGAAACAAGGTATATGACTAATGTACTTGAGCATAATAATATCAATAACATTGATAATCTTATGTTCATATTTATTCTAAAGGTTCATTGCCCCTCAATTTAAAAACTCACATGATGCTTGAAAATTTAATGCTAACATCAGGATTTTTAATTAATTACACTTATTTACTAAATCAATAAAAAAGTCAATTTTTTTTAACAGAGAAAAAGATAAGGATAAAAAGACATGCCTATTAGTCCACAAACCTCATTTTTCATGTAGGTTTTTGTTTGAAAGTAATTTTACTCCTCCACAAATAACTATAGCCTGGAGATTTCTGTAAGCAATATTTTAAGCACGTTTAGCAAATTCTTCTCTATGCTACTTTAATGGATGTGTTAACCTGCTTAAAATGCCTCAAATAAAATAATTTGATACAAACATGTTAAGCTGGTGTAACAAAAATGAAGCAGTGTTTGTTTTAATCTGGTAGCTGTCCCTTTAATTCAGTTACCATATATAAATGGGGTAATTTTAACCACCAAAAATTTTTTTAATTTCAAACTTGAACCCAACCTAAATGACAACAGAAAATGCTGGAAAAACTCAGCAGGTCAAGCAACATCCGTGGAGAGAAATTTGAGTTGACGTTTCGGGTCGAACCCTTCTTCAAAACTGGAAAGAAAAGAAATTAGATCGAAGGCAGGGCTGCGATCGGACAAAAGAAGTGAAAGAAACAAAAGAGCTAGACGAGATGGTAATAGGCTGAGATTAGGTGTAAAGTGTACTGGCAGGGCAAGAGATAGCTGCCAGGTGTGAGAGAGAAACAAAAGGAAAGGGTGGGGGGGGGGAAAGGAGTAGAAAAATTACAAGAAAAAATGTGTAATAGGGGCCGAGGTTATGATCTGAAATTGTTGAACTCGATATTGAGTCCGGAAAGCTGCAGAGTGCCTAATCGGAAGATGAGGTGCTGTTCCTCGAGTTTACGTTGAGCTTCCGTGGAACAATACAAGAGGCCAAGGACGGTGAGGTGCGAGTGGGGATGGAGCGGTGAATTAAAATGACAGGCGACCGGAAGCACGGGGTCACCCTTACAGACTGAACGGAGGTGTTCCGCAAAGCGGTCACCCAATCTGCGTTTGGTCTCCCCAATGTAGAGGAGACCGCATCGTGAGCAGTGAATACAATATACTAAATTGCGAGAAGTACAAGTAAATCGCTGTTTCACCTGGAAGGAGTGTTTGGGGCCCTGGACAGTGGGAAGGGGGGAGGTATAGAGGCAGGTGTTACATCTCCTCCGCTTGCACGGGAAGGTGCCGGGCGAAGGGGAAGGGCTGTTTGGGGTGATAGAGGAGTGGACTAGGGTGTCTCGGAGGGAGCGGTCCCTACGGAATGCTGAAAGGGGAGGGGAGGGGAAGATACGTTTGGTGGTGGGATCACTTTGGAGGTAGCGGAAATGCCAGAGGATGATCCATTGAATGTGGAGGCTGGTGGGGTGAAAGGTGAGGACAAGGGGAACCCTATCGTGGTTCCGGGAGGGAGGGGCAGGGGTGAGGGCAGAAGTGTGGGAGATGGAACTGACACGGTCGAGGGCAGTGTCAACCACGGTAGAGGGGAATCCTCGGTTGCGGAAAAAGGAAGACATGTCTGAAGCACTGGTGTGGAAGGTGGCATCGTCGGAGCAGATACGGCGGAGACGGAGAAACTGGGAGAATGGAATAGAGTCCTTACAGGAGGCGGGGTGGGAAACCTGGAGAAAACATTTAAAAGATATCCTGCAGTATGTTAAACCCGTAGTTCCAGGTTTCCCCGTCCACAAGTCCTCCCACCTGCTCCAAAAGCACGGCTCAGTAAATATCGGGGCCAGAGTCAGCTCCACTGTTCTAGCACAAATTGTTACAATTGTCAGTTTGTTTCCCAAGGTTACAGATTTGATAGAGGAACCAAGCCATATATTTAAATTACAGCTTTTGTGTATGCACCTTTAAGAGAGAACTGATTTTATACTGTAGTACCGGCAGTGACCACACCTGTATATAAAGCCATAGCAGGCTTCTGTACTTTCAGTTTTAAGCTTACCCTCTGTTCAGTAAATACCTGTTATTATTGTTCTCCTGCAGTCCGTGTATTATTGATACGCGGACACTACACTGGCGACGAGCAGGTTCGAACTCACCTGCAGTACTGCATCACCTCACGGGGATACTTCCCTGAAAAGAAGCTTCTTGGAGGTCGAAGTCAGAGCAACGGGCGTCGACCGCGGGCAACCGCCCAGGGATCCATCGGAGTTCGGAGAATTGCAGGGGAGGCTGTGGAGAGCTGGGCTTGGCTCCCCAGTCAAGGTGTTCCAGCAAATCGTGCTGGTAGCAGGTAGTGCGCTGACCCTTCCGGACTGCGGCGGGCTCGAGCTCGATCGAGCGGCTCTGCAAAGGGGCCGTGCAGCGTCGTCGGGAGGAAAAGACAGAGAGAGAGGGTGGAGCGCACAGGGCGCGGTCGGTGCTCAAGAACCGGGCAGCGTAGAGAAAATAAAACGAGGGGAAGGAAAAGTGAGACGCGCCGAAGCCGCGGGTCGCCGCCATTACCCTGTAGAATGCTAGGAGCAGCGTGGCAGCAAGGGGAAGAAGGAAAAGCGCGGGAGGCGCCATTTTAATCCATTGGGGAAGAAGAAAAAGCGCGGGAGGCGTCATTTTAAACCACCCAAGATGCCGAAAAGTGGCAGTATCACTGCTTTCGACAATGAGGTAGAAGACTGGACCACGTATGTGGAAAGAATTGAAGTGTACTGCGAGGCAAATGAGGTGGCCGATGGAAAGAAGGCGTCGGTATTATTAAATTTGATGGGCGCGAGAATGTACGGCCTATTGTGGAATTTAATTACCCCAGCTAAACCAATGGAGAAAAGTTTTGAAGAGATTGTTAATATCTTACAGGAACACCTAAACCCTACACCGCTGCTGATAGCAGAAAGATTCAAGTTCCATAAACGAAACCAGCACAAAGATGAGAGCAATGCTGACTATCTTACGGAACTACGCAAGTTATCGAAGCACTGCCAGTTCGGAGCAGGACTGGCAGACACCTTAAGGGATAAATTTGTCTGCGGGCTCCAGAGTGAAGGGACCCAGAAATGACTACTTTCGGAAAAGGACCTGACGCTAGAACAGGCTTTCAGCGTGGCAGTATCCTACGAAGCAGCAGCACGGGGAGCTGTGGAAATACAACAGAAACCACAAGAATACAGCGCTAACGAAATGGCATATGGAGCAGGAAAGTGCTATTGCTGCGGCAGAACAACCCATGATCAGAAGGACTGCTGGTTTAAGGACAAAGTATGCAGGCAATGTGGGAAAATGGGACACATAGCAAGAGTCTGCAGGTCGGGAAAGAAAACCAACACTAAAAGAACTACTAAGGAAAAGTACAAGAAAGTAAACAAAATGACAGACAGTAGTTCAGAAGATCAGGAGAGTGATAATGACTCCGGGAGCAGGAGACTAAGTTGTCTAAAGTTATACAACGTGATCGCAAAGGAGGATCACCGAACCATTTGGGTCACCCTCATGATAGCAGGGTCCCAAGTAAAGATGGAATTGGACACAGGATCAGCCCTAACTGTCATGAATTGACGAGACTATGAGCGGCTATTCTCACACATACCCTTGAAGGACACGTCCATTGTATTGAAGACATACACGGGGCAAAAAGTCTACCCCAGAGGAAAAATAAGGGTGCCAGTTAAATACTATAGCAAGGAAACACAGAAACTGTATCTATATATACTACAAGGTGGAGGACCACCATTATTGGGACGTGAATGGATCCGAAAAATACAATTGGATTGGCATGCCATTCAGGCACTAACTGTGACTGACAAAAAGGATGACGACGTCATACCTGGACGACTGTCAAAAATTATAACTGACGCGAAAGAGGTGTTCCAACAAGGACTTGGAACTCTAAAAGGAGTAACAGCAACAATAAAAATCGAAGATAACGCAAACCCAAAATTTTTTAAGGCCAGACCGGTACCGTACGTGATCCGCCCAGCCGTTGAAGCAGAGCTGGAGAGTCTGGAGCATTCGGGTGTGCTGTCCAAGGTGGACTGGAGCGAGTGGGCCACACCCATCATTCCTGTAATGAAGAAATCATTGAGCAGCATGCCTGGGGAGCCGAAGAAGGTTCGCATCTGTGGGGACTTCAAGGTAACTGTGAACCCAGTCCTGCACACAGTACAATATCCACTTCCACGGATAGAAGATATTTTTGCCTCACTATCTGGAGGGAAACGCTTTACGAAGATTGATCTGGCCCAAGCATATCTACAAATGGAGGTGGAAGAAGCATCTAGGAAATACCTCACGATAAACACTCACAAAGGTCTTTACCAGTACAACCGACTAGTATTCGGGGTAGCATCAGCCCCGGCTATTTGGCAGAGGGCGATGGAACAAGTCCTGCAAGGGATCCCGGGGACCCAGTGTTATTTGGACGACATCCTGGTGACGGGCGAAAATGACAGTGAACACTTTGCCAACCTGGAGCAGGTGCTCACTAGATTGCAGGAATATGGGCTACGAGCCAACCGCCCCAAATGCGAGTTCTTCAGGAGACAAATCTCGTATTGTGGCCACATGATTGATGAGGAAGGGTTGCATAAGTCTCCTTAATTAAGGAGTCAATTACTGCTGTAAGGAGGGATGATATATTAGCGGGTTCCTCTAATGAGGCCATATGGGTAGAACTTAAAAACAAAAAGGGGGCAAGCACTTTGCTGGGAGTGTACTATAGGCCCCCAAACAGTCAGGGGGAGATAGAGGAACAGATATGTAGGCAAATCTCAGAAAAGTGCGAAAATAATAGGGTAATAATAGTGGGGGATTTCAACTTCCCCAATATAAATTGGGATAGTCAGAGTGTGAAAGGCTTAGAGGGTGCAGAATTCTTAAAGTGCATCCAGGAGAGCTTTTTGAGCCAACATGTAGAAAGTCCTACAAGAGAGGGGGCGGTACTGGACCTAATTCTGGGGAATGTAGCCGGGCAAGTGGTGGAAGTGTCAGTAGGAGAACATTTTGGCGACAGTGACCACAATTCGGTGAGATTTAAGGTGGTCATGGAAAAAGACAAAGACGGCCCGGAAATAAGGGTTCTAAATTGGGGGAAGGCCGATTTTAATATGATAAGGCAGGATCTGGCCAAATTGGACTGGGAGCAGCTACTTATAGGAAAATCCACATCAAAACAGTGGGAGACTTTCAGAAGGAAAATAGAGAGAGTACAACGCCAACATGTTCCTGTAAAGGTCAAGGGTGGGACCAACAAGCAAAGGGAACCTTGGATGACAAGGGATATACAAAAATGCATTAGAAATAAAAGGGGGGCTTTTGGCAGTTACAAAAGACTAAAGACGGAAGAAGCCCTAGAGGAGTATAAAAAATGCAGGGGCATACTTAAAAAAGAAATTAGGAGGGCGAGGAGGGGCCATGAAATAACACTGGCGAGCAAAATAAAGGAAAATCCTAAGATGTTTTATAAGTATATTAAGGGCAAGAGGATAACCAGGGAAAGGGTAGGGCCCATTAGGGACCAAAGTGGCAATCTGTGTGTAGAGCCAGATGATGTAGGCAGGGTTTTAAATGAATTTTTTGCATCTGTGTTCACTATGGAGAAAGACGATGCAGACATAGAAATCGGGCAAGGGGGCTGTGACATACTTGAACATATTAGCATCGAGAGGGAGGAGGTGCTAGCGGTTTTAGCAGGCCAAAAAGTGGATAAATCCCCAGGCCCGGACGAGATGTATCCCAGGCTGCTGTGGGAGGCAAAGGAGGAGATTGCAGGGGCTCTGACACAAATTTTCAGAACCTCTCTGGCCACAGGGGATGTACCAGAGGACTGGAGAACAGCTAACGTAGTACCATTATTCAAGAAGGGTAGCAGGGATAAACCAGGGAATTACAGGCCAGTGAGCCTAACATCTGTGGTAGGGAAATTATTGGAAAAAATTCTGAGGGACAAAATTAGTCTCCACTTGGAGAGGCAAGGATTAATCGGGGATAGTCAGCATGGCTTTGTCAAGGGTAAATCATGTCTGACAAATCTGATTGAATTTTTTGAGGGGGTGACTAGGGGGGTGGATGAGGGAAATGCTGTGGATGTGGTTTACATGGACTTCAGTAAAGCTTTTGACAAAGTCCCGCATAGGAGACTGGTCAAGAAGGTAAGAGCCCATGGGATCCAGGGTGCCTTGGCGAGTTGGATCCTAAACTGGCTGAGTGGCAGGAGGCAGAGGGTGATGGTCGAAGGTTGCTTTTGTGACTGGAAGCCTGTGTCCAGTGGGGTACCTCAGGGATCGGTGCTGGGTCCCTTGTTGTTTGTGATCTACATAAATGATTTGGATGAGAATGTAAAAGGTATGATCAGTAAGTTCGCAGATGACACGAAAATTGGTGGGGTGGTAAATTGTGAGGAGGAAAGCCTCAGGCTACAGGACGATATAAACGGGTTGGTCAGATGGGCGGAAAAGTGGCAAATGGAATTTAACCCTGAAAAGTGCGAGGTGATGCATTTTGGACGGACAAATAAGGCAAGGGAATACACAATGAGTGGTAGGACCCTAGGAAGTACAGAGGGTCAGAGGGACCTTGGTGTACATGTACATAGATCCCTGAAGGCAGCGGAACAGGTAGATAAGGTGGTTAAAAAGGCATATGGGATACTTGCCTTCATTAGCCGAGGCATAGAATATAAGAGCAGGGAGGTTATGATGGAGCTGTACAAAACACTGGTGAGGCCACAGCTGGAGTACTGTGTGCAGTTCTGGTCGCCTCACTATAGGAAGGATGTGATTGCTTTGGAGAGGGTGCAGAGAAGATTCACCAGGATGTTACCTGGGATGGAGCGCCTCAGCTATGAAGAGAGGCTGGACAGGCTGGGGTTGTTTTCCTTGGAGCAAAGAAGGCTGAGGGGGGACCTGATTGAGGTGTACAAAATGATGAGGGGCATAGATAGGGTAGACAAAGAGGAACTTTTCCCCTTAGTAGGGGGGTCAATAACAAGGGGGCATAGATTCAGGGTAAGGGGCAGGAGATTTAGAGGGGATTTGAGGAGGAACATTTTCACCCAGAGGGTGGTTGGAATGTGGAACTCAATGCCTGAAAGGGTAGTAGAGGCAGGAACCCTCACAACATTCAAGAAGCATTTGGATGAGCACTTGAAATGCCATTGCATACAAGGCTATGGACCAAATGCTGGAAAATGGGATTAGATTGGACAGGGATGGATGGGCGGCGCAGACACGATGGGCCGAAGGGCCTCTTTCTGTGCTGTAAAACTCTATGACTCTATGACTCTATGACAAGATTGAGGCAGTCGTCAAGGCTCCAGCACCGGAAAATGTGTCGCAACTGAGGTCGTTCCTTGGGTTGGTGAACTACTACTATAAGTTCTTGCCGAATTTATCTACAATTCTGCACCCACTGAATGCCCTGCTGCAAACTGGAGTAACATGGAAATGGAGTGATGAGTGTAAGCGCGCCTTTCAGAAATGTAAATGCCTAATCACTTCAAAAGAAGTATTGGCCCACTACAATCCAACACTACCAATTCGGTTGGCATGTGATGCGTCTCCCTACGGCATTGGAGCGGTGCTGTCACACAAATTCCTTGACGGTTCAGAGAGGCCAATAGCCTTTGCGTCGTGCTCGTTAACCTCAGCCGAGCGTAACTACACCCAGATTGACAGGGAGGCCCTCAGCCTGGTGTGGGGGGTGAAGAAGTTCAATCACTATCTGCACGGGCAGAAATTCACCCTACTGACTGATCATCAGCCTCTGGTCTCCATTTTTAACCCAAAGAAGGGCGTTCCGGTGATGATGGCGCAACGGCTGCAAAGATGGTCACTTTTTCTAGGGGCACATCAGTGCGACATAGAGTACAAGGGTACGAAACAGCATGGAAACGCTGATGGGCTGTCGCGCCTACCGTTGCCTACGGTGGAGGAAGCACCTGCAGTGGACCCTGTTGAGATATTCCATTCGACCATAGTCGAATGTGTACCTGTTACAAACTCAAGTATAGAGAAGGAAACCCGAAATGAGCCGACACTCTCTCGGGTCTATGATTTGACGGTGAAGGGATGGCCAGCACATGGCGACTCACTGTTGCCAGCATTCTCGCCAAGGAGAGAACAGCTGTCAGTGTGCCGGGGGACCTTGATTTGTGGATCCCGAGTGGTAATTCCACCCAAGTAGAGAGATAGAGTGCTCAATGAGCTTCATGAGGGTCATCTGGGAGGGGTAAAAATGAAAAGCCTAGCCAGGGCATTTGTGTGGTGGCCGGGAATCGATAAAGAAATCGAGGATATGACCAAGAAATGCACAGGATGCCAGAAGGTCCAAAACGCTCCACCACAGGCCCCGCTACACCCATGGGAGTGGCCCTCATCTCCATGGCAACGGGTACACATTGATTTTGCTGGTCCATTTATGGACTCAATGTTTTTAATTGCCGTGGATGCCCATTCGAAATGGCCAGAGGTCATCAAAATGTCCTCCACCACCACGGAGAAAACTATTGCAGTCCTACAGACCATCCTCGCCAGGAATGGCTTGCCAGAACAGATTTGCTCTGACAATGGACCACAGTTTGTGTCCGAGGATTTCCAGAGGTTTCTGAGGAATAATGGGGTGAAACATTACACATCTGCCCCATATCATCCAGCCACAAATGGATTGGCTGAGAGGTTTGTTCAGACCTTTAAAAAGGCAATAAAGGCGATGTATAACGACAACATACCACTACACCACAAGGTGGATAATTTCTTGTTTGCTTACCGGAATGTGATACATGCAGTCACCAACCAAGCTCCAGCCATAATGTTCTTCAACCGAAGGCTAAGATGTCGCCTGGATTTGCTCAAACCAAACATAAGACGAGATGTTGAGGATAAGCAATTCCAGCACATCAATGAGAAGCCAACCAGGAGCTTCAAGATAGGGCAACCAGACTTGGCCCACGACTACCGAACAGAAAAATGGCAGCCAGGAACGATATGCACACAGCAGGGATCACTAATGTACACAGTGGACGTTGGAGAGAGCATCGTGAGACGCCGTGCTGACCAGATTCTAGAGTCACAGGAACAAGCCAAACCCATACCACGAGCATGTGCACCTGGTAATGAACCCAAAGTACAGATTGCGTCTACCTCAGAATCAGTGGTATTGGAAGCTGACGAACCAACCAATGGCAATGAGCCAGAATCGACTCCGCCGCAAGAACAGGATACTCGAGAAAGGCGCTATCCAGTCAGGATCAGGAAGCCTCCTCAAAGACTGAACTTATAAATGATTATTTCAGTTGATGTATATAGTACAGAGAAAATTGTAATTGTAATTAGTTATTATTTAATTGTTAAATGAATGTTACGTACTGTTTATCTAAAAGGGGAGGAATTGTTGTGTATGCACCTTTAAGAGAGAACTGATTTTATACTGTAGTACCAGCAGTGACCACACCTGTATATAAAGCCATAGCAGGCTTCTGTACTTTCAGTTTTAAGCTTACCCTCTGTTCAGTAAATACCTGTTGTTATTGTTCTCCTGCAGCCCGTGTATTATTGATACTCGGACACTACAACAGCCAGCTATGTTTGAATTAAATGTAGTCTGTTCAGCCTCAGCAACTGTCCAAAGGCTATTTAGAATGGCTGGAACTTTTCTTTAAGCTGATTTAGCAGAGCAGAGTTGCATGGATTGGAATTTAATCAAGCTGTTTGGAATCTTCACCAGAAGGTATGCTAGCTCCCACAGTTAGAAAAGTTTGCAAAAAATAATGCCGATATAAAAGTTATCTATAAAAGTATAACTTGCCATGTAGATTGTAACCTTTCATTGCTTTTACTTTTGAGGAGTTCTCCCGGTGTCCTGGCCAATATTTTTATTCCTCAACCAACACCTGAAAAACAGATTACCTGGGCACTAACACATTGCTGTTTGTGGGACCTTGCTGTATGGGAATTGGCTGCCGTGTTTCCTACATTACAACAGTGACTCCACTTCAAAAGTACTTCATTGACTGTAAAGCGCTTTGGAACGTCCTGAGGTCGTGAAAGGTGCTATAGAAAATACATGTTTGTTCAAGTTCGTAGTACAGGAAACTCTTTTTTAATCGGCACCAACAGGTCCGGCGTGGTGCCGGTTGATCAAAAAGTCCGGATTACCTGAGCCTACTCCTGAATTTTGCCGGTTAAAAGAGAGTTTCCTGTAATAGAATTGCTTTGCACTTGGAAAACGGTGACAGGATCGGACAAAGTCAACATGGATTTACAAAAGGTAAATCGTGCTTGACTAATCTACTGGAATTTTTTGAGGATCTAACTGGTAAAATAGATAAGGGAGAACCAGTGGATGTGGTGTATTTAGACTTTCAGAAGGCTTTCGATAAGGTCCCACATAAGAGATTAGCATGTAAAGTTAAGGCACATGGGATTGGGGGCAAGGTATTGACTTGGATAGAGAACTGGTTGGCAGAGAGAAAGCAGAGAGTTGGAATAAACGGGTCTTTTTCCGAGTGGCAGGCAGTGACTGGTGGGGTACCGCAGGAATCGGTCCTTGGAACCCAGCTATTCACAATATATATTAATGATCTAGACAAGGGAACTAGATGTAATATCTCCAAGTTTGCAGATGACACAAAGCTGGGTGGGCGTGTGTGCTGTGAGGAGGATGCCGAGAAACTACAGGATGATTTGGACAGGTTGGGTGATTGGGCAGAAGCATGGCAGATGCAATATAATGTGGATAAATGTGAGGTTATCCACTTTGGTGGCAAAAACAGGAAGGCAGATTATTATCTGAATGGCAATAGATTGGGAGAAGGGGAAGTGCAATGAGACCTGGGTATCCTTGTGCACCAGTCGCTGAAGGTAAGCATGCAGGTGCAGCAGGCAAATGGTATGTTGGCCTTCATAGCGAGAGGGTTTGAGTACAGGAACAAGGATGTCTTGCTGCAGTTGTACAGGGCCTTGGTGAGGCCACATCCTGAGTATTGTGTGCAGTTTTGGTCGCCTTATCTGAGGAAGGATATTCTTGCCATGGAAGGAATTCAGCGAAGATTCACCAGGCTGATACCTGGGATGGCAGGAATGACGTATGAGGAGAGATTGGGTCAATTGGGCTTATACTCACTGGAGTTTAGAAGAATGAGAGGGGATATCATTGAAACTTATAAAATTCTGACAGGACTGGACAGACTAGATGCAGGAAGGATGTTCCCGATGGTCGGGGAGTCCAGAACCAGGGGTCACAGTCTAAGGATAAGGGGTACGCTATTTAGGACAGAAATGAGGAGGAATTTCTTCACCCAGAGAGTGGTGAACCTGTGGAATTCTCTACCACAGAAGGCAGTAGAGGCCCATTCATTAAATATATTCAAGAAGGAGTTGGATATATTTCTTAAGGCTAAAGGGATCAAGGGGTATGGGGAGAAAGCAGGGACAGGTTACTGAGTTTGGATGATCAGCCATGATCGCACTGAATGGTGGAGCAGGCTCGAGGGGCCGAATGGCCTACTCCTGCTCCTATCTTCTATGTTTCTATGCTGCTATATTTTTTTTATTATTCGTTCATGGGATGTGGGCGTCGCTGGCAAGGCCAGCATTTATTGCCCATCCCTAATTGCCCTTAAGAAGATATAGCTGAAGTGCCCGGCGGTGCTGAGGGATTTTTGAGGGCATGTTGTTGTTGGAAGAGAGAGAGAGAGTGCGACTGGGGGGGGGAAGAGCAAGTGCGAGTGGGGGGGGGGGGGAAGAGCGAGCGTGACTGTGGGGGGGGGAAGAGAGAGCGCGACTGTGGTGGGGGAAGAGCGAGCGCGACTGTGGTGGGGGAAGAGAGAGCGCGACTGGGGGGGAAGAGAGAGCACGACGGGGGGGGAAGAGAGAGAGCGACTGGGGGGGAAGAGAGAGAGCGACTGGGGGGGAAGAGAGAGAGCGACGGGGGGGGAAAGAGAGAGAGCGACGGGGGGGGAAGAGAGAGAGCGACTGGGGGAGGAAGAGAGAGAGCGACTGGGGGGGGAAGAGAGAGAGCGACTGGGGGGGGAAGAGAGAGAGCGACTGGGGGGGGGGAAGAGAGAGAGCGACTAGGGGGGGGGGAAGAGAGAGGAAGGGGGAGGAGGGGAGGGAGGGGATTGTGGGGGACCCAGGAGTGATATAACATTATTCACAATGTTTCAGTGTATGAGTTGAATAGGGAAATAAAAGATACTATCGCAGTCATTTAGAGGTCAGTTTAGAAATCAACAGTGAACATTTATGCCAATAATAATGTAGAACAATAGAACATTTTACAAAATGGTGTAGTTACAACCAAAGACTGAGTGAATACTTGTTCTGGTAAAGGTTTGCAAAGCCAATGGGTTTGGTATTGTACAGTGATTTTATAATGAGTAAAAATATATTCAACATTACACTGTTAAATCTGTTATCTTGTAGTAGGCATGCAGCCGCTCAGATCTTGTAGAGTGCTGTTGAGTTCTTCAAGTGCCCTCTTGTGGGTCTTTGTCCACTCATCCCACACAATGACTTTAGACTTTGGAAGCAGCTCAGCAGTTGCTGTGGTAATGTTACACACTGGGGGTTGTTGTCTATTCAGATCCAGAGGGAGAGGAAAGGTTGAGTGGGCAGTGCGACCTGCTTGGAGAAGAGTTACAGTGATTCCTGATGAGGCAACAGGCAGTGGAATGAATCCCTTAGAGCGAAGGATCACCTCAAAGAGATGTCATAGCCTTTTGGGGGAGTAAGACAGAGCAGCATCTGTGATCGTTGGATGCTTTTGAATGTGATCCTGAAGGAGTCCTCTGTTGCTGCAAGCTTTTACAAAGGTGGCACAGAGATGGCCAGTGAGAGTTTTGAGGTAATTAAATGAGGTTCAGCCAGCAACCTCATGGGAGGAGTAGATGAAGGTGGGAGCACTCTGTTATTTGAGAGCCTGTGGATAGACAACATTTTGTGTTTTTCCTGACGGTGTTAAAATGAACAGATTCCTGGATCCACCAACTCTGGAACATGCCACGTACAACTGGCCATGTGAAAAGCAGGGCGTGAGTAAGTTGATGCCAGCAACCTTCAAAGTCTGCCCCTGGGCCTTGTTGATGGACATAGCAAAAGAAATTTTCAGAGGGAACTGTTGCCTTCTGAATTGAAAGTGTAAGTCAGTTGGTATCATAGGAATTCAAGGAAGGAGAACATCCTCCCCTCTGGCACAGCCTGAGATGATGGTAGCCTCAATGAAATGTTTCATGAGGTTTTTGACTGCCAGTCTGGTTCCATTGCACAACTTTGGTGGAGATAAGTTTCTTAGGAGCATGATGGGGGTGCCTTCCTTCAGTACCAGTTCGTGAAGAGGCGTTCCTGAAGGCTCCAATTTGTTGAGGAACTCAGTGGGGTAGTGTACCGCATCAGCACTCTCACAAACAGTATCAACGCTTTTGTAAATGTGCTCTTGGCCAGAGAGTTTTTGAAGAAGGAGCATGTTTATTTCTTTGACAGTATCATTCCTGGGTGCAAGTATTGACCGTTCACAGAGCCAGTTGTGATCTTTGAAGTGATTGAGGAGGTCTGGATACACGTTTGAGATCAAGCCATCAACTGTTTTTACTTGACTGCCAAAGTCTGGAGGAATTGTGATTTGTCCACTGCTGTCAATGGGCAACTTTCCTTCTCCCAATTGTAGTAAAAGTTGCGCAAAGGATTCTGACATCTCGTCACCATGCATATGAACACGCATGTTTGTCATCAAATGGACTGTTTGCACATGTGGCCACAGATGGGATTCCTTGAGACATGCATTGAGTTCATCCGCTGCTGTTCCTCTGGGGACAACTGGCAGGATTTGGCGGAAATCACCTGCCAGCAACAGGGTTATGCCACCCATCAGCATATCCTTGCCTCTCAGATCTTGAAGAGTTCTGTTGAGTGCTTCAAGTGCCCTCTTGTGGGCCATTGTACACTCATCCCACACAATCAATCGAGACTTTTGAAGCATCTCAGCAGCACCAGTTCCTTTGCTAATGTTACACACTGGTTGTTCTTGTCTTGTCAGATCCAGAGGGAGAGCAAAGGTTGAGTGGGCAGTGCGACCTCCTTGCAGAAGAGTTGCAGCGATTCCTGATGAGGCAACAGCCACTGCAATGAATCCCTTAGAGCGAACCGTGGCCAGCAAAAGATTGATCAGGAATGTCTTTCCTGTTCCACCAGGGGCATCGAGGAAGATAATGCCACCAGTGTTGTTTTGCACCATATCGACAACCAACCTGTAAGTCTGTTTCTGCTCTGGAAGCAATTTAGGCTCAGTGACTGTGACAAAGGAGGTCAGTTTCCTCAACATTGTAGGTGGTTTCTCTGAGGACCTCTCTGCTGAGACCTGCAGAATCATTCCTATTGGGAGATGGAAGGTTCAACTGAGTCAGAGACTTGCCAGCCAATTCCAAAGTCTGGTCCTCCAAAAGGATCAATGCCTGATTGTACATCGCATCAGTGTAGTTGAGTGCCATTGTGGGGTTGGCTCTGGAGAGTTGGCGTAAGATGTCTTCTGTGAGGCTGTCTTTGTGATCTTGCCATAATTGCATTGGGTTGGAAGGTCTGCAGTGGTCAATTATAATGGCAAAGAGTTTTCGTAGGCTATTGGCGGAGTAAAACACAGCAGCTTCTTTCATCATTGCATGCCAATGATTGTCACCCTCAATGAGTCCTCTCCTGCGGCAAGCGTCTTGAAAAGACTCACAGAGTTGGCCATTGACAGTCTTGAGGTCATTAAATGATGTGGGGCCAGCAACCTCATGAAGGAGTAGACAAAGGTGAAAGCACTCTGTGTTGTTTGGATGGACCATGTAGACTCTGCCAAGTGCATCTGATGAGTACACACCTGTATGACCAGGAACTTCCTTCTGACCTGCTCCACGGCGCCGAGCATGCCATGTATTGTTTGGCTGCCATGTGTAGTACTTGGGCACCTGATGATAGAAAAGTGTCTTGGCAAAGTCATTAGTTTGGCACAACTGAAAGAATGCTGTAAGTTTTGTCTTTGGAGGTTGGTCGGCACGTTGGCTGGCATTTTCAGGTCGGAATAAAACCCTTTGTCCATTTTCCAAGTGAACATCCAATTTAGTGACAGTGGGGTAACGGTTGTGGATGTCAAATCCAAAAGTTCGCCAGGCTGCTTCATTGCTGCAGATGTAACGGCCCATCAAATGTGTGGTGATCTCATCATTTTGATTCTGCTGTCCAGCCGCTTGAAGATCAAATACAGCTTGGTCACTGCCCTTATGGAGGTACTTGCACACATATTTGATAGACTTGACAGAGTGGCAGTACTCCACATTGATGTGACATTTGAAGAGCCTGGATAGGAGTGGACAGTAAGGAACAATCCAACGGTTGTCAACTTCAAATGTCTGTCTTTGCTGTGTTGTCTGAGTTGACGGACCAGGTTGACTCGAGTGGCTAGATTTTTTAGTTCGCATTCTTATCTCAGTGCTGAAACCTCCACTGTCTTTGCCCCTTCTCCTGTACAAAGGATAGCCATCATCCCCATGCTGAGTTTCTTCGCGGAGTGGCTTTGGGTACCTTTTTGTACATGTATTGTTTTTCATGCAGGGAGAAAAAGGGTTGTGTCGCCCACAAGGACCATGAATCATATGTTTTACAACAACATCAAAGAGGATTGGATCCTGGTCCTTATTGGGTAGCTCTGCAGAAATGAAGGAATCAACTTGATTGGGGCGAATCTTTTCCTGAAGCCAGAGTAACAGATGAACATGAGGAAGTCCTCTCTTCTGCCACTCAATGCTGTACATGTAGCAATTGTGTGCACCAAAAAGTTTGGCCACAGTCAGCAGTTTGAGCAGTTTTTTAACTTTGAGGTTGAAGACCCGTGCTATGAGCTCATGCCTTTCAGTACCAGCTTTGGGTGGGAACTCCTGCCATTGGGGATTGCAAGTCATGGTGATGAAGAGGTCAGGTCTGCCATAGTTTCTGACATAGGTCATGGCATCTTGCGTGTGCTCATGCATGTACCTAGGACCTCCAACGAAGGTGGATGGTAGAATGACCAGTTGACCAATGTCCTCAGTGTTGCCATCATTGGCCACAGCATCTCGTAAGTGTATATAGTTTGTGACTCTCAAATGATTTTGGTTATTCCGGAACCAATTAAGCCGCTCTCCTTCTATTTTCACATACATGTCAGTGAGGAACTGGTGGAGAAGTCGTCCAGAGTGAAGCAGGTGGTTTGAAGCAGTTTGTCGTTCCATCAGCCTGTATAATAGAATTCCATGGCAGAAACCATCTTTTGCCTTTGGGCTGTAGGTGGCACACCAGTTTTGGGGTCAACATGTGGGATCTTGTTATAGACATCGTATCCATCTTCCCCATGGTAAAACAAAAGCGGGTATTGCAGAGGATCATATGACCTGTGAAGCTCAGAAATTCTTTTGAGTGGACCACCTCTGATATGCAAGACAATGTCCCGTTGTTCAAATTCTTGGCCCACAATGACAATGGCTACCTCATTGGTGGTCGGAGCATTGAAGCGTCGCTCATGTTCACCTGCAGGAGTCTTGTCAGCTTTGATGACAACTCTGAGGTCCTCATTTGTTGTTTTTTCGATGGCTGTTTTGGAAGTCTTAACATATGGGTTTTGGTCATTAAGCATCCGCTGTAACTCAACCAAAGTTGTTTGCTTGATTTGTGTTGTTGTGCGGGCAGAACAGCAGCTTCCCTGCGGCGATTGGCTTGCTCTTCGTCGTCACCCAAGAAGTAGATTTGCAGAAACTGAGGTCTTTCGTTTGGGAGAGGAAGTAGTGAGCCAGCTGTATGGTACACCTGTCCATGAACTTTAAAAGTTGGGCAAAACCCTGATTCACGCACTCTGCACCAAAAGAGGTCATTGCAAAGCAGTTGTTGTACTTTCTGATGTGAGTGAGGAAATGTGTTGAAGCTGGATTTCGTCCAAACAGAAGTGAGTGTAGGGGTTCAGGCGGAGCTGTTAGTGGTGGCAGTTTAACCTTTCCTCCATTGCAGCATATCCCAGCAATTTCTCCTTCCCACTTCAGAGCGCCACAGTGAGGGCAAATGACGGTCATGTTGCCAATGATGTCTGTGTGGTCAGCTTCATATTCGCTGGTGGGTGTATAGGAGAAGCCTGCTCGGAACCAATGACTCCAAATGTCAGCTCTGGCAATGCCCCTGCGTCTACTGTCGGTCTGGCGATGTGAGCGAGTCTGGTCAGGAGTCTCTGACACTCTGGCTTGGGCATGTCTCGTCCGGTCATCAGCCTGACGTGCCAGAGTCTCGTCAGGAGTCTCTGAGGCTCTTTTAGTCTTTTTTCGGGACGCATCAGAAGTGTTGGCTGTAAGTCTCGTCCGTTTTTTTCGCGGCATGCTGTTATGAAAAAAGAAAAAAGAAAAAACAATTTTTATTAAATTATCTATATCTAT